>NW_006798991.1:714567-809609 GCF_000442215.2 Lipotes vexillifer | reverse complement strand
CAGCCAGGAGGAACAAAGTCTGCAAGGCAAAGAGAAACATGTCTTCAGAGTAAAGATATGTAATGAGGGCTCACAAAAAAGATCTTATGTGGCCAATTTACTAGTTTTTAAAAAACATATACGGCTAGAGAAACAAGTACAGATGGGTGGCAAAATGGGGAAAAACAAGGTCATATCCCTCACCCGATATTAAGAAATATAAAGGACTGAATTAGAGTTGGGCCTGAGTCCGGGCCTCTGGTCTCAAAACTCGGGCCTCCAGACAAATCCAACCCGTAGCCGAGAAGCTAGTTGGAGGCCCCACCCGTACCCGGGGGAATCTTGCCCCGCGATCACTAAATACTGTGCTCAGTCCATTTTCCGCACCCTAGAGTTAACTATGTGAACTGCCTTGAGCGATCCATTTAAAATGGTTTAAGACACCAGCGTACAGGCGGATTGTTACTTTAGCCCTTTCCTTGAAAACTTGGGGGCCCTAAAAAGGGCCTTTTTAATAAACAAACAGGATCAAACTTTTTTCTTTTAGCCGCCGAAGCCGTAGAGGGTGCGTCCTTGGCGCTTGAGCGCGTACACTACGTCCATGGCCGTGACCGTCTTGCGCTTGGCGTGCTCGGTGTAGGTGACGGCGTCCCGGATCACGTTCTCCAAGAACACCTTCAGCACCCCACGGGTCTCCTCGTAGATGAGACCAGAGATGCGCTTGACACCTCCACGCCGGGCCAGGCGGCGGATGGCGGGCTTGGTGATGCCCTGGATATTATCGCGCAGAACTTTGCGGTGGCGCTTGGCGCCCCCTTTCCCCAAACCTTTGCCCCCCTTACCACGTCCGGACATTCTCAGGTAACGTGCAGAAGACTGCATTCAACTTGTCGCAGCTCCTTTTAAAAAGTAACCTCTGCGGACCAGAGTGGAAACCAAAAGAGCTGTGGCGGGAATCCCTCTGGGCTGGGGGAGGGGACCTAAAGACCTAAAGGAACAAGCCGGCCTTACTACTCCCGTTTGTTCTCTTTCAGTTAATTCTTTTGATTCCTCAAGACCTAGGCTATTTTTCTCCCCTTTTCTCATTTAATTTGTTTCGCTCCTCATCCTCGTTAAGCAACAAAACTTTAACATTGTAGATGATACATAAAATAACACAGAGAATAAAATATTCTGCTTTTATCTCTACCTATATACATGTGTCTTTCTCTACCAGTATTTGCATACGGTTAATACCATTTTGTGAAGTTTTTCTCCTAATATATGGGGGAAATATACTACCTAGAAATAGAGCAAGATGGGCTAATAAAATAGAGAATTTCAAGATCTTCCAGGTATATTGCTAAATTCTCTTCCACCAAATGTGTGTCAATTTCCATTTTTAATATAAGTTCCTATTATTATTTTACTGATAATGGGTAGAATCATTGAAAAAAATTAACTCTATAATAATCCAGACTTGGTTTCTTTTTTTTTTTTTTTTTCTTTTGCCATTTCCAACCCTTTATTGGGGCTCTGTCAGCCCCCAGACTTGGTTTCTTGTATAGAGAATTAACTTTTAAAAAATTAACCAGCTGGCTCATCAGTATAACATAGGAAATATTTTCTCCACTGATTTGAGGAACTTAATTGATCGTTTATTCAATATGTCATTTAAAATTATTTCTTGAGTTTTTATTCTGCTGATCAGTCTATGTATAGTGCTCTAGCATTTTAATTTTTTGTAATGTTGAAAAATAAGTATTTGCCATTGAATTCATACCTCATAATTATTTATTTCAAATTAATTTCTACTATTATAGAAAAATCATTTTATCTAGCTGCAACAAAGTAGTTCTTTTAGTACTCTTAACTGTATTAAATCTATACAATTTATTAGGGTAAATTTGTTATTTTTGACGTACTGTGTCCTCCTAACCTGCAAAATACTGAATCTGGGTCTTTAAATGTCTCAGTAGATTTTTTTTCTAGGTAACATATAATTAAAAAAATTTTTTAAAAATTTCATTAATTAGAAGAGCAGTTAATTTGTCATTCGTGAACAAGTAGAAAATTCAAATGCAGAGAAAAGAAAGTCTACCTTTGTCTTTCTAAGAAAGCCTTTATTAAAAGAATGATTATATATTTCAAACATTCTTGGTTGTATATACTTAATTTTAAAAATATATACTATTTTACTATTGCTTAAATTCTGAGAAATTTTAATCCCTTCTTTCAGCATTAGCATATAATCCCATTGTTATTCAATGATTTTCTTTCACTTTCCTTTATTTCAATGAGAGTTACTTTTAGCAAGGTTGCAATACAGTATTTTCAAAGTACTCTTATAAACTATAAATTTCATAACATAAATAAAAACCTTTGCAAAAACAAAACGGATTCAACCAACAGGAACAAAATTCAGTATATATTACAGAGATGGGTATATATCCAGCATAATTCAACAAGTTAATTTAAGGGCAAATAAAAGTTGAAAATAAGAGGCTTAATTCTCCCCGAGGGTCCCTTTCCTTTCCTTTTTCTCTTTCAAAATTTCTTTCTCTGTCCTTTCCAAATGTACGTAAAATGGCTTAAAAAGCCCTTTGCCAGCCTCTTAACTCAGGAAAGTTTCCTCAAGGAGCTTAGAGTCCTCTCTTTAATCATCAAGGAAAATAGTATTCTATTTCCCAGTTTCCTGACTCCAGATTGCAAAACCTACCTCATGTAATGGGTAGTATCTACTTACTCACCGAAAGAGTGAGATTTTTTTCTCTATCTTTGCAATCTCTTTAAAAGATTGCCTGTGTAGAGCATAATATTTTGAATAAGCATTAAGCTTATTCAATAATAAACTTTCTCTTCTTTTGTTTTACATTATATTTCCCCAACATTAGTTAACTGGAATATATTTTACAGACCCTTCTCCACTTTTTTAAAAAAATATTTATTTATTTATTTATTTGGCTGAGCCAGGTCTTATGCGGACCTTCGTTGCAGCCTGCGGGGTCTTTAGCTGCGGCATGCAGGGATGGAACCCAGGCCCTTTGCATTGTGAGCGTGGAGTCTTAACCACTGGACCAACAGGGGAGGCCCCCCTTCTCTACTTTAAAAATGAGTAAAATTGCCACCAACTACTAGCCTCCCTTCCTATCTGATTTCATGAGTTTTTGCATAACAACTAGTGATTATAAGAGTAGCAATGGATGGATATCTGAAAAGTTTGTCAGATTCTTTATAATTTCTGCAATTGATAAACAAAGGTTTATTGTTCTATAAACATACAATATATTATTTTATAAAATTACAATGCTCTTCGGGCCGTTTTCTAACATAGTAACTGACTTAATATGTCGAGATGAACAGTTCAAATCAGATATTTTCTTTGTGTCTTTATGTTCTTTCACTGTTGAAGGGCAGCTGAATATGCCACCCCAAAGTATGCCTCTTTGTCATAAGGGTTATTTTGAACTAATTATTTTTGAGAAACAGCATAGACAGGTGAATCTCTGAAAACAGAAGTTACCTTTTTGTAAGAGACACATATTTATAGAGGAAAGCTACATTTCTGTCTCTCTATACTATGAAGAGAAGGATGATTGGAAATCATGAAAAGGATCTTATGGGAGAAGGCACCCACTTTAACCTGCATAACAAACCCTTGTTTATTATGCTTTTTTCTGATAATGTGTCCCCCCTCCACTACACAACTTTCTTTTGTCTTTAGCTAAAGATGGTGTGTAAGGTGGTGGCTTGGGCCATCTTGAGGAGTTTACTAATTTTTCCTGTCTCTCCTGTATACATGAGGTTTACATGTTAATAAAATTTTGGTGGTTTTTCTCTTTTTAACTTGTCTTTTATTTTAGGTAGTCTCAGCCAAGAATTCAAAGGGAAATTTTTTTTTCCTCTCCTACACAGTACAAATCAAATCCAGCAGCAAACTTTATTGGTTACACTTGTGAAATATATCCTATACCTAACCATTTTCTGTTACCCCAATTTAAGCCAAACCACCATTATCTCTCAAAAAGACCACTGGAATAGCTTCCTAATTTATATCATTACTTCTAAACTTTGTATTCACCATACAGTTGCCTTAGTGAACTTTCAAAGAAATGTAAATCAGGTTATGCCATTCCTCTGTTCAAAACTCTTAGAATGATTTGCAAAAACTTATAGCATGGCATATAAAACCCTACATGATCATAAAGCCCTACATGATCTGACCTCTGCCTATCTCTGTGAACTCACTTTCTACCCTTGCTTTCTCTGCTCTTGATCTTCCTTAAATATTCTTGATCTTAAACTTGATCTTTAACTTTCTATCTCAAAATGTCCAAATAGATGGGCAAATGCCCATATAGTTTGGGCAGAATAGATGCCCAAACTGACTGTAATGGATATACAAATGTCTACAAATATAAGAAAAAATATGTTCAATTACATTATTAACCCACAACATTGGACTTAAATTTTAAAAAAAAAACCCTTAAAAGAATTGTAATGGGAGAGTTTTAAATTGCTTTAAAACTTTTGTTTAGAAATATTCTCTGCGTATCATTTAAAGTATAATGCATGAGTTCAGATTTTTTATATTAATACAGACAACAGTATACATCAACAAAATATTAGTATTTGGTGTTGAAGGGGAGCAGACTAGGCCACCCCAAAATACACCATTTAGCATAAGGATTATTTCGCTGAACTGAGGCATTTGAGATGAAGCAGATCCAAGAAAATCTTGCTTTCCTTCTGTTTCCCTAAAAGCAGGACACAGATTTACAGAGATGTCCCTCCTCCTCTCTTTCCCAGGAAGAACAAAGGTTAATCCTAGTAAACAACTTTAGACCCTCATCAATGGAGAAGGCATCAATTTAAATATGCCTAACAAAGTTTACCCTTGGTCCCTGGTAACCTCCCCGTACCTGACCTCCTTACATCTCCATCTTTAGCGGAAGATGGTATTTAAGCTGGAGTTCTTTTTATTTGTTTTGTTTTGTTTTTTGGCCGCACCTCACAGCTTGCGGGATCTTAATTCTCTGACCAGGGGTTGAACTCAAGACCTTTGCAGTGAAATCCACCAGGGAATTCCCTGGAATTCTAAGGCACCTCTAGAGGTACTAATTTTTCCCTGGGTTTCTCCCATGTATAGATGAGGTATAGTTGTTAAGAAACTTGTTTTTCTCTTTCGAATCTGGCTTTTATTACAGGGCTTGTTACCCGAAAACTGGGTTCGCCTCTTGGTGGGTGTCGCACCAAAAGACACAACCAAGCCAAAGATCAGAAGGAAGAAAGAATTTATTACTACTTGCAGCAAGTAAGGAGAACACCGGGGATCTTCCCAAAGCAGTGTCTCCCTGAACAGCAAAACTGGGGAAGTTTTAAGCTAAGGGTATATGCATATTCATGAAGGGGCTCGAGCAGAGAATTCAGCACAGAAATGGGGCAAAGGTTGACAGAGTCCAAGCTTTAGTTGATCTGAAGTCACTAAGGGGCAAAATTATCATTCCATTCTCCACCTAGGTGGGGGCCTTAGTTCCTGCAGAACTCAAAGACTGTATCAGATTTTTATCTATATCCCTTGAGGAGGAACTAGGGCTTTTATTGTTGAACTATTGTTTCTTGACTGCTTTTCCTTTGTTCCTGCACTCCCTTACTTTCCTTAAGATCATTGATTACTGAGACACGTTCAAGGGCAAGCATTGCGGCCACGCTTAGATCACAAAATGGCTTAGGCCAAAATGGCTTCTCTTATGTAAATAAAGCCATTCCTGGGAATTCCCCGGTGGTCCAGTGGTTAGGATTCCACGCTTTCACTGCCAAGAGCAGTGAAATCCCTGGTCAGGTGCAGGGACCCCCTAACCTATCTGCCAGGCTCTCAGCCAAAAACTCAGAAGGGTGGAGGAAAAATTATGTTTTTTCCCTACAATTGGAAGACATATTTAAAGACAGAACAATTGAAGAATGAATGAAATCATTTGGGTTACATAACTTCTAAAAAGCCTATGAAAAGTCAAATATTTTACTGTTTTTTGATGGGTCATTTGAGTGTCTAGCATTGTTAGATATTGTTGTCGGCATTTCTTTTTATTTCAAGAAGTCTTATTTATACTAGGATTGGAAGTAGTTCTATGTTAAGTACAGAAAACAAAGACAATAAAAGGGTATGAATAATTATATGAGATATTAGTAGACTTAAGTGCTAAAGAAATTCCAGCTATGAAGAGGCAGTTTCAGTGAAAAATCATAATTAAGTTGCAAAAGAATGGGTTAGATTGACCAAATCTTACAGCAACGGTTTTTCACCTGGGATCCATATATGCCACAATGCCTCTGAGGATAAAAATCAGCAGGATGTGGATGGGGCGGTGGCGGTAGTGGTGAGGGGGGAAGTCCATGAGTTTAGATGGAGAAAAATATATATTTTAATTAACCTTTAACTGAACATTGGCATTTCACTTTATTATGAATTTAGGCCTCAAACCTCAGTACCTGTTACTTTGTTACCCAGTGGAAATCACAGATGTTTCATTTTTCATAACAATTGCTGCGTTACCTTAACCCATCTTTTATACTTATCTTATTACTGATGGCAGTTAGGCTCCCCAAAAGATTGTGTTATGTACTGTGTTAATTATATAAGCACATATGTCACTCTATCAAATTTACTTTTAAAAATACTTTGATAACGGTAATGTAATATTTTTTTGCAACTTTTGCATTTTGTACACTTAAAACATTATTCTGAGAAGTTTCCACTTAGTCACCACACAGCCAAAGGTGTTCACGATATTCAAGAAAAAAAAGTTAACGTCTTTTATTTTGAGATGACATCAATTAAAAGAGTTCAGTGAGTGGAGAGTAAGAGGCTAGATTCTGTGACCTAGGCAGTAAAAACCATTGGCAGGGGTATTCCTTATTTGGTTACAGCAACAGAAGTTACTTGTAATGTCACATCAAATAACTCTTTCAAAGATAACCCTATCAGCTTTGCTGACTTGGTTTCTGTCAGGATCCCACAACACACTACATTTCTCCACTACTTACCAACTACTTTGTCGAACCATATCATAACCCTCTATATTATTTTCCTTACCCCACACTTACTTTAAGTCTACGAGGCAGAAGTTTAAGTCTGCGTGATTGGCAACACTTTACATTTCAATAGCAATAGTTATGGAAAACATTTCCTCAAATGTCTTGATCGGTTTAAAGTTTGTTCGAAATAACTAACCTGTCAAGTTCTCCTGAGGCAACAGCACTTGAGATTTAGGCCGCAACCCAAATATGAGAAACCTTTCTCGGGCTCCAGAGTGGTGTCACATCTACAGATGTAATCCCAATATTTTAACGTAGCAACATTGCCTCGTGGCACATGTACTGTTAGGGAAAACGTATGTGGCTGACAGTATTTGGGTGAGGGAAACTATCGTGCCACGAAGCTCTCCGCTGATCTGTAGGGGAACTGGATGTCCTTGGGCATGATGGTAACGCGCTTGGCGTGATGACACACAAGTTGGTGTCCTCGAAGAGCCCCACCAGGTAGGCCTCGCACGCCTCCTGCAGCGCCATCACGGCCGAGCTCTGGAAGCGCAGGTCGGTCTTGAAGTCCTGAGCCACCTCGCGCACCAGGCGCTGGAACGGCAGCTTGCGAATCAGCAGCTCCGTGGACTTCTGGTAGCGGCGGATCTCGCGCAGGGCCACCGTGCCAGGCCGGTAGCGGTGCGGCTTCTTCACGCCGCCCGTGACCGGCGCGCTCCCGCAGGCCGCCTGGTCAGGCCCTTGCTGCACCTTCTGCTAAATTCGAGTCAGGGTAGTGCTTCTTTTGTACCAAAATATTTCAGAAACTGATGCTAATGGCTACCCGTGGACGCACACTTATTAAGAATTAGCGATAAAGTTCTAAGTCCGTAGATAATCACTGCAGCGAACTTTCTTTAAAAGGTGATAAAATGCTTTTCTTACTTTGCTTTCAACAAGGCAGAGGATGGGAAAATGACTCAGGCTTTTAATAAATCTCCCTAACCCTTTTCATCGTCCAACGTAACAAATGTTAAAACTCTTTTACAGAAAAAATGGGTGGCCCTGAAAAGAGCCTTTGGTTTGAATTTATTCAAGTTGCTATAATCTAGGAAATTACTTGCCCTTGGCCTTGTGGTGGCTCTCAGTCTTTTTGGGCAGCAGCACGGCCTGGATATTGGGCAGTACGCCACCCTGAGCGATGGTGACTTTGCCCAACAGCTTATTAAGCTCCTCGTCGTTACGGATGGCCAGCTGCAGATGACGTGGAATGATACGCGTCTTCTTGTTGTCGCGAGCCGCGTTGCCCGCTAGCTCCAGGATCTCCGCGGTCAGATACTCCAGCACTGCCGCCAGATACACCGGTGCGCCGGCCCCGACACGCTCGGCGTAGTTGCCCTTGCGGAGCAGGCGGTGCACTCGACCCACGGGAAACTGCAGCCCCGCCCGTGAAGAGCGGGTCTTAGCCTTGGCGCGAGCTTTCCCACCTTGCTTGCCTCGTCCAGACATCATGAAACCAACAAGTACACCTCAGAAATCTTTCAGAACGAAAGCGTAGGGGGAGCACTTCTTATAACCTTTATTGGGCGCGATAAAGGAGGTATGTCATTGGTTAGGATTGTGGCTTCATATTAACCAATGGAAAGGCGGCAGTAGGATTCTTGCGTTGTGATTGGGCAGAACTAATTTCTTACGGCTTCTTAAACAGCCACCAATCAGACACAAGACTTTAACGTATCACCTTATTTGCATAGGAGTTTCTATATAAAATGGACACATCGTATCTTTTACCACGCTATTTCTCTTTTTTTTGATTTCATTTGAGTTGCTTTTCATCATGCCGGAAGCAGCTAAATCTGCTCCTGCTCCAAAAAAGGGCTCCAAGAAGGCGGTAACTAAGGCGCAGAAGAAAGATGGTAAGAAGCGCAAACGCAGCCGCAAGGAGAGTTATTCCATCTATGTGTACAAGGTGCTGAAGCAGGTCCACCCGGACACCGGTATCTCGTCTAAGGCCATGGGCATCATGAACTCGTTTGTCAACGACATCTTCGAGCGCATCGCTGGCGAGGCGTCGCGCCTGGCGCATTACAACAAGCGTTCGACCATCACGTCCAGGGAGATCCAGACGGCCGTGCGCCTGCTGCTGCCCGGGGAGCTGGCCAAGCACGCCGTGTCCGAGGGCACCAAGGCTGTCACCAAGTACACCAGCGCCAAGTAAACAGTGAGTTGGCTGCAAACAATTTTAACGGCTCTTTTAAGAGCCACCATATACTCAGTAGAGAGAGCTGGTGCTGGTTTTGTTTCTGCGTTGGGCCTTCGTAGCTCATTACAGTATTTAGTCTGCGAAGTAGAGCAATTACTGAACAGTCCTTTATGACTTTCCTGTCACGTTAAGCTTGAGATACACTACAAAAATGTTACCTGACCCTGGCAAAGCTCTGGAACTCCTTGTAACCCCGCCCTGGCCTTTTCATTGTCGTTTCGGTACTTCGTATATTTAAAAACGTTCAGGTACCAATTCTGTTACCATTTAGGGTTAAGTAACGAGGGAGGAATTAATTTTTAAATTCGTAGTAAATCCAAATACTCATGGCTCTGGGACAAAGAATTGGATTCCTGCGGGGGTGCAGAGATTGCGCGGGCAGTTTAAATTTGCCCGGGCGCCCGCTCTTTCCTTCCACGGCCTGATTGGTTGCCGGCATCCAGGAAGAGACCGGGGCTTTCGGTGCGCGGGAGGAAGCCACTTCCTGCTTCTCAGTCTAGCACACAGAAGCTCTTTAATAAACATTTTCGGGCAGTTCCTGCTTTTTTCATTTTTGTCTTTTTCTTAGTGCCTTTTCCCTTTCGAGAATGAGATTTATTTAAAAATCAAAATTTTCTTTGGAGAGAAAGAAACTTGGTGGATGTGATTTTCAGCCTGAGAAATACCAGCGCTTTATTTCTAATTAGAATATTGCTTTCGTTTTGCCCTGTATCCATATAATAGGAAACATTGCAAGACTAAACATGACTATCTGGGGTCCGATGAAGGCGAGAAGCTTGAGGGCGTTTATCTCAAACTTTTTTCTGAAAAAAAATCCATTTCTATTTTAAAGTTGCTTTGGTTGGTATTTTTAATGCTATTTTAACTTTGACTGGAACCAGTGAAGAAAAACAAATTCCGTTCAGGTTGTCATAAATGAGAACCAGGCACTCAACAAACAATGCTTCTCTATATTACGGTTGTTTAAAATTACGTGTCTCTTTTAGGTCAAAACCCATTATCTATAAAGTTTGGAAGCTTCCACTATGGCTGATTTTTTATTTAGGTTGTGATTTTCAATGAATTTAATTTACGTAAATAAGTTACCTAATTTATCTAAAATGGATCTAAATTTAGCATAGTAATAATGTCTAAAAGCAATTAATATTTGTTAAATCCACTGTCAAATGTACTCTTCCCCTTTGTTGACCCAAAGCCTACCCATGTTTCAACGCCCACTTCAGCCTTGCCTGCTCTCTGAAATTTCTTCCCTTTTTTGAGCTTTTTCTAACAGCTTGTCCAGAATTTGGAAACTGCCTCTGTAGTGTCTCATATATCTATTTGAGTTGCTACTAACTGGCTTGTGTGTTTCCATATAGAGAATGTACACTCAACATGAAAAATAAAGGAAGAAAGAAAAAAAGTTCTTTTCTTTCACCATCTCCATCCCACACTAATGGTAACCGAGTCCTGTAAATAAACAGAACATAAACGATTTTTGTTTCTTGTTGTGTCGTGTCACGTGAGCCTCCCATTTTCTCCATTAATCCAAATAATTAGATGATAATTTCCAAGCTAAATACTTTTTTGGTTGTTTTTTTGTCTTTTAGTATATAGCAATCAGAATAAAATCTGTGGAAGAAGGAGAGGGATTGGAGTAGAAGGTGAGTCATCCTTTATTCCCAGATGAAAATTCATAAAGACTAAATTTTTGAAAACTATAAAGTTGAAAAGTCCCAGCCAATTCTCCTATTATGCAGAAAATTAAACTGCCTAAGAGATAAATAAACCAGGTAAATAAATCAGATCTTCATCTTTGGGCCTGTTTGCACCTTGATGGAATTCCCTTATGAGTAAGGGGAGGATTTACTCCTTTGCTTGAAAAACCAAATGCTATCAGTTTATCTCATCGTTCAACGCTAAACTAACACAGTATGTCATTTGAAAAAATGTACGTTGTGGTGTATCTTATCACAAAATAAATAGACATTTGTTGCTCACAATACTTAGAACTAATTGCCAGATCTTCCCCAGAGGTCACAAATCAGAATGATGCCTTGACTATTGCCTTAGTTGAACCAGCTGGTTGTAAAGGACTTTTTTTCAAGGTACATTAAATGATTATATTTCCTTTTCTACTGTACACATATTTCTTTTTAAACTAATCTACAACACTTATTGAAATCAAGGCACCCATTCCCTCAGAAGTTAATAGAGACACACTGACAGAGTCTGTCAAAAGATTAGTGGCTCTATATGTAGATACCATGCAGATATCTGTTCTTCAATTATAACTTTATCTTTGCTATGTTAAAGTTAATTTCATTATAATACAAATTTCTGTTAATTTTATTTTCAATTGTTGATGATATATGGAAAATACTCAATTAGTAATAACTACATTTACAAACTACCCATTGATTTCAATAAATTTTGTCCTGGATGAGGCAGGGATTTGTCTTCAATGAGGTGGACACTTATTCTAGATTTGGATGTGCTTCACTTTCTCTTATGTTGTTGCTAGCAAGACTATTTGTGAACTTATTGAATACTTTGTACCTCACATCTCACAGCATTTTTAAAACTGATCTCTACATTATAGAGAAAAAGTAAGTCAATGTACAAATGGCAATGAGACTTACTGCAGGCTTTTTTTTTTTTAACATCTTTATTGGAGTATAATTGCTTTACAATGGTGTGTTATTTTCTGCTTTGTAACAAAGTGAATTAGTTATACATATATATATGTTCCCATATCTCTTCCCTTCTTGCATCTCCCTCCCTCCCACCCTCCCTATCCCACCCCTCTAGGTGGTCACAAAGCACCATGCTGATCTCCCTGTGCTATGCGGCTGCTTCCCACTAGCTATCTATTTTATGTTTGATGGTGTATATATGTCCATGCCACTCTCAACTTTGTCCCAACTTCCCCCTCCCTGTATCCTCAAGTCCATTCTCTAGTAGGTCTGCATCTTTATTACCATCTTGCCCCTAGATTTTTCATGACCATTTTTTTTTTTTTTTTAGATTCCATATATATGTGTTAGCATACGGTATTTGTTTCTCTCTTTCTGACTTACTTCACTCTGTATGGCAGTCTCTAGGTCCATCCACCTCACTACAGATAACTCAGTTTCGTTCTTTTTTATGGCTGAGTAATATTCTGTTGTATATATGTTTCACATCGCCTTTATCCATTCATCTGTTGATGGACACTTTGGTTGCTTCCATGTCCTGGCTATTGTAAATAGAGCAACAATAAACATTTTGGTACATGACTCTTTTTGAATTATGGTTTTCTCAGGGTATATGCCCATTAGTGGGATTGCTGGGTCGTATCGTAGTTCTATTTTTAGTTTTTTAAGGAATGTCCATACTGTTCTCCATAGTGGTTGTATCAATTTACATTCTCACCAACAGTGCAAGAGGGTTCCCTTTTCTCCACACCCTCTCTAGCATTTATTGTTTGTAGATTTTTTGATGATGGCCATTCTGACCGTTATGAGATGGTATCTCATTGTACTTTTGATTTGCAAATCTCTAATGATTAATGATGTTGAGCATTCTTTCATGTGTTTGTTGGCAGTCTGTATATCTTCTTTGGAGAAATGTCTATTTAGGTCTTCTGCCCATTTTTGGATTGGGTTGTTTATTTTTTTGTTATTGAGCTGCATGAGCTGCTTGTAAATTTTGGAGATTAATCCTTTGTCAGTTGCTTCATTTGCAAATATTTTCTCCCATTCTGAGGGTTGTCTTTTGGTCTTGTTTATGGTTTCCTTTGCTGTGCAAAAGCTTTGAAGTTTCATTAGGTCCCATTTGTTTATTTTTGTTTTTATTTCCATTTCTCTAGGAGGTGGGTCAAAAAGGATCTTGCTGTGATTTATGTCATAGAGTGTTCTGCCTATGTTTTCCTCTAAGAGTTTGATAGTTTCTGGCCTTACATTTAGGTCTTTAATCCATTTTGAGCTTATTTTTGTGTATGGTGTTAGGGAGTGATCTAATCTCATACTTTTACATGTACCTGTCCAATTTTCCCAGCACCACTTATTGAAGAGGCTGTCCTTTCTCCACTGTATATTCCTGCCACCTTTATCAAAGATAAGGTGACCATATGTGCATGGGTTTATCTCTGGGCTTTCTATCCTATTCCATTGATCTATCTTTCTGTTTTTGTGCCAGTACCATACTGTCTTGATTACTGTAGCTTTGTAGTATAGTCTGAAGTCAGGCAGCCTGATTCCTCCAGCTCCATTTTTTGTTCTCAAGATTGCTTTGGCTATTCGGGGTCTTTTGTGTTTCCATACAAATTGTGAAATTTTGGATTGCATTGAATCTATAGATTGCTTTGGGAAGTAGAGTCATTTTCACAATGTTGATTCTATATTTCTCTTTCTGTGCCAGTACCATACTGTCTTGATTCTTCCAATCCAAGAACATGGTATATCTCTCCATCTATTTGTATCATCTTTAATTTCTTTCCTCAGTGTCTTATAGTTTTCTGCATACAGGTCTTTTGTCTCCTTAGGTAGGTTTATTCCTAGATATTTTATTCTTTTTGTTGCAATGGTAAATGGGAGTGTTTTCTTGATTTCACTTTCAGATTTTTCATCATTAGTATATAGGAATGCCAGAGATTTCTGTGCATTAATTTTGTATCCTGCTACTTTACCAAATTCATTGATTAGCTCTAGTAGTTTTCTGGTAGCATCTTTAGGATTCTCTATGTATAGTATCATGTCATCTGCAAACAGTGACAGCTTTACTTCTTCTTTTCCGATTTGGATTCCTTTTATTTCCTTTTCTTCTCTGATTGCTGTGGCTAAAACTTCCAAAACTATGTTGAATAAGAGTGGTGAGAGTGGGCAACCTTGTCTTGTTCCTGACCTTAGTGGAAATGCTTTCAGTTTTTCGCCATTGAGGATGATGTTGGGTTTGTCATATATGGTCTTTATTATGTTGAGGTAGGTTCCCTCTATGCCTACTTTCTGGACGGTTTTTTTATCATAAATGGGTGCTGAATTTTGTCGAAAGCTTTCCCTGCATCTATTGAGATAGATGATCATATGGTTTTTCTCCTTCAGTTTTTTAATATGGTGTATCACATTGATTGATTTGTGCATATTGAAGTATCCTTGCATTCCTGGGATAAACCTCACTTGATCATAGTGTATCATCCTTTTAATGTACTGTTGGGTTCTGTTTGCTAGCATTTTGTTGAGGGTTTTTGCGTCTATGTTCATCAGTGATATTGGCCTGTAGTTTTCTTTCTTTGTGACATCTTTGTCTGGTTTTGGTATCAAAGTGATGGTGGCCTCGTAGAATGAGTTTGGGAGTGTTCCTCCCTCTGCTATATTTTGGAAGAGTTTGAGAAATATAGGTGTTAGCTCTTCTCTAAATGTTTGATAGAATTCGCCTGTGAAGCCATCTGGTCCGGGGCTTTTGTTTGTTGGAAGATTTTTAATCACAGTTTCAATTTCAGTGCTTGTGATTGGTCTCTTCATATTTTCTATTTGTTCCTGGTTCAGTCTCGGAAGGTTGTGCTTTTATAAGAATTGGTCCATTTCTTCCAGGTTGTCCATTTTATTGGCATACAGTTGCTTGTAGTAATCTCTCATGATCCTTTGTATTTCTGTAGTGGCAGTTGTTACTTCTCCTTTTTCATTTCTAATTCTATTGATTTGAGACTTCTCCCTTTTTTTCTTGATGAGTCTGGCTAATGGTTTATCAATTTTGTTTATCTTCTCAAAGAACCAGCTTTTAGTTTTATTGATCTTTGCTATTGTTTCCTTCATTTCTTTTACATTTATTTCTGATCTGATATTTATGATTTTTTTCCTTCTGCTAACTTTGGGGTTTTTTAGTTCTTCTTTCTCTAATTGCTTTAGGTGTAAGGTTAGGTTGTTTATTTGAGGTGTTTCTTGTTTCTTAAGGTAGGATTGTATTGCTATAAACTTCCGTCTTCGAAATGCTTTTGTTGCATCCCATAGGTTTTGGGTTGTCATGTTTTCATTGTCATTTGTTTCTAGGTATTTTTTGATTTCCTCTTTGATTTCTTCAGTGATCTCTTGGTTATTTGGTAGTGTGTTGTTTAGCCTCCATGTATTTGTATTTCTTACAGATTTTTTCCTGTAATTGATATCTAGTCTCATAGCGTTGTGGTCGGAAAAGATACTTGATACGATTTCAATTTTCTTAAATTTACCAAGGCTTGATTTGTGACACAAGGTATGGTCTATCCTGGAGAATGTTCCATGAGCACTTGAGAAGAATGTGTATTCTGTTGCTTTTGGATGGAATGTCCTATAAATATCAATTAAGTCCATCTTGTTTAATGTATCATTTAAAGCTTGTGTTTCCTTATATATTTTCGTTTTAGATGATCTTTCCATTGGTGAAAGTGGGGTGTTAAAATCACCTACTATGATTGTGTTACTGTTGATTTCCCCTTTTTTGGCTGTTAGTATTTGCTTTATGTATTGAGGTTCTCCTATGTTGGGTGCATAAATATTTACAATTGTGATATCTTCTTGGATTGATCCCTTGATCATTATGTAGTGTCCTTCTTTGTCTCTTGTAATAGTCTTTGTTTTAAAGTCTATTTTGTCTGATATGAGAATTGCTACTCCAGCTTTCTTTTGATTTCCATTTGCATGGAATATCTTTTTCCATCTCCTCACTTTCAATCTGTATGTGTCCCTAGGTCTGAAGTCGGTCTCTTGTAGACAGCATATATACAGCTCTTGTTTTTGTATCCATTCAGCCAATCTATGTCTTTTGGTTGGAGCATTTAATCCAGTTACATTTAAGGTAATCATCGATATGTATGTTCCTATTTTACTGCAGTCTTAATGTGTGCCACATCTTTCGTTGATAAAGAAGCAGCCTTATCAATTATTGGGAGACTCAAAGTGGCACCTAGCAGTTTTACTGGAGTGCTGTTCAACTGGATACTGTATGTGTGCTGAATAGTGACAAAGAATTGGTGTAATTTCTCCCCTTGTCAAAACACATTTGTTAAAGAACTAAGAGGTAGGACTTCCCTGGTGGCGCAGTGGTTGAGAATCTGCCTGCCAATAGCAGGGAACATGGGTTCGAGCCCTGGTCTGGGAAGATCACACATGTCGCAGAGCAACTAGGCCCGTGAGCCACAACTACTGAGCCTGTGTGTCTGGAGCCTGTGCTCCGCAACAAGAGGCCGCGATAGTGAGAGGCCCGCGCACCGCGATGAAGAGTGGCCCCCGCTTGCCACAACTAGAGAAATCCCTCGCACAGAAACGAAGACGCAATACAGCAAAATTAATTAATTAATAAACTCCTACCCCCAACATCTTCTTTAAAAAAAAAAAAAACTAAGAGGTAGAAATGGAGTGATACCACTGCTATTACACTTACTTAATTACCAACTTGAAAAAGTTTCACTTTCCATCCTTGCATCTCTGCTGTGTTTATTTTACTTTTTTTTTTAAAGAAGTTTTAGTATCCAAAGTAGGACTGACAAAATCAGGTAATTTCAGTCAAAATCCTAGTTTTGGAATTTGGAAGTTAATTCTAACATTTATTTGAGGATCAAAAGGGTAAAATATCCAAGAAATTCCTGATGAGGTAGAATATGATTTAGTGATTTAAAAAAAAAAGAGTCATATAGCTATAATACTGGGTGGTATTGCACAGAGATGGACACATTTACCAGCTGAATTAGATAGAAAGGCAAAGATAATATCTAATTTTTTGTTGAATCTTTAGAAATGAAAACGGTGAGGTAAGTGAGGAAAAGATAAGCTGTTCAAAAATTTATCAGGACAATTGGTTACCCACAGAGGAAAAAAGACCCTTAAATGTAAAAGGAAAACCATTAAACCTTTTTAGAAGGTAAGCTAAGAAAATATCTCACAGTACCAAAGGATTTCTTAAACAAGAAACAAAAGTTCTAACCATGAAGATAAGAGTGTTATGTTACACTTCATTAGAACAGGCATTTTCTTTTTAAATTATTTTGCAGCATCAAGACTTCTATGTTCTTTCTTAATTTGGGAAGGACAGAATATTAGTGAATATCAATTTTAAATGAGGAAAGAGTTGAAAAGTCTATTTCTACTAAAATCTGACCTTGACCTCACTCGAGGTCAGATTTTAGTAGGTTCAAACCTTTCTTCTCTTCATTCTACTTTCTAATTCAGAATAATTAAAGTGTTAAGATGTCTTTTCTTATTTTGTCTATAGAGAAAACAAGTCATTTTTTTTATCATATAAGAAACTAAGTTTTTCAGAATAACAGTATTTCAATTATAACCTTAAAGATGTTAAGTTAAAAAAAAATGGTACTGATGAACCAAGTGGCAGGGCAGGAATAAAGACGTAGACATAGAGAATGGACTTGAGGACACAGTGGGGCGGGGGAAGTTGGGGCGAAGTGAGAGTAGCATTGACATATATACACTAAAAAATGTAAAATAGTTAGCTAGTGGAAAGCGTCAGCATAGCACAGGGAGATCATCTCGGTGCTTTGCGATGACCTACAGGGGTGGGATAGGGAGGGTGGGAGGGAGGCTCAAGAGGGAGAGGATATGGGGATATGTGTATGCATATGGCTGATTCACTTTGTTGTACAACAGAAACTAACAGTATTGTGAAGCAATTATACTCCAATAAAAATCTATTTTAAATTTAAGTAAAAAAACGCTTTTGACTTAAATTTGAATGGAAAATATCAGTATGATCTTTTTTTTTTTTCCTTTTAAGAAAACCCTTATTTCCCCCATCACTTTTCAGAGAAAAGGTCTGCAAGCAATGAGCACCCATGGGCAATGAGAATTCCCATCACCCAGATTATAGTTTCTCAACTCCTTTTCCAAAGAGCAAACTCAGATTTGGTTAAACGTCATGAATTAAAATAGATTTAAGAGACACAGTAACCAAATACCATTTGTAGATCTAATGGAATACCATTCAGACAAAATCATTGTAAAAAAATATTTGAGGCCATTGAGGATTTTTTTTTTTTTAGTACTAGATATTGGATGATGTTAAAAATCATTTAAAATTTTTCTTAGGTGAGAAAATCTTGTATTTTATTTAACTCTGTATCCGTTAGGATGTTTGTGAAAATATTCATGATTGAAAAAAACATGTTTATGATTTCTTTACACTGCTACCCTCTCCCACAATGTACACCTGGATAATGAAACAAAGCAGATGTTGGTAATTGTTGAAGCATGTCTGATGGACACCTGGAGGTACGTTTTCGTGTACTTTGGGGTATACTTCAAGACGTCCATAATCCTTTCCCCGCTTCCCCCCCCCTTGCCCCCCCCCCTCAAAAAAAAAAGGTTTCAAAAAAGCTGGCTCAATTAACGAACATAATTCTCTTTCAGTCAACAAGGGGTGACAATGAGAGGAATCAAGTGCTGGCAAAGAAATTCCGGCGACTGAACTAAGGGAACAAGAAGGCCATTTGCACAAGGGAGGAGCTCATAGCAGCAGCGGTCCCCTCCTCCCATCTCACAGGCTCGACAAACAAGAAACGCTATTGCCATCTTGTGACCCTTTAAGAAAATGTAGCTAATATTGTTTTGTGGTTTCTACTAGGCAGTCCATTGCTAGGGTTTAATAATTGCATATATAAATAATACAATAAACAATCCTATTTCAAACAAAGTCCTCATCTGCCCAGTTCCCCCATCAATAACAACGAACCACGTTTATCAGTTTCCTGTGTACCCATCTGGAATTTCTTTATACAAACACAAATATGTAAGCGTGGATTCTATTCTGTCCTCATTAACATAAATGACCAATGGCTATATTCCTCTCACGGTTCTGCCCCTTGCTTTTCTCATTATCTAGCTTGGGGCTCTTTCCTATTAGTAAGTAGAGTGGCTGAAACTTCCCAGCAGGTGCACCTGGGCCAGTGACCCTAGGAGGGTAACCTGAGGCCAAACCTTTTGCTACACTGGCTGCATCTTCCCTGAAAATAAGCCTGATGCTTATTTGAGAGGGAGCCTGGGACTCTTCGATGAACCTGGTCAAGAAAGCTCTGGGGTGGCTGAATTCCTGTCCCCTTCCTGAGATAGGACTTCCATGCTTTGTAATAAGGGACATTGAGGTCCTGATGCAAGTATTCATCTTGTCAGTGAGGCCTTCTTTGACTGTCATCTTTAATAATTAAGCCACCCCATGCAAATTTCCTATCCCTATTACTATATTTTTCTTCATAATACGTATCAAGATCTGGTATGCTATATACTCTACTTATTCTTTTGCTTATAATCTTCACCATACTGCCCTCTTCACCAGAATGTAAGTCCCTTGAGAGATGTATTGTTCTGCTTCGGTCTACTTTGATCACTACTGTACCTCTAAGCTTCTAGAGTGGTGCCTGGCACAAAGTATATCTGGATAAAGTAATATTCCTTGGCTCCACTGCTGTTATGGGAGACCCTCATAAAGAATTTTCTTTACTTCCTTGGGTGTAAAGAAAGTAAAGAAAAACCAGTCTATATATGTATTATCATACATGTAAGAATGCAGGAACACATATTGATGACAATAACATATACTTTGAACCAAAAGATGCAGAATGGTGGGATGGTATGTTTTAGGAATCAGTCCAGATGTGAGTTTTTCCCAAGTAACTTCACCAAAACCATATAATGGGGTGCATTTTTTTTTTTTTTTTTAGCTGTACGCAGGCCTCTCACTGTTGTGGCCTCTCCCATTGCGGAGCACAGGCTCTGGACGCGCAGACTCAGCGGCCATGGCTCACGAGCCTAGCCGGCCCGCGGCATATGGGATCTTCCCGGGCCGGGACACGAACCCCCGTCTTCTACATCGGCAGGCGGACTCTCAACCACTGCGCCACCAGGAAAGCCTTGGGGTGCGTTTTCTTTAAGAGCGTCTCTATAATCATTTTCTACAAAGTATAGTTATCTGAACTAACGTTTTTATATGAAGAACATATTGTCTTTGTGGTTTTAAAGACAACTGTGAAATAAAATTGTTTCACCTGCTGAAAAAAGAAGAAATCCTTCCTTGGGATTCAGCAGATCAAAGACAAATTGTCTTCACTTCCTGCCATTCTCTGAGGGCTCCTGGTGACTCCCAGTTTTCTCTCCCCTGCAAAAACCTTTGGTTTGTTAAAACTCAGATTGCTGCTTCTTCCTAAATTTTTTTCATTAATGATTATTGGTACATACATTATTTTATTTTATTTTTATATGCCGAATAAGGCAAGTGACACATTGTGTCACATCAAGATAGTCTGCCCTCTCTGAATTTCAAACTTAGCGCCATTCTGTCAGGAAAGACATGCAGCCTGGTTGGTTTCAGGGGTTGCGGTTAACAGGAAATGACAAATCTCCCTCCCCTCAAAGTACTGTTTTCTGAATTAACATTTCTCCCAGTAGAGAATCACTGATGTCTAAGGACTTCTCCACATGGGCCAAGGCTTCCATTTCACCCCTGCAGTTAGAGGGACCCAGCACTAGAGGGCGGTGCTGTCGGTGCCATTCGCTGCTCATCCAGCGGTAGGACCCTGTGGACTTCTGAGTGGAGACAGTTGTGTTCTTATTTGACTAGTCTTTTTTCTTCACCTGCTCCGATTTTCTCAAACTCCCTTGCCTTCCGAAATTTCAATCACTGTTTCACTGCCCACAGTCTCCTCTCTGGCCATAGTAGATGGAGTATTCTATCTAGTCCAACCAATGAAGGGACGAATTACTGCCAAACTTGCCTCCAGCCTAAACGCCTTTAAATCTGCACTTGGAACCACGTGGCCTGAGATCCTCTTCAAAATACCATCAAAAGGACCTCATAGGGCTTCCCTGGTGGCGCAGTTGTTGAGAGTCCGCCTACCGATGCAGGGGACACGGATTCGTGCCCCGGTCCGCGAAGATCCCACATGCGGAGCGGCTGGGCCCGTGAGCCATGGCCGCTGAGCCTGCGCGTCTGGAGCCTGTGCTCCGCAACGGGAGAGGCCACAACAGTGAGAGGCCCGCGTACCGCAAAAAAAAAAAAAAAAGGACCTCATAGCAATAATTGCCACTATCTATTCAGTGCTGTGTACCACAGAAAGATAAAAATCGAATTACTCACATTGTTTTATTTAATCTAATTTAATTTATTCATACATAAATCATTACCCCCTTTTTAGACGTGAACCTGAGGCTCAGGGGAAAATTAATTCAAGTCACATGGCTGGTAAGTGGCAAAGCCAGTACTGGAAAGCAAATTTTTTTGACTCTAAAATGTGTGTTCTTTCTTCCATCCCAGCTCATGTTCTCTCCATGTTCCTTCTCCATGTGTCCTTGCAAGTTCTCTTATCACATATTTACAGGTTTGAGGATTCCTTCACCAGTTAAAGAGATATCCCCACCTCCGAGGGCTTGCCAGATCTTGTAGACTATTCCTGCACATTCTTTTTCTTTTCACTCATTCCTTCAGCCGTTCGTGGTACATAGTACTGTAGAGGAAATGCTGTGTCACATATAGGCCACCTCTTACTTCAGAGGCTGATGGAAGGAACATGGCCCAGCATCTGGGGCCCTTCCGTGTGTGAATAGCTTCTGGTTTCTTCACCTCTAGTCACATCATCTTGTAATCTTTCTGACACAGCTAAAGAAGTGTACTTCAAAACTCAGTTTGAAATGTAACTCCTCTGCTCAAAGTTCTTCAAAAGATCTTCAATCCCCTTAATCTGAATTTCAAATTATTACTCAACATTATGCACAATTTTCGAGCTCACTAAAAATTCATTTCTATCCGGAATGAATGTTTTATACCCAATTAAACAAGTTCTTCTTTCCTCAGAGAGAAGTTCACAT
Source organism: Lipotes vexillifer (assembly GCF_000442215.2). Classification (NCBI taxonomy): domain Eukaryota; kingdom Metazoa; phylum Chordata; class Mammalia; order Artiodactyla; family Lipotidae; genus Lipotes; species Lipotes vexillifer. The sequence goes on along the minus strand of NW_006798991.1, from coordinate 787,574 downwards.
TTCCATGCCTGCTGCCTCTACACTCTTTTCTTGCTTCAGTTTTATTCTTTAATGCCCATTCTTGATTCCTTTGATCTGTTATATTGTTTTTCTCTAAACTCCCACAGCTTTTTTATTTATACTTGTTTTGTCTTTTTACTTTCCCACCATATATTTTTTAGGGTGTGTGTGTGGCTTCTTTTCTGAACATCTCCATCTCCCCAAGAGCACTAACTATCACACTGTAACCTAGCACATTTTCAACACCTAGCTTGTAAACTTCAGTATTTGTTGATTTGTCCTGGAGAGTGGAAAAACCTGTGTTTTTTGTTGTTGTTCTTTTTGTTGTTGTTGTTGTTGTTTTAGAACAACTTTTTATAGATGTCAAGATAGGAAATGAAAAACAATTTGTATCTTTCCTTTTCCACAATTGACAGCTTCCTGTGTTCAGGCCTTGACAGTGTTTTGTACCAAGGAGCTTTGTCTTGATATGTTTCCTGCTCCAAACAATATGTGACTTAATGACAAATTCTAAAATTCTACTGGCATGCTCTTAAAAGTTGTCCATATGATGCATATCAAATAAATTTTAATACAACATAGGGATGGTTTGTTGTGCATTCTACTGGTAAGCAAAAGGTGTTGGATTCGAATCTGTACAGGATTTTGTTTTTGCATTGTCTAGTACTGCCTGATACTCATTTCTTTCCACAAAACTGTTGCCCTGGATTGTCTCATTTGTTTTATTTAGGGGAGAGAGACAGAGAGAGAAAGAGAGAGAGGGAGGGAAAGGGAGGAGAAGAGAGAGAGAATGGGAAAGAGAAAGAGTCATCTAAATCGGAAAGGAAGTCCACCCCTGAAATTGTCCAGTTTTTCCCCATAGAATGCTTTTCCTCTAACTGGCGACTTAGAGATGGTTTTTTGCGAGGCAAGTCTGCCATCTCCCCAGGTTGCCGGCTTCCTAAATAAAGCATCTTTCTTTTTCCACCAATGCTTGTGTCTTGAACATTGACTTTTGAGCGATGAGCAGCCAAATATGAGTTCTGTTCCGGCTCCAGCCAGTAACATTCTGGCTGGTCTAAGAATTAAATGGAATTGAGACAGCTTAACAAGAGAAAATCAAACCAAACTTTAATAACATGTATATGTGGGAGAGACCCAGGAAAACTGAGTAACTTGACAAAATGGTCAAAATCCTCATCTTAAATACCATTTTCAGCTAAAGACAAAAGAGGATGTTGGGGTAGTGGTTTGGCACTTCAGCGGGGAGGGAGGCAATTAACATGGAGGTGGGAAAACATATGCTTGGTAAACAAATGTTTGCTAGGCCAGGCAGAGACAATGGGAAATAGAGTGAACTCTGATCTCGATGCCCTGCCAAGTTTCCCCTGCCATAACTAGCCCAGATTTTTTTGTAGATACATCTGGTGATAGCTCTAGTCTGGAACAGGCCTTTTATCTAAATTCTTTTAGGCAGTTAAGGAGGCGGCAACAAGGAAACAAGACTCCCGGAGTCTTGTTTCTTAAAAATAATCAGCCTAAATGAATCCTCATGCCAAAGGGATGCACTTGGGCTGGCAAATTTGGCTCCCTTACAACATGTTTACCTTGTATATACATGGGAGATACCCAGGAAAACTGAGTACAACTCCCTGAAATGCCCTGAGCCACTACATTAAGTGCCATCTTCAGCTAAAGACAAAAGGAACATGGTGGTGGTTGGGGGCGTCAGTTACAGGAGGTTATCAGGAAAAACACAGTGAGCAAGGGTAATGTTCTTATGCACATTTAAGTCGGGTACTTTCTCCATTGATAAGAGTTTCTCTTCCTGGTAGGGATTCACCCTTACAAGTGGAGACTTCCCTTATAAATGTAAAGTTCCCTTTTACAAGGGTAAATCTACTATTTTTTAGTGCATCTCCTCCTGTGTTTGTTTTCTTCTCAAAAATAATCAGCTCAAAATAATCCTTATGCCAAAGAGGCATATTTTGGGGTGGCGTATTCTGCTGCCCTTCAATTGGCTAGGGAAGAATCTGCTTCTAAGCCCCCTCAGGTTGTTGGCAGAATTTATTTCCTTGCAGCTTTAGGACTGAGGGCACAGGCTCCTTGCTGGTTGTTAGCTGGAAGTATCTTTCAGTTCTCAGGGGCTACCTGCACTTCCTAGAGGTGCCTGAAGCTCCTTGCCAAGTAGGCTTTCCCTCCTTGACCATTTACATCATGAAGCCAGCAAGGATACTCTCTAGAGTGAATCAGCTAGCAAGAATGAGTCTTATATAGCTCAGTATAATCACAGGAATGATGCAATCATCTTTTATTCTATTAGTTAAAGTAAGTCCCAGGTCCAACTCACACTCAAGGGGAGGACATAGACAAAAGCCCAAACACCTGGATGTGGGGCTCATGGGAGGGGTCTGTCCACCACACACATAAAATGGATAAATCTCAGAATAATTAGTCTGAATGAAAGGAGTCAATCAAAGCAAAGTACATACTGAACTATATTTATACAAAACTTTAGAAAAAGCGAGTTAATCTATAGTGACAAAATGCAGATCAGTTGTCCTGTGGGGGTTGGGGACAGAGGGGGCAGGAGAAAAGAATTACAGAAGGAGACAATGGCGCGGTGGTTGAGAGTCCGCCTGCCAGTGCAGGGGACACGGGTTTGTGCCCCGGTCCGGGAAGATACCACATGCCGCGGAGCGGCTGGGCCCGTGAGCCATGGCTGCTGAGCCTGCATGTCCGGAGCCGCAACGGGAAAGGCCACAACAGTGAGAGGCCCATGTACCGCAAAAAAAAAAAAGGGGGACAATGAGATTTTAGGGCTGATAGAAAGTTCACTATCTTGATTGGGATCATGGTTTCATGTGTATACATATGTCAAAATTCATTAAAGTGTACTCTTTAAATATATGTAGTTCATCATATGCCAGTTATACTTTAATAAAGCTGTTTTTTAAAATAAAAGCAAAAACTCAATTCTTTGGTCAACTTAAAATATAATAGGAAAAGGAAAATTTGCAATATACTTTCTTAAAATTAGTTATGAAAAGTACAAGTAAGGAACAAGAACTCTAGTTCACAAGTGGAAATGCATTAGAATCTGCGAAGTGCTCCCAGGAAAATTTGTCTGGTGTCCACTTGGTGGCTTATGAGAGTCCCACCCTTTGTATAGTCAAGGATGTCACTTCCTAGCAGGCTAAGAACATTAAATATGTGTACCTCAGGGAAAGAAGACACCCTTTCTTTCAGTTTGGGGTACTTTAGTGGCAATGTGGTAGAGTGAAGAACATGTATGTAGCATCTATTACCCAAAAGAACAAATATTAATCTCAGAATGGGGTAAAATATTGCTTTATTGTTTCCTATTGATTCAACCTTCAATTCATTTAAAGTTGGGCTCAGATAGGGTCCTACAAGTCACTCTTCCCAGAGTTTCCGACCATCTCCCCTACCAAATCCTGGGACACTGTGTTCCTCTGAATCTCTCTAAACCATGCTTCTCCTTTCCATGTGGCCCTTACATGGGGCATCTTCATTTTCAAGTCCTCAGGGGTACAGTCTGGGAATGTCCAACCCAATCAATCTGCAGCAACAGGTTCTTGGTTCCATCCTTAAGCTGCATCCTGCCTGTGGCCTCTTGGGAAGAGGTTTGTGTGGTTCTCACTTGAAACTAACTTACCTCTGAATTTCTTAATTTTTAAAAAAACTCGTGTACTCATCTCTTCAGTGCTATACATTTCTTCAATTTTGGTCAGTAGATTTGTTCTTGAGAATCTAAGTAATTGAAATTCTACCTTGGTGTGTTTGTCCTGTTGAATATCTTTTTGATGAATTTACTTTAATGCTAATTGTAGTAATGACTTCTAAAATGAGGGACTAGAGAGATCAGACTCCAGTTTCTACCAGCTTCATCTGTCTTTCACTTTCTTCTCCTCCTCCACCTACATAAAGAAACTTTATAAAGTATTGGTAGCCAATCAGCTATCACTGGGAACATCCACACATGTAACAGTTGGGAATAAGGAAGGGAGGGCAGGTTTTTCCTACGTGGATTCAAAGTTGAGATCTGGGCAGACGGGCTTCTTTTCTCCTTAACAAAGGACCAAGCCGACGAGAGCGGGGTTCGAACCCACGAATGCAGACCACAGTAGTTTAGCAGTCCATCGCCTTAACCACTCGGCCACCTCGGCCTCTTACCGCTTACAGTGCCCCCTTGGAGTGCTTTATTTCAGAGTTTATACCAGGGAACTCGCTGGCTATCCCGGAGAGAAAGACGCTCAGGAGACGGCTTAGAGACGTCTGGGAGACGTGGAGGTGGCTAGCTTCCACAAGAATGGACAAAGAACTGGGATGGAAAAGCTGCGACGGGGGCAAAAAACGGGCTTAGCTTTCCCAGGAGTCATAAAATTGGTTGAGACGTGGTAGAAACACATCTGCCTGGGCTTTCACTCCCCTTTCTCGGGCTGCCTGGTCCCCGGCAGGAGGCGCCTCAGCGTCAAGTCCTGGCAGGCGGTGGGCGTGACGCGGCCAACCTCGGCTGAACCAGTTTGCTGTCACCGTCCCTCGTCAGGGGAGCCTGGGCCCGCGGCCCGGGAGCGCGGCCGGCTGTCCGCAGGGGCAGAGGTTCCCAGAGCCGGTTCCACTGGAGTCTCTGTCAGGGGAGCTGGCGAATGTGGACTCCTAATTCGTGGTTAATGAGACAGTCTGGAAAATTAGACAACGGATCTGAATAGGGCTCAATTTCTATTCCGTGTTATTGCCGCTTCTACAATGCTTTCGGGTGAAATTGCATAGAGAAGAATCTTTAACTTCGTGGGGCTCTCCTCTTGGGTCATCCGCAGCTGAGGAACCATGAATTCTGTTTTCCTTCCAAATTCCTGTGTGTGTCCTGAGTGGCTTTCTAGGGGAAATGTTTCCCAACTTTCATTCTATATTCCAAGGGATGCGGTGCTAAAAATGTTGAGACTCACTTCTAGTGAGAAAATGATTCTGGGAAAGGGTGAAAAAAGCTATTTTAGCTGCTTTTTTTTGGTTTTTGATTGGTTTGTTTCATGGAATGAATAAAATGCACATGAAAGAATGAGGAGTAGGGACTAATTCTGACTAATCATAATGAATCATAAATGCCTGACAAAAGAAGGTAATATCGAAGGTGAGTCTTGAAGAGCAAATTTTCTAGAGGTGCAAAAAATGAGGGTGTCCCAGACTGAGGAAAGCACGTGATCAAAGGTGAGTAGTATCTAGAAAACTGTTGAAAATCACTGTGGCTGGAGTGTTGAAGCACGTGAGTAGCTGATCAGGAAACATCAATAAATCTGAGAATGGAAGGTGGTCATGAAGATTTTTCTTTTGAAGCCCAAGCAAATCAACCACAACAGGATGAACAACAGGAAACACAGGGGAAATCCTGTAGGAACGGATACCTGTGGCATTTTCACACTCTAAGTGTGGGGACACTACCTTAGGTTGCTCTAACATCTTCTTGAGTGAAGACCACCCTTTGCTTGTCCCAAATAATTAATCTCTCTTCTTAACCTGGAAAAGTCCTTATATTTTAGTGTTTGTTGCATTGTCCTGCCTGGATCTTCAACCTCAATTTAACCCACTTCCCTCCACCTTGTTTTCCATGCTTAGTCCAATTTATGATTTTGTATCAAGAAGAATCTATTTCCTGTCTCTTCTGACAAGCTATTTTCCCTCACGGGGTGCTCTCGACCTTCTTCATTTTAACCTGGATACATTTTTTTATCCATAACTGGTTCTCAGTTTAAAGCTTATTTTTTTAATTAAAAATTAAAAACCAAAGTTAACCACACATGTTTAAAAATATCAAGTAATTCAGAAATATGTGTATGTAAAAAAGTGTTCCTCTCCCTCTTTGGTAGAGGCAAAGATTTTCAGCCATTTGGCTTTTTGTTTGTGTTGTTGTTTCTGTTTTTACCAACATGTCTCCAAATATCATGCTATGGCAGAGATGGCTAGTTGCCATCAATATTTGTGCTTTCCTTCCAAGAAATGGAAATTTAGTAGAGTTCATATCCACCCATGAGAAGATTACAATGCACAACTTTCCTTGATATATGGTCATGTGGCCAATTTCTAAACTAGGGCATTAGAGAGAAAGTGGATGTAAAACTTCCAGGTTATGTCCAGAAGAGGAAAGAAATACCATTCACTTCTCTCTTCCTACGGTATCTGCTTGCTGGAAAAGGCAACGTCATAGGAATGAAGGTGTCCTGAAATATAAAGAGATTGGACCCAGCAACCCATAGAAAGGAGGGATCCATGAGATAGAAGAATGGAACCAACACCCTGGAGCCAAAGTATCACCCTGCTCTTGATTATACCTTCAAACTATTACATGAGAGATCAGTAAACTTCTGCTTCCTTTAAGCTACTGTTCATTGGGGTCTTTGTTACAAAGACAAAACTGTATTCTAATTAATACTGATGCTTTTATTTCTACTTTTTGATTTTTTAAGTTTAGTATTTTCTATTGATTACCCCTTATACAAAAAGAAGATTCACTTCTCTTTTCTCACCTTAAACACTACCATATACAGATACAGATACTCTTCCTATCAAATTTTCTTCCAAATATAATTATATCATAATGTGTATTGAATTAGTATCACTCTTCATATATTATGATTGGCAAATATCATTCACTGATCTCTCATGATATTTTGTTTCCTGAACATTAGATTTTTTTCTCAAATTACCACAAATAACCATAAATTTTTGCCAAAAGAAATTGGGTGTTTTCTATACTTGCTATACGGTTTTCATCCTGAGGCCTTCCTTCACCATCATCTGCATACTTCCTTCCCCTGGAGACCCCATTTCCCAAATAAGTAGCGTCCTGAGAAAGAGTTTATTGGAGATAAGACTTTGGAATATTTGGGTATTGGAGAATATCTTTCAAGTTTCTCTAACACTTGATTGAATACTTGTTTAGGTATGGAATGCTAGGCTGGGGAATATTTTCTTTTAGAATTTTGAAAGAGTTCTCCATTTTCTTCTAGCTTCCAGTATTGCTTTTGAGAATTACAAAGTCATTCTAATTACTATGCTTCATTTGTAATTAGTTTTTCTCTCTTTCAGGATGATTTCTTTGTCCTCAGTGCTCTGAAATGTCTGAAAGATATGCCTTTGTGTGTTTCTGTTTCCATTCACTGTTCTGGGACCTCCATTACATCATTAAATTTGGAAAATCATGTATTTCAGTTTGAGAAATTAGCTTGAATTTTTTGTTTCTAATTTTCTCACTTATGTGTTCTCTATTTTCTTGCTTTATCTTTTTTCTGGAGTTTCTTATTCTTGGATTTTAAACCTCCAGGATGTCTCTTCTACTTTAAAAAAAAAAAATTATTATTCTCTCCTAGTTACATTCTGTTTATACTTTTTAAATAGACTCTATTTTTTTTGGTAGTTTTAGGTTTACAGAAAAATTAATTCAAAAGTACAGAGTTCACACATACCTCCTCCCATCCCCCACAGCTTCTCCTATTATTTACATCTTATATTATTTTGGTACATTTGTTACAACTGATGAACCAATATTAATATATTATTATTAACATGATTCATGTTAGTGTTTACTCTTCCCTTTAGACAGTCTATGCATTTTGACAAATGTATAATGACATGTATCCATCATTACTGCATCATACAGAATAGTTACGCTGCCCTGTGCTCCACGTCTTCATCCCTACAGCCCCCATAACCCTGAGAACTCCTGACATTTTGTTTCTATACTTTTACTTTTTCCAGAATGTCGTATAGTTGGAATCATACAATATGGAGCCTTTCAAATTGGCAGTGATTGAACTTAGTAATATGCTTTTAAGTTTCCTTCATGTCCTTTTGTGGCTCGATAGCTTATTTCTTCTTATTACTGAATAATAGTCCATTGTACGATGTACCACAGTTTGTTTATCCATTCATTTACTGAAGGACATTTCGGTTGTTTTCAACTATTGACAGTTATCAATAAAGCTGCTATAAACATTCATGTGCAGGTTTTTTTTTGGACATAAGTTTTCAACTCATTTGGGTATATACCAAGGAGCATGACTGCTGGAGTTGCCTTTATATTTTTACTCCACATTCTGGAGGATGTCTTTTACATTTTATTCCAATTACTTCATTACGTTTTTCATATCTATTCTCACAATTTCAATTTTAAGAGACATCTGTACTTAAGAGTTACCCAGCATTCTCTTTAAAAAACAAAAATAGATATAATAACTTTCCTGAGATGTTTTCTCCTCTCTGTATTATATTTTCCTCTATTTTTTTAGTTCACTTTTATCTCTGTCTTTCACATTAGACATTAACTTTAGATGTCTAGTGATCTTTGGTTGCTGATCTATAGATATAATTAGGCCCTACAAATAACTGAAAATGAGATTATGTGTCCAGTTTATTGATTGTGGGCTATGATGAAGTGATCTGCCTGTGCCATTTACTATCAGACAATATGTTTAACTCATCCTTCTTGGGATAGTAAAATCCCTTGAAGAAGGATCACTCATTCAATCTGCTTAGATGGCATAAAACTGACTTCACTTGAATTCTGAGAAAATTCTTAAAGGACAGGAGTTGGAGGAAATTCTTTTTGAATCTCAAGCTTAATGAATGACACCATCTACTCCAAATTATAAAGTTAAATTACAAATAAATTATAAATTTATATTTGTATATACAAAGAGACAATATATTACACACCACTTCTGAATAAGGACCTGTGTCTTCATACTTAATGGGTTCCCAAAGCTGATCAAGGAAAGATAAAACAGAACAAGGAAGGGTAAAAAGATCCATACTATTTCAGAACACCAAGATGAGCAGGGCCAGGTGAGCCTCTGTGGTGTCATAAAGCAAGGAAGAAACTGAGGTGGTGTGTGTGTGCGTGTGTGTATGTGTGTGTGTCCACTTTCAGTTTGGGCCACATAACCACACGGTTATTCTGAGGAAATAATTTAGCTAGCATGAGCAAAGTAACTGGATTAATACCTTCCTCTCCATCTATTTTTCATCTTCCAAATTTCCATACTAATCAGTTCACCTGAGCGTTTTCAACAATTCCAAAGTGAGAGCTTTTCCTGGGGCCAAGGATAAGGCTACTGGTAAGTTTCCACGTTTGGGGTGGGGAAGACCTTGAATTTCCAGTATTAGCGATTGCTCCTCGTGGTTTTTCTCTCCGGGGGGGAAAAACTCTGGCCGGCAATATTCCCCGGAATCTACAGGTAGGCTCTGGTGCTATGTGCCTCTACACTTCTTCATAGGACGCATGATAACTGTAAACATTTAGTTACTTGTGATATTAAATTCCATTGAGACAAAATCTTTTATTATAATTTTTAATTTCTGGTCCTCCATCGCATTCCTCGCATCCAGCAGAGGCTGACATGCAGTATTCACTGAATATCATTCGTTGAGTGAAAAAGTGAATGAACTTTGACCAGGGAATGCAGGTCCGTGGCGCAACGCAGGAAAAGAAAGAGGTAGATTACAGTGGGATTAAATGTAAACGGTCGATTACAGTGGGAGCCGCGGCAGCAGCAGCTAGGGTGACTTACTTTAGTTAGTGCGGTAGCAGTAAATGCTGCGATTCCGAAAATGATCACTCAAGTTGGACGTAGCAGTGGAAATGAATATCCACGTCTCTACGAGACGAAAGAAGGTACAGGTTGACCATAATTCACGCTTCCCCGCCCTACTCAGTCAAGTACGCACACTCACGTACGTATGCACGTACACACGTACGCACAGACTAGATGCCCAAGGCCTTCCTTCTTGACTTTCGGGAAGGGACCCACTGGAGAACTGGAACTGGGCCGGCGCCAGCAAACTCGCATCAACACTCATGATACCTCCCAGTCAAGGAGATCTGGAATTAAGCACCCAGCTTCTCCGAAGGCAATCCTGCTGTCAATGTAATGAAAGCCCATCTTTTTGGCAATAGTATTAGAGAAAATACTTTTTCTGATTCCTTATTCCAATTGGTCGAAAAGGAGGTGGGCTCGTCCGGGATTTGAACCCGGGACCTCTCGCACCCGAAGCGAGAATCATACCCCTAGACCAACGAGCCACCTCTGCAGGAAAAAAAAAAAAAAAGAACAGCACGCCCATACTTAATATAAAGAGAATTAGAATCAGATTTCTTTTTCCACACTTTGAGTCAGAAGGATGAGCCCCAATTTTCCTATCTAATCAATATAACTGTATTTAAATTGCAGCTAATATACATTTTGGGGCCTTATGATGACCTCTTAGCTTAGGCTCAAGTTACTAAATTTTTCATCCTTCCTCCGGTCAGTTGTGTAATAACCACTCCTAAGTGAATTCCATCAGTAGACTAATCTGTGATTTAATTGACAAGATTACATAATAAAGGTTACATTAGGGCAGTACTCTATTTTTCATCCTTATTTTTAAATTGAAATATAGTTGAGTACAATATTATGTTAGTTTCAGGTTTGATCCATATTTTTATCTAAAGAAGTACATATTCCAAATTTCATTATGTATTGATACTTCGTGGTGTGACAAATAATTTGAGTGACATTCATGTTAGTTTTCTATACTTTTACTTTCATAGCGGAAATTGTCTGACATTTTCTTTGACAAGTCCCCTAAAACTTGCTTTTTCATAAGTAAGCATTTTTGTCAAGATATTATTTCAATATGTGGTCCCCTAAAACAGGATTGTCCCCCAAGTACAGGTCATTATTATTGCATCTGTTTTATGACTTTGAAATCTCTATATTCTGCTAGGACTAAGAACAGAATCCTTCAAAGATTTAACACTTTAGAAAACAGCTTGCAAAGACCTTCTCTTCAGTGCAAGCAGTTGTCTTCAAATTCTTTATAGATTGGCATCCCTGCTTGCTGAGTTTCTCATAAGACTTCTCTGAAAAATGGCAATGCTGGCAGATGAATGCTTAGTTTGGCTCCCTCTTGTATATCTCTTTAGCTTTAGAAGAAGGTTTTGGCTTTTCAGTAAGGATTGAGAGAGGAATCTGAAGTGCCAGCTCCTTTGAAAGGTGGTTCTTTTTCCCTGTTTATGTCACATCCTTATGACACCTCATAATCATAGCTAAAACCTCATAGCTAACTCCTGTTCGTTCATCATAAACCAGCCATTATGAATGTTTGTGTCCCTCCAGATTCATATGTTGAAATCCTAACCCCTAATGTGATGGTATTAGGAGGTGGGGCCTTTGGGAGGTAATTAAGTCTAAATGAAGTCATGAAGGTGGAGCCTTCATGGGATTAGTGCCCTTATAAGAAGAGACCATAGCCCCCTCTCTCTCCCACACCCCCAAAGAAGAAATCATGTGGGCAACAGCAATATGATGCCTACAAACTAGGAAGTGGACTCTTCACCAAACACTGAATCAACTGGACCTTGATCTTGGACTTCCCAGCCTCCAGAACTGTGGTAAATAAACTTCTATTGTTTAAACCATCCAGCCTCCAGTATTTTGTTATAGCAGCCTGAGCAGACTAAGACACCAGCTTAGACTTCCCTTGCCTAATAAGCCCTCACTAAATTCATTGAACTGCGATGCTGTTGCTTCTCGCTTTTCTTCCTCCACTTCTAAGCTACACGGTTAACTTACTCTCCAGCTAGTATCTAAATTACCAGGCTCTGTATCTGCAAAATAATATTAAATAAACAGTTTAAAAATAAACAATCAAAATGAGGCATGGAGTTACGGTTGTAAAAGTACATGTTAATGACAGATGAAGTTAGGGGCCAATTAGGAGAGGGACTTGAGGAGATTCTTTTTCTTTATGAATCTAAAAAGTCGATGACCTGGAGAACTCAAGTCAATCTATGTTGGGTGACACATTTATTGGGAACCTCAGTGTCTCCTCAGATAAATAGGTGGGTTTGAACTTCAAGGCTCCCATTAATGTTATCGGCTCCAGTAAGACACACGTGCCATCTTTCAAGGGACAGTAAAATCTGACAAATTTACACTTAGCCTTTCACTGCTTCTGATTAAATAGTTGTTACTTGACAGACACACCACTCTACGACACCCAGAGCAGTTTTTGGAATGAGAATTTTTTCTTCGCTATTCACAAGAGGATGAAAAATGGACTGAGCAGGTGTTACTTTTATATCTACTCTGGCTGCTGGGAGGGGTGAGAAGTTACATAAATTTCTAAAAAACCTTTGCAAGGCATTTACAGCCAGCATTTAAGGATCAACTAAAGGCAATCTGCAAACACGGTATACTCCTCCTGGAGTTTTTTGGCAGAGCCTTTCTACGTGAGGACCAGCATAACCGTGAAGAGATATCTGGCCATGAGGCCTAGTGATGTTTAAATCTCTGCCGATGTAGCTTCACTAGTGAGATTATTTTTCAAGCCTATAATTAAGGAACATGGGTCCAGTATCAAGAAGGAGAATTTCCAGAAGTTTTAAACATTTAATCATGGTACATATAAAGCCCAACTTATCTTCTGATTCTGACCTAAAGTCTTCATTTATCATCATCTATATATCTCTATCTATCTATCTATCTCACTAGTAAGCATTTTTCTGATTTGAGACTTTCAAAATGGGTTAGACTCAGATACTATCCCGAAGTACATAATGGATCAGCTCCCACATAGACTAAAGAAAACCCAGATGTTTCTGGATGGCAGCTGGGAAATGATCAGCTGTTTTTGCCCTGGGTCCTGGCAGCTTCTTCTTCCATAAGTGACAAAAGAGCTCAGAGCCTTCTCTCTTACAGCCTGCCCCTCACCAGCCCTGCCTCCAATGGCCTCTCTTCCAAAGCCAAAGGCTGTCCCAATCCACGGTTGTCAGGTATACTCACCTTGGTGGCTCTGTGCAGCACTGGGTGGTGTTCTGTCAGAGCAGCGCCAGCCAGGCCCTGTTTATATTTCCCAAGGTCCCAGTACTCATGCCTAACTCTCACTGTTGTCAAGATGTCAACATCATAAGTTTTGCCTTCACAAGGGGTAAAGAGCTTCTGCACAGTGTTGATCCCTGGGGCACATCTCTCTCCTCTCCTTAATGCTCCATAATTTGCTGAGCCCAGAAACATTCCAAAGCCAGTTATAGTCAGTGGACAGTAATGAGTAGGAGGCACTGTGAGGATGAGTAGTTACCACTGCACAGCTCCCTGAGAGATTCAGGTTTCCTAGACTTTACTGCAGCCTCCTGCCATGCCCTCCACTCACCACCAAAGCTCAGGAACAATCTGGAAGAAACATCTGAGAATCAGAAGTGGTCATTTAAAAAAAAATTTATAACTAACCTCTTCATTGATAATGAAAAATCATTCAGTATTAGAAGAAAGATACTGGATACCCATGATAGGTAGTATCTAGAAGACAGCAAAAGAGGAAACTTCTGGAATGCTGGGTTCTTGATCTGGGTGCTGGATAGATGCATATGAATCAGTTCACACAACTAATTGAGATGTTCACTTATGATTTATGTACTTGTATGTTTATTTCTATTAAAAGTTTACTGCCATTATATAGAAACCCTCTCTGGTCACAGTAATGCTCTTTTATCTTAACTATTTTGCCTTGTAGTAATATGGGTTCTCCAGCATTCTTATTGTTTGGTATTAGTCAAGATACCTTATTCCGTAATTTTATTGTCAACCTAATCTCTCGTTATGTGTTGGATAGGTCTCTTGAAAATGGAAAATAGCAGCACTTAATATCTAGTTTTATATAATATAATATAATATGATATAATATAATATAATATAATATTCACAGGCAGAAAAGAATAATGGTTTGATCTATGGCCTCTAGAATTACCTCTCCTGAGTTTGATGCCACTAATTGCTAGCTCTGAGACCTTGGGAAAATTAATTTGTGCTTTCTCACCAGTAATTGATGATAGTGAAATTAAAATGTTAATATATAGGAAGCATTGTATAAATGTTTGACGTTTGAAAGAATAAAGCTTGTCTGGATTGAAAGAGTAAAAAAATCAGCTCATACTGAAAAAGGAAAAAAAAACCCCAAACACTGCCATTCACCCGGCTGGGAGAACATATACAAATGAAGCAGGCTGCAAAATTAATAGGAAGCATTTTTTCATGTGCCTGTTAGCCATCTGTATGTCTTCTTTGGAGAAGTGTCTATTTAGGTCTTCTGCCCAGTTTTTGACTGGGTTGTTTGTTTTTTAGATGTTGAGCTGTGTGAGCTGTTTGTATATTTTTGGATATTGACCCCTTGTCAGTCACATTGGTTGCAAATATTTTCACCCATTCCATAGGTTGTCTTTTCATTTTGTTCACTGTTTCCTTTGCTGTGCAAAAGCTTTTAAGTCTGATTAGGTCGCATTTGTTTATTTTTGCCTTTATTTTAATTTGCCTTTGGAGACTGATTTAAGAAAATATCACTATGATTTATGTCCAAGAATATTTTGCCTATGTTCTCTTCTAGGAGTCTTATGGTGTCATGTCTTATATTTAGGTATTTAAATCATTTTGAGTTTATTTTTGTGTATGGTGTGAGGGAGTGTTCTAATTTCATTGATTTACATGCAGCTCTCCAGCTTTCCCAACACCACTTGTTGAAGAGAATGATTGTATCTTGTTTTAATGAATAAATAAATTGAAAATAGTGGGGGGTTTTAGACATCCTTTGATAGTTCCCTGGTACTCCCTACAATACAATCAGCCTTTTCGTTATCAAAGAGCTACAAAGTAATCCGGTTCTACCTTAATTTAACTGAAGGATTTCTTAAATTGGAACCATTAAATATAGGTATTTGGTACAATGCATAGTTCTGGCATTAAGATATCAGATGAATCCATTTGGAAAAAATATTTGATGCTTTTAAATTTGTTACACGTTTATGGTACAAAATCTTAGAATTGATATAAGCAGGCTTTACTCCACTTTTAAGACTCTCTCTACCGTATCCCATTATTGTCCTTGTACGCTAAGGTTTTTTATCCCTGTACTAAACAATGGTAAGTGCCTACTTTTTGGCTTCATTATAACATGTCTACACAGTTTTTGAATAACTCAGCTATATTATTATGTTATAGTAAATTTGTTTAAGAGCTTACTTTCCTCATATTACTGTGGCTTGCTTGAAGGCAAGGGCTATGTTATTTACCTTAGTTTCATAGCTTTCCTGTGAAAGTTTCACAACCTTTTCCTAATATCTAGCATGGAGAACAAGAAAAAACACTCTCCAAGTTGGTCATTGGTAATTGTCAGAAAAACAAGGGATATAAGAGCCTGGAAGAAATTAAGAGCATCATTTTAAAATTTAATCATGAAGAAAAGAATATTGAGCACTAAGAACAGACAGGAAGTATCCATATAAATAAGGAGATGTTGTGTGATTGCTGGCACAAAATGGTTAATGGTAAATTGAAATTTGAGTTCTCCAAATAAGTGCTATTCTGTGCTTATCTCTTAAAAATTCGAATTGAATTTAGAAATTTAAATTAACTCTAGAATCTTAAAAAGAAAATAATTTAAAATAGAAGAACACATGACTAAATTGTTACATATCTAAAGGAGTGTCAGGTAGGAGGCAGAAACTGATAATAATTTTAGAACACCCAGCTATGGCTGGTGGACATGTCAACTGCCTCTTACCTTTCATGTATTTTTAATTTTTGTTACCAGTAGGAAAGAAGTAAGACGATGAACTCTGCATCAATTTTTCCTGTGAAATCACACATGAAATTAAAGGAAATAATGGCTGAAAAGTCTCAAATTTGGTGAAAGACATAAAGCTCCAGATTTTAAAAATCTCAGAGAACTCAAAACTGTTTATACTCGGGCCAATCATAATCAAGTTTGTAAAAATTAAAACATAGAAAAAATCTTGTAAATGGCCCAAGAGAAGCAATAGTTTTACCTATAAGGGAACAAAAATTCTCAAATGACAGTGAATTTCTTACAAGAAATGATGGACCTGAGACAAAACTCCATTGATCACCTGATCCTATAAAATCCCTTACTCTAACTGGTGGTCCACAATGACACTATGGATCTTCAGGAATTATTGTCAATTCAGAGCCAGTGTCTATTAATCTCTGAAAATACTGATTACATTTCCTTTCCCATTACATAGCGCTCTAGTAAATGACTCCAGGTCCTTCTGGGGAAGGCTGAGAGGTAGATTAACAGTATACAATTTTGACAGTGTAGCAGATGGGTTCCAGTATTCTCCTTCATCCCAGGCGTTCAGATCTGTGAATTGGCTCAGGTCTGGGAATTGATTGATGATCTGTTTTAGTGATACATGTCAGATTTATGTTCACCAGATCTGAGGCTTTTCTCCTTATACAGTTCAAGTAAGACTTCAGTAGACCTCTCATATGCTTCAGCTCTACAGACACCATGATCAACCAGTCATTACCAAAGATTTCTGTCAGTCAGCCTATTCTGATTAACATCTGTAATCGTACCCACTTTGTCTTTGATGATTAAGTGCTACCATTGGCCCCTGTCACCTTGAGTTCCAGTCATCACCATTATGTTTAGGGATTCCAGTACAATAGGGAAGACCCACGATAGAGCTCTTCCTTTATGCTGGGGCTATCCTCATGAATTTACTAGTCACAGCCATTCCTCTGGAACCCCTTGGTTTGGATGAACAGAACCAACACAAACATTGTCTCTAGCATCCCTAAGACTTTGGGTACTTCCCTCTACAGTATAGTAAGTAAGTAAGTAAGGTCCTGAGATTTCAACTTCATTTTGTGTAGGCCATATGTGGGTCTATTTTTTAATCAACAAACATAGACAACTTTTAGAGTCATTCCTAGGCCCTCAAGTTAAAATTCTGAATTCATAGTCTCTGCTCAGTAGTCCCATAACAATACATTTTACCTGATCTAACTTTATATTACTTTCGGCTTGATCCTGCACCCTTAAGATCCATTCCCACGCACATATCTCTAGCTGGAATCACAAGCAATCTGGGAACTGTTTCTGAATTAGTTTCTGCATTGCAGATGGCTTTGCTCTAAAACCTGTTCCAGGATTTTCATGTTTCCAAAGAGCACTGAATCCAATCAAGTTTATACATCTAGTTTTGAATTTACAGGAAATATGGGGGATGACAGCATATCTGATGACACCATGGGAATGAATAATATTCAGAGGTCAAAAGTTCTGTTGCACAGCAGTCCTGGTTTCAGAAAAAAGTAAATGATATGAAATTTTAAAAGAGGAGGGAAAATTTAACAGACACTTGTTAAACAGACTTAAGAGACAATTGAAAAGAACACAGTGTGGGATCTTTCTGGAGTCTTGTTTCAAATAAATCATATGACTACTGCTACTAATAACAACAATATAGTTACAAAGATTACTGAAGGTCTGCTTCATATTAGGTGTTATTAAAGAATTAGTTTAATTGTTGGGTGTGATATTGGCATTGTATTATTTTGTAGTATGTATTAGCAATGTATCCTGAAGTACTTACTATGGAATAAAATAATATCCTGAATTTACTTTAAAATATTCTAGTGTAGTAGGGAAAAAAGAGACAGGATACTTGAAAAGGACTGCCATTATGTTAGTGATGGATGCTGAGGGATGGGCCCGTGGTCGTTGTAAGTCATTACATTCTTCTGTATTTTGAGTGTATGTTTCACATTTTTTATATTAAATATAAAGGCTCAAGGGCCACATTCTGGAAGGCTGAGGCTTGAGGGGGCTCTACAGCTCTCCCAAGCCTGCTGGGACCTGGCAGGGGAGCTTGGGTCTGACAGAGTCAGACCCAAGTCTGACTTGGTCCAAGCAGAGTCTTGTGGAGACAGGAGCTGGAAGACAGAAGCGACAGGAAGCCACAGAGCCACCGCCTCCACCCTCCGGACACATTGGCCATAATCACATTACAACTACAATTGTAAATATTATAATATTATAAATATTATTGTAAATTGTAAATAGAGCCTTTGGAGTCTGCAGCACTATTTAGCCCGGAAGTAACCAGCAAGGTCTTCCGTAGCTGGGACCTGTTTGCTCTCTGCTCCTCCTTACAAGTCAGGATCTTGAAACCAGCGAATCAGAGCTTTCCCGCCGCCACCTTCACTTTGCTAAGTGCTGAGCAATGAAGGGTCGCCTTGACCTTGGCCGAGCCCTCCTTTGTAAACACTTAAAGCCCCCTTAAGTCCAGATGGGTTTGTATGGTACTGAGACTGAAATCACGTCAGGCAAAGGCTTCCAAGGGAGGGAGTTTGCCTGGAAAGTTCTGGTGGGACGTGGCGTCTAACGCTCTGAAATTAAGGGATACAACTGGTACTCGGGAGGAATAGTTCAAATGGTAGACGCCAGCGGGCACGAAACAGGAGGATCAATACCCATGTTCCCCAAAGTTTCTCTTCTTGTGGTAGGTGCGTTGTGGGTTCTTTATAGAACTGTAGCCATAGCATAAGATGCTCTATCTTGAACAGCACGGGTCTTTTAAACTTACATATGTTTTCCTTTCTTGCTGACCCTGACATGTCTTAGATAATGACTAGTTAACTAGGTGAGAATTAATCTTGCTTGTTTAAGAATTCCAGGGACTGGCCTTAAAGAGGTGGAAGATGGCCGAACTTGGAATAGAAGATTAATTGCCCATAAAACCATCAGAGGATGCTGATCAGACCACCCCACGACCAGTTTCGAGATGATTATCAGAGCTGACTGTGCTCTTCTGCACCTAGTTCCCCCACCTGTGCACCCCTGACACTCCCTTTTAAAACCTTTGTCCTCTAATTGGTAACTTGGAGATGGTCTCAGGACATGAGTCCACAATCTCCCCAGGTTGCTGGCCTTCTGAATAAAGCAACTTTTCCTTTTCCACCAACACTTGTCTCTCCAATATTAGCCTTTCTGGCAGTGAGCAGCAGAACCCGAGTTGGACACTGGCCTCCTCCTGTTACAGAACGTAGTGTGTAGGCAGTGTAAAAAGCAGGAACCACGTGCGGCTTGTAGAGAGGGCAATATTTTATAAGCTTCTGGTTTTTCTCACGTCAATGTAGAACACAGGAAGATGAGGGTTTTAATCAGTTCTTCAAATTGGTGTCTATGAGTCGTAAAGGAAGACACTGAGGGAGCAGTAGGTCCATGTTCAGAAAGCCCGTATGTGTTGGACATTTTCCTCTCAGCGTTCAAATGACCTTCAGCAAATCTTACTTCCACCCCTTCCTTCCTTGCTCTCCGTACCTTAAAGAAGCCAACTTGTTCTCTCCTTGGATACTTTCCAATATTACCCATCCCTCTGCTCTTCCAATGCCTCTGTAAACCCTCCTAACACTTTGTCTTTCTTTCATTTTTTTTTTCCCCTAACACTTCCAATGACTTGTTTTAGGTTTAGATTTAGACCCCTTGAGAGTGATGAGGGCAGGAGCACTTGGTTCATCCCATCATCACCAGGGCCCAATCCTCCACCTTGAAGAAGTAATTATTGAGTGAATGTGAGAATGAGTGAATGAGTTAAAATATATATCATACAGGGTTGCTAAGTTATGTAAGATAAAGTTCTCTTCCAGTTACTCTTTGGGGACAAGCATTAAAAATGTTTGTAGAGAGAAATGACAAGGATAAAGAATCATTTGGGGTATGAAGATGAGGGAGGAAAGATAAAAAAAAAAAATGAGAAGCTTGGAAAGGTGCATTGCAGTCAGCCAGAAACCACCATCTTTAAGTATAAAAACACACTGCCTTATTGCACTGCTATAAACCACAACCTGGATATGATTTTCACCAAAAATGATACTATACACTGTAGTACTTTTATTTAAAAGAAAAAGGTTTGCTTCAAATTGACTTATCACAGAGCACTTGCTTCTGTGAAGCCAAGTGTTTCATCAAAGAGTCATATATTCAGATTTCCTTTCCCATTAATGCAGTTTCTTTTTCTCTTCTTCATAAATTACCAAAGATTCTAAGTAGGTTTGCAAGCAAGCTTAATGAAGTTTGTAGGTGGTAACTGCTCTAGGGGATGTGGAAGAGAGGCTGCCAAGTTTCTGTTTCCTGATGAGAGGTTAATTTCCCAGAGAGAGGAATTGGGAAAAGCAGACCAGGAGGAGACTCATAGGCGAGTCCAGGCAATAGAGGGGATAACTGAAGCTCTGAGATGAGTTTGCAGATACTTTTTACATTATGTCTAATTTTCAATATGTTTTAAAATTGCCAAAATAAAATGTTTTTACTTTTTTTTTCCAAAAGGAAGAGTTTGGAAAAATATTTTTACTAAATAATCTTTAAGATAATAATTTTAAAAGAGAAGATAATGTAATTGGAAAAACTATGTAAGATAATGTAATTGAAATTTGAGGAGGGAAAAAATCCTCCAGTCATTCTCCTAATTGGATAGACCTCAGACATTTATACATACATAACCTATACTTTATTGTTATATAAATATAAAATACTAAAATCATTGTGAAACTAGATTGTCCTTTGTACTGAAGAATCTGGCTTACTCAAGTATAAGTGGAGGTGTTGAAAAAAGAAACAAAAAATTTGGAAACAAAATTGGTCGATTGTTAAAATGATCCATAGAGTTCAAAGCCCTTAACAATTAATTCTCCTAGATACGAGTTGCTTGAAAACAAAAGTTCCTTCAAGAAGTCTGTTAAATATCAAGAGAACAGTATGTCATGGTAGAGTTGAAGAATAATCTGCAAAACCTGTTGTAAGAAGTCAGCACCTTAAATGCAAGAGCGTGCACACTTACAGAGGGGAGGGAAACATGACAGAGCTCATAAAAAGTGGAGAGGAAGGCAGACCTCATTAGACCAAACTCAGAATGCTGACCAAATACTTAAAGAAAGCATAACTGGAAATGCTAGTAAAGTTTCGAAAACAATCGCAACCCAAATCTTCACACCGAAAGCACACGCTCGACGAGAGTGGGATTCGAACCCACGCGTGCAGAGCACAATGGATTAGCAGTCCATCGCCTTAACCACTCGGCCACCTCGTCCACCTACAATAACCCCTTGGCGTGCTTTATTTCAGAGTTTATACCAGGGAACTCGCTGGCTATCCCGGAGAGAAAGACGCTTAGGAGACGGCTTAGAGACGTCTGGGAGACGTGGAGGTGGCTAGCTTCCACAAGAATGGACAAAGAACTGGGATGGAAAAGCTGCGACGGGGGCAAAAAACGGGCTTAGCTTTCCCAGGAGTCATAAAATTGGTTGAGACGTGGTAGAAACACATCTGCCTGGGCTTTCACTCCCCTTTCTCGGGCTGCCTGGTCCCCGGCAGGAGGCGCCTCAGCGTCAAGTCCTGGCAGGCGGTGGGCGTGACGCGGCCAACCTCGGCTGAACCAGTTTGCTGTCACCGTCCCTCGTCAGGAGAGCCTGGGCCCGCGGCCCGAGAGCGCGGCCGGCTGTCCGCAGGGGCAGAGGTTCCCAGAGCCGGTTCCACTGGAGTCGCTGTCAGGGGAGCTGGCGAATGTGGACTCCTAATTCGTGGTTAATGAGACAGTCTGGAAAATTAGACGACGGATCTGAATAGGGCTCAATTTCTATTCCGTGTTATTGCCGCTTCTACAATGCTTTCGGGTGAAATTGCATAGAGAAGAATCTTTAACTTCGTGGGGCTCTCCTCTCGGGTCATCCGCATCTGAGGAACCACGAATTCTGATTCCTCCACGGCCCCCGCGCCCCACCAGATACCTTTGTGTTTTCTAGGGAGAGTTTGTCAAACTTTCACTAAGTTTTCCAAGAGTTCTGGTACTGAAAACGTCAAGAAACTCAACACTAGCGAGAAAATAATTCGAAGGAAGAAAGAGGGAAAAAAAGAGTGTTCAGCTCCATCTCTTTGTTTCATAAGAATGAACACAACGGACAGATGAACGAACAAAAATAGGAACTAATTCTGACTAATCAGATTGATCATAAAAGCCCAGGAAAAGAAGGTAACATTGAAGGTGAGTCTTGACGAGCAAGTTTTCTAGCGGTGGTGAAGAATGAGGTTGTCCCAGACTGAGGAAAGGGCCTGAGCAAAGGCAAGGAGGCATACAAAGCAATCATATGATTCATCCTGTTGTCAGTTCTGATAGCAAAGGGTAAAGGAATTATATTACTTTCACAGGAAGGACAGTATAATTAACAGGAAAATTGTCAAAAATAGGCCTTTCACAGGAAGGAACGGTGAATCATTGGGAAAGTAATACACTAACTCTCACGTATTTGAAATTATTAAAGAGGAATTTGAAAATTAAAACACTGAAAACATATACTTAAACAGATTTATTAGATGGCAGATTAGATAGAGCAGAAGGGAGAATTAGGAAACTGGAAGTTAAATTTGAGGGAACTATGTAAAATACTATCCACTGATACAGGTAGTCGGAAATTAGGAAAGAGGAATAGGAAAAATGAAGGCTAGGAGAGAAGTTCTACCATATATCTAATCAGAGTCCCAAAAGAAATTATTGAGAGAATAGGAAAGAGTCAAGTATCTCCAAGTACGCATCACATATGCTTCAACAATTATCAACATTTTGCCAAACTGGTTTTCCATATTATTGTGAGGTTAATCTCAGGCATTATATTATTTTGTGTTTCCTTTCATCTGTTCAATAAGAATCTTTAATAGATGAAGAGGATGTTCATTCATCTTCAAAATTCTAGAAGTTATCAGTATAATTTGTTGAATAAATAGTTTTCAATCAGCCAATTCTGCCACTATTTTCAGGAACAGCTGTGGAGAGAACAACAGTTTTTGTTCATTTATGATGCTATTGTCTATTACTTGTGTTTCCATTTATTTTCTATTGCCATTAAGAGTCTACAAAGTAGGAATCCTTCTAGATTTCACTGTTTAAAATGAGATGGTCTATGTGTAAAACAAGAAGCAAAATTATTCTCAGTAGATTTCTACAAAAGTGCAAGGCTTGAGTAACATAAGCTTGCAAGTTCAAGACTACTACCTTCCTAATAGTCTGCCCTGCCGCTGTCTTCCACTCCTGCATTTTAAAATCAAGACTAATGTTGCTTCTTATTGCCTTCATCCATCTCTTCCCTCTTTAGGCATCCAGTCCAACTATTCTCGTGGTGACTTAACTCCCAAAACCTGACTGAGTTATCTCACTCTCTGGCCATGCTCTGTGGATGTCAGAGGTCTCCTGGTTAAGTAATCAGCATGCCAGCTCCAGCCCACTGTCTACCCAGACATCAAGACTGTAAACTGGCACCCTGAGCATACTATAAGCCTGATTAAAACCCTTTAATAACTATTGATGACCTACACCCTGGCGATAGACCTCTGCCCTCTCTCACCAGCCTCCCCTGCACTCTTCCACTCACACTCTGGCTGCATCCCGTATTTGGTAGCGATGTATTTGGGGAAAATCAAAATACCTTCTGTGGGGAAAATGTGTGAGAGTAGGTCATATTTTTTCAGAAGCCACATATGGAAAAGCCTGGACTGTGAGGCTGTGCTGGAGCTTTGCTCTTCTTTACACCTGCAGAAGTCTCTAAACTTCTCTATTCAGTGATAGCCCTCCCTTTGTTACAAAAGAGGAAGGCAGAGCATTTGGAGAGAGCTAAGTGATGAGTCGGTGGTCCTGCTCAGGGCTTCCTCTTCCTCTGCGGAGAGGTCCAGGAAGTTAAAATAGGGCGAAGCTAGAGCTTTCCTAGAGCGACCTCCCAGGTCTAGCTGTTTTTCACTCTCCTTTGCTCGGTGGTCAGGGATTCCTGCACGAGGCTGCTTATGAGTTGTCTCAACTCCATTCCGTACAGTTTGGCCTTGGTGGGCATAAAATTACCAACGGATCCTAGAGGGCCTGAAAGACATATGGATATAGTGATGACATCGATGACGTCAACTTGCAGGGGAAGGGGAATTAGCTCAAGTGAAAGAGCACTCGCTTTGTGTGCGAGGGGTAGTGGGATCGATACCTGCGTCCTCCAGTCTTTGGGTCAGCGGCTTATGAGGCAGATTCAAAGCCAGGAATAATTGGATGTGTTAAAGGGAAGTAGTTACAACATTCAGGTTTTTTCTCTATGAGGTTGTTTACCATTCTACAACACCCAAGACAAGGGCACAGTGGTGGGGAACAAATCCAGAGCAAGTGATGACACTTAATGAGGAAAAAAAGAAGGCCATGGTGCATATATTTATTTTATTCTCTGTAATTATAGAAGCTTTTAAGGATTAGAATTGAAACCTAAGTGGAGCCTTGACAGAATCATATAAACTTTAAGATATCTCATTTTCATTATTTTCTGACTATATTATGCTCTGACTAATTTTTCTTTTTTCTCAAAAAAAATAGCATTTGAAAATATATATTAGTAGAACTACTTTGTTTTCTAGGTGCTACGGTCTGAATATTTGTGCCCCCTAAAATTTATATTTTGAAAATCTAATGGTCAGGGTGATGGTATTAGGAGGTGAGGTCTTTGGGAGATGATTAGCTAATGAGGGCAGAGCCTTCATGCCTGGGATTTGTGCCTTCATTTACAAGGCCCCAGAGTATAACTGATTCATTTCACTGTACAGCAGAAACTAACACAACACTGTAAATCAACTACACTCCCCCCAAAAAAAAAAATTTTAAAGGCCCCAGAGAGCTTGCTTGTCCCTTCCACTATGTAGGAAGTCAGCAAAACCAGAAGGCTCTCACCAGACACCTGATCAGCTGGTGTATTAATCTTGGTCTTTCCAGTCTCCAGCGCTGTGAGAAATAAATGTTGGTTTTTTTTACAAGCCACCCAGTATATGTATTTCTGTTATAGCAGCCCAAATCAACTAAGACACCATATTTACTCTTTTCATGAAAGTTTATAATTTTATAAAGCCCAATTTTATCTTACTAAGTTTACAATGTATGTTTACTGTATGTTTTTATACTATTCTGTAAAAGGAAAGCACAATTTGGTAGGGCTTTGTTAAAGTAATTAAACAAGGAGACCATTAGACTGAGGTGGCTCTAAATGCCTTGGTAGCTTAGGTAAGCAAACCAAAACTGGAATCTGAGAAAATGAAATTTAAGAACAGCTTATCACAATGAGCCAGCTAGGCTTTCCCACATAAAGCAGTCTTAAGCTATAGCCAATCAAATATTTGCTTTGCTTTGCTTCTGACATCTCTACAAAAGTCTTCCCTCTAGCTTCTGCTTGCAGAGCCTCCTAATCACTTTTTGTTTGGCACTCCTTAATTTGAATGGGTGCTTGCTCAAATAAACCCTTATAAATTTTAATGTGCTTCAGTTTATGTTTCAATGGGTGCAATGGTTAAGTTTTTAAATCTAAGGAATTAAAATCATATTAAATAAAACAAAATGTCTAGTATGATACAAAATACTGCATATAACCTAAATATATACTTTGACGGCTTCCAAGATACTCTCGTGGCTTAGCAGGAGCTATGAAGTGATAAGGTATCCACTTTATTATCTGGTGCTTTTCTGGATGGGACCTCCCTACCTTTCCCAGGGAGATGACTCTGTGACTGGACAATGTCCTGGTACATGCAGGACATATTTAGGAATCCAGACCTCAAGAGAGTGTTCTCTGGACCCAGCTTTATTACATTCACCTTCTGTGACCTGTCCTGGGTGGGACATACATGCTTTCAAGTATGGGATAATATTTACAGCTAGGAAAAGTACTCTAAATTACTTAGTTCAATTCACCCCTCTTGGGGTGAGGTAGGGAGGCATGTGATAAGATGTATGACCAGGCATACTCCTTGTGTCATTGTGGAAGTGGGAGCATATTTTTAAGTCAAAATCACTACCTACTTCCTACCTACACCACTCACAACAATATGCTTTTTCCTGTAATGTTGTTCTACAGATTTCTGGTTTCTGGGCCTCATTATCACTTATCTTTTTCCAGGCCCAGACAGTTGGATCATTTGAGGATGCCAGGTTTTGTTTCTCAGTTGATAAAAGCTGCATGGTTGTTAGTTCATCAGGGTGAAATTAAATGCGGGAAAAATACTACAGGTGACTCTCTTTTCAGAAAACAGTATTTTATTTTCCCCCCAAACCAGAGCTTTAATCAAGCAGGAACTCCATGCAAGTTCCCACTTTTGATTCCCTCTAATGGAGTTCAGTGCTTATCACCTCTGGGAAGTTACTTAGCGATTTCTAAGTACGCATCAGGGGATCCCTGAGGAATGATGGTCATAAGAGCAAAGTGAGACGGGGTGGTGGAGGCGGGTGTCAGGAAATGTTCTTTATTTGAGATCAGCTTGCAAGACAAGGAGGGGATAAAGAATTAGAGAAGCTAACCCACTGCAGCACAAAAGATTCATTCAGTCGGTAATTGCTTGACGCTAATCGGCGCTAAGGGAGCGGTAAGAATAAATGCTATAGGGCAAATTCAAAGAAACACATCGAAGATGGTGTAGTAGACAGGAAAGCAAAGGGGAAAGGGTCTTTTCAAGGGATGCTAATCTCCGATTGGAAAATGATGCTCCAGGTGAGGATTGAACTCACAACCTCGGCATCACTCGCAAACATACTGCCGTATAAGTACCGCGCGCTGTCCGATTGCGCCACTGGAGCTCCTCTAGTTTTTTATTCGGTCACCCATTACATGGCCTATGCAGGAGTATTCAGTTTTTCTCCGGTCTCAAAGGTCCAAGTACCTCCATCCTTCCCGGAGCCCTGCAAATGCATCTTGCGCACAAAGGCGGACTGTGGTCGGCTGCAGACCCCACCCGGCCACCAATCCTGAAGACGCCGAGTGTGCTCTGCGGAAACGGGGGCGGATACTTTCAAGACGACCGCGAAAAGTGCAGACACTCGGGAGACTCCGACCTCCTCGAGCATTCCAAGGAGGATTTTCAGTGGGCAGAGTGGGCGGGAGAGACTTCTGCTGCTGTGTGGGTCCCGGAGCCCTTCCATTTGTCTCTCTCCGGGATGCTTCTCCTCGGGGCGTCGGAGGGAGGCTTGCTCTCTGAGCCTGGGAAGGGGGTGAATGTGGGAGGACCACGAAGCCGTTGCAGGCTATCTCAGAGTGTGTGAGCATCCAGAATTCCTGTGGGCTTCCAGAGCACATTTGCTTAGTGCTCTTTACTTTGGTGGTAATCTTTCACGAGTTAGAAGACAATCTACCCCCGAGGTATACCTCTTATTGAATGTCTTTGACGTTTTTTAAATGTAATATTTGGATAACTTCAGAAAGCAGTATTTGAACCTAAAACGCATTTGTATCATCGACCTGCTGTGACCCAGTTGACTTTTAAGTATTCCGAATCCAAGCATATAGTTTCAAATATGCGCAACGATAGCTCATTCGACCTGTGTGCTGCTAGATTTTAAATTTGGGCAAGAATACAAACTACCTGGTGTATACATTTTTATACTGTCCTAGGAGATTCTTTAAAACACTTAGTTTCATTCTAGTCACTTTAAGTTACTTAATTTTCTTAATGAGATAATAGGGATCTCCATGGAGCAATGCTAGTGTCAAATTTTGGTATGATGTTTAAAAATGGAGCAAAGGATTCAAATTTCCAATAATAATTATGATGATGGTTTGAAGTAGAATTTATACAGGGCTTCTTTTTTTAAAAAATACTTTTACATTTATTTTCTCAGTCTAGTTCTATAGCAATCCTACAGGGGTAGATTTTTTTTTATTGAAATAATATATAAACAATATTCTCTGACCACTTACTGTGTTTAATAAAAGATAAGTGTAAATGAACGAAACAGTCAACCTTTTGTGGAGTTTATATCTGAGAGACCCCGAAAAGTCATACAATTTAAAAAATGTTTTCAGTGAGCACAACTGAATATAATAGAGAGCAGGCAGCATTTTCAGTCATGTGAGCAGAGTGTTTACAAAAGAAAAAGAAATAAGCTTCTAGTCTTTTAGGTGACTGAGATGTCAAATTTATATTTCTAAACGTATTATTATGGAAATTTTCAAACACAAGGAAGTTGATGTAATTCGATAATGAACTCCCATGTAATCGGTCTTATGATCATCAACATTTTACCAATCTTGTTTCTTCTGTCTTTCCAGTACTCTTTTTGTGTTGGGGGTAGGCGGTTGGAGGTGGGAGTGGAAGTAAAATCTAGACATATCATTTCACCCTAACTTATGCCTTAGAGGTAAGAACTCTTTTCCTTTTATTTCACTTTCTTTTCTTTATTTGAGTGCAGTATTGCTATTACATTCAGCAAATTCAGCAGCAGTCTCTTACTATAAGAAGTGACTTAGCAAAAAGTAAGTGACAAAACTAGGATTTGAATCGAGGTTCTCTGTCTCTAGCTTCTCCTACTTGATTCCTTTTCCAAGTCATTTTAAACAAAGAACTGTCGTCTTATATTAAGGGAGTGTGTGCCTTCAAGTGAACGTGGAGTAATTAATTAATTGATTTTTTTAATGTGTAGGCTGAGTGGTTTTCTATAAAGGAAAGAGTAAGTGACCCACTGCTTACAGTAAACAATTTGCTTGCTAAATATATTTATAGTTTCCATTTATTCCTTTTTTGACATCAACAGAAATCTATTTGCCTGTATACTTTGTTTTCTGGGGTCAGTTCAAAGCTCAGGAGAAAGCATGGTGCTCTTCTCAATGGGGACCCCACCAACCTTGAGACTTAAAGGTATTGTCTTGCAATATCTACTCTTTCTAAGTCTCAGGGCTGGGTTTCCATGTGCACATGATTGTCAAAAGCAGTCTTTACCTTGTTGAGTTGCCTCTGGTTTCATAAATAGTCCTTCTCTTCCCAGCCAATAGCATTATCATGCTATCCTCTTTTAATAGTTTAACTGATTGACACATAAACCTATAGTGCTAAGCTGGAAATGTATTACTATTGCACACTGTAATATCCTAGTTTATCCTAGGAATATGTTGGTATATAGTGCACATACAACAAAAATAGTCAGTTGAGGGAAACTGACAGATATGCCAACCCTCTGTCCTAAGGATGATCCTTTTGTTCCTGGATTAGTCATCGATTCCACAAATATTTATTTAGCACCTGCCTTATGCCAGAAGTCATAAGTGAATAGAAGAGACAAATAGAATCCCTGCGTTCCCAGAGCTTACATTTAAGAAAATTTTAAAAAGAGGTTCCTAGCAACCCTCTGCTTTTTTGTCTCACTTCCATTTATTCATTTATTTGTTAATTCCTTCATCAACAAACATGCAGAATGTCCACCATTGCCAAGCAGTGTGTTAGACAGTAAGGTTGCGATCAGAAGGCATTACGTGTCTTAGTATCATTCTGGTGAAGGAATTGAAAGGTGTAGTATGAACCACTGTACCCTTAACACAAAACTAATTTCCATTTAAATCTTCCCAGTTATTTCCCTGATTATCCCATTTTCTCTCTCAAGTGTCCTTTAGTCTTGTACGAGAATACAGTACTCTTGCCTATTCTGTATTAGAAGTTAGAACTAAGGGCACAAGCCATAACTTTTGAGGCACACATGTATCAAAGAAAACAAAGGCCTTGCTGGGTGGAGGGGGTTGGGAGATGACATATTTTTTAAAAACAGGGCCAGCAGGATAGGATCTCACATTTTTGTTGGGATGTAGAGTTCACATACTTATGATGTCACTAAATGTTTCTGCCAGTGAGGAGACAGGAAGGCACCACAAGGTTCTGCTCTTGAAGAGAAGACTAGGATGGGCCTCTGTGTTAAAAGGTGCTGGAGAAAATAAAGTATAATCAAAAGATGAAAGCTGAAACAGAAATACTAAAAGAAGAAATAAGAGAAAAGGTAAGCTGGGATCATTAACAGTGAGAGAAGGGGGGAAGGGGGCTGTGATTTGAGGGGAGTGATGATGGAGGGGAATGTTGAGGCTGCAGAACATCAGAAAATATTTACTTCCCTTGACATCACTAGGGAATGTATTTGGTATATGCTATGTTTTTTTCCTTTCTGTTAACAGATATTCACTGAGATCCTGCTACATGTAAAGCACTATGCTGAATGTGGTGGGAGATTAACAAGTCGGGCTGTTGTTTTCCAGGGACTTCTAGTGTAGGTGATGAGACAAGATAGCCGGACACCCAGGAAAAGCGTAGTAACAACACAAGGCTGTGGACGGTTGTGTACAAGTGGTTCAGAGAAGACGTATAGGTCAGGGAGAAAGATCTCAGTTCTTCCTGGTGAGGGACACAGGGTCAGTCTGTGACCTGGAGAGGATTTGGTTAGGAGACGAGGAGGGAGAACTCTGCAAGCTGAGTATGAGAAAAGGCAAGGAGGTTGGACTTATATGGGTGTTTAAGAATGAAGAGAGGGCCTCTCTGGTGGCGCAGTGGTTGAGAATCCGCCTGCCGATGCAGAGGACACGGGTCCGTGGTCTGGGAAGATCCCACGTGCCGCGGAGCAGCTGGGCGCATGAGCCATGGCCGCTGAGCCTAAGCGTCCGGAGCCTGTGCTTCGCAATGGGGGAGGCCACAGAGTGAGAGGCCCGCGTACCGCAAAAAAAATTTTTTTTAAAAAGAATGGAGAGAAATCCCAAATGAACTGAGGAAATTTAACTCTTTGCCCCCTCCCCACCCACCTCCCACCTTTTTTTTCTTCAGTCAGCACCGTTTTGTGTGAAATGTGGGATAGTTAAGCCATATCACATTCTTATCCTCATCTGTACTTTCACTGGTTCTGCCCTTCTGTGGTGGGCCTTCAGCCTTTATCCCTGGGTGAGGATAGAAATCCCGAGCAATTCCCAAGTCCTGTTCAGCACCCTCTTCGCAATATGCAGTGGTGAGATCAAATATTGGATTCTACCATCAAAATCAAATAAGTTCTGGCCTTGAAAGGGAGGGCCCTGCTCCAACCCTGTCCCTTCCCAGAATTTTCAGCCTCCTTTCCTGCCCCAGTACACCTGAAGGAAGCAGTTATACTCCCATCAGTAACATTGGCTCATTTCAGAATGAGCCAGGGGATCAGGCCTCTCTAGGGATACCAGCCCAGCTAGAATCACTATTCTGGATCTTTTTGCAAGTTACTTCTCCCTCCATCCCTAAGCTTCCCACCAGTTGCCATTGGTTCTTACCTTAAAGTCTCTGCACTGCTTCTTTAGTATTCTGGGGATTCAGATCCAGAAAGAAGGAGGCCCTAGAGGGAGCTCCTGACCTTTCTCCCCTCTCCCTCCCCAGTTCAGACTGCTACACATTTGGTCGAATTTTCATGATCAGCGCCCTCCTTTTCTCCTTCTTCCTGAGATTTATACTCCTGGCCTTCCCTCGTTCCCTTCCTGATACCCAGAAACAGTATTTTGTCTTCACAATCACCTTCTTTATGGTAGGTAAGGGATAAAAGAAAGAGGATTCCTTCAATCATTCTGGTTCTGGGCCGGGGTGGTTGTCCATTGGGCATAGCCTCTTAGAAACTGTTCAGGGACTGTTAAGAAAAAAGGTAATACAATGACAACGAAAGGAAAGAAATCGTGTATGGGGAGTTAAAAAGACAACTTAAGGTCTTGGGAATTAGCCTGAAGACCATAGACTAAGGTAACTAGATGGTTTGTTGCCCCCCACCTTTTTTCTGAGTAACAGGTATCTGTGTGTTCCTTGCACTACTGCTGCACTCTCTGCATGTTTTGAAAGTAACTAACTTTTACAAGGACGCGAAAATCGCCTTTGTCTACGCCTCTTTCATCCTTTCATTCAGCACCACACTGTTTTTTTTTAATCTGGTGAGTGTTTTGGGGGCTCTGTGAGTTTGGCGGGGTAGGTCCTGAATTCAGAACAATTATATTTGTGGGTTTCAAATATTTCCCTTGAGTACTGTTAATTTTTGGACATGGATTTGGTGCAATGATATGTCATTTGCTCATTGCAGCTGCTCCTACTCTACAATGTTAGAATTTTGACTTTATAGAAAACATAGAATCCATTGCTCCTGTACATACTGTAAGAACCATGTCTTGGAGAATGAGAGAGAAAGTGTAAGATAGATTGTAGTAGGCACGGGGTGGGTGGAGTAAAGAATGGGATTGACAGAGTAATCTGCACTTTATGTTCCTAGACCATACTCTCATTTGTTAAGCCCATTTAAAAACTGTAGATTTCATAATAAATATCAAGTGTTGTAGTCATTTTCATCTTCAACATCGTCATTCTTTCCTCAGGAATTCTCTGCTTGTTCAGCTCCCATCGTTGTTGGCTTCAGTGTGTCTTAGTACAACCAATCCAAGTGAAACCCTTGCAGATATCAGTGGCCAATGGGAACTCAATAACAGTCACAGAAAAGACACCAGGTAGAGATGGCTAGCCTAACCTCAGTGGTGGTGAGAAGGCTAATTTTAGAAGAAAAATCACGTCTAGCTTGTAATTCAAGACTTCACAGCTACACACACACTCTTGCTTAATTACTGTGTGAGACTGGAAAGCGTTGGCCTGTTACTAATCATTGTTCAGATATGGATTAGGATTCTGGGAACTTAGATTTTCACAAGAGAGAAGACACAGTTGGGGTTTGGGGAGGGTTCAGTGTGTTTGGCCTTGGAGACTTGGAATGGAAAAACGTCTCCTCACCTTGAAGATTCTCTAGGCACCTACCTCCCAACCCTTTCACCGGTACTGGGGGTCTCCTGGCAGTAGTTTTTTTTAACAGTAACAAAAATCTTTCTCCTCCTATGAAGCCTGAGTTTTGATAAAAATTTTCTGTCCCCTGGGAATTTTATGAGTGGAATCTATTCACTACCGTATTGTTCAGGACTCTTTTTGTTGCAGGTAACAAAACCTTATCCAAAGTACCTCAAACAACAATGACAAAAAGTGAATTTATTGGAAAGATGAAGGGGGTAGCTCATAGACTCAAAGAAAGTTCTGGTAGAATCGGGGCTACATGAGAGACTTTGGGAACTAGAATTGGAGTTCATTTCCTTCAGGAGACTATGTTTTTTACTATTCATTAAAGGTTAAAGGAATTTCCTGATCCATAAATGCAAGCACTCACCTAATAACCCCTTGCTCATCACTTTCAATGAATCATGAAAGCCTGTCCTTTCCACTTCAACCAAACCTTTGTTCCCCTCTCTGAGGCCTCCTCACGCCTAGTCATCCGGACCAGGCCTTTGTTATCCCTGCCCAGACTGAGGTCTACCTCTGCAAATGCTGCTCAACTCCATCTTCCTGAAACACAGAGCTGAGAATGTTCTCCTTAAAAACCTTTTCAGGGCTTCCCTGGTGGTGCAGTGGTCGAAAGTCCGCCTGCTGATTCAAGGGCTGTGGGTTCGTGTCCCGGTCCGGGAAGATCCCACGCGACGCGGAGCAGCTGGGCAGCTGGGCAGCTGGGCAGCTGGGCAGCTGGGCAGCTGGGCAGCTGGGCTTGTGAGCCGTGGTCGTTGAGCCTGCGCGTCCGGAGCCTTTTCTCTGCAACGGGGGAGGCGGCACCAGTGAGAGGCCCGAGTACCCCCCCCCTACAGACAAAAGGCTATTTTTCCTTCTTCTTGCCTTGAGGATAAATTCCTTATCTTGATAAATAAAGTTATTTATAAATTGGCACCAACCTATCTTTCGAAATGTTTTAATTTTTTTATTGTGATTCATCTCATATATGTCATATATGCAAAAAGTATTAAAATGTATATGTACAGTTGGAAGGATAAGAAATGAGCCACCATATCTAGAAAAAAACCAATATTGCCAGTATATCAGAACCCCCTAGTGTGCCCCATCAAGCTGCCTTTCCAGCCACTTTTCCTGCTCCTCCTCTCCATGCCAATTAAAACTGTAGTTCTACCACATGAAACTGCTTTCCTCAAATATACCAGGCCACTTTTGTGACTTTTAGTCATACAAGTACGGAACCCTCTGGCCCTTTATTTCCTCCTTCTTCACAAAGTCAAATTTGTTTCTCCTTCAAGATTAAGTTGAAATGCGATGTCATGAAGAGCTTCCCCTGACTTCCCTTCCAGAGTTAATTGCTGTACTTCCATGCTGCTGGCACATTTTCTTCCTTATTTCTGGAGTAGCATTTCTCCTGTTGCATTGTAATTATGAATTTAGATTTGTCTCTCTGACTTAATGTTAGTTTTTTGAGGAATTTGGATTAAGCTTTACCTGTGAATCCTTAGGTTTTCACAGTTTGCTTGGTAAATGAATATTCAGTATATGCTTTTTGAGTTATCAAGATTAAGCTTTAGAAGATTGGGAAGCAGTTGGACATTGCTATCAATGACGGCTACTTTTTATTGACAGCCTAAATAGTTGCCAGGACTTTACCAGCTTTGTGTAGTTTAATCTCACCACAAACCTGCAAAGTAAGTATCATCCCATTTTGCGGATAAAGTAGTGGGGTGACTAAAAAGTAAAGTGATTTGTCCAAATTCACATATTCCAGGAAAAGGCAGAGTCTCTCTCTAAGTCTGCTCTTTTTTTTTTTTTCATATCAATTTTCTTCTACGTGAACAGTGATAAGAATAGAGAGTAAACATTAAGACAGAAAACGTTAAACTATGCTTATTCTGGAAATGAACAGATTGTGATGAAGAAACAAATTTAAACTGCCAACTGCAAAAATAAAAAGCTGCAAAAATAAGCCTGGGACCAGTGAGTGTTATATACTTTACAGACAAGTTTAGGTAGCATAAACTACTGATTTCCAGAGTTAGGAACTTAAGATTCCTGCCGTGTCCTGGAACTATTTAAGGTTGAGCTTCAGATCTTCACACTACTATACATGTATTAGCCTCTGACACTCCAAATTCAGAAACTGTAGTGTCATTTTACTATGCAGTCATGAAGATAGGTGATGTATGGCATTATTAATAGCCAAATTTAACACAGTTCTGATTTATAAGTCAATATGTCATCATGTACAATTAATGTAGTTGCTCTGAATACAAATACTGAATATAAGCTGTATATCAAATGCCTTTTATGATGGTTAGATCTGGAAATTTATCTATGTCTAATGTGAGTTAATAATGTAAGGAATGGAGCACTTAAAAAATGCTTTAAAAAAGTATTTCATTTTATTCCAAATATGGGGTTGGTGTAGGGTATAGCACCTAATACTGCTTGCCTATTTCACCACCAGTCACCAACACCAGTGCCCCCATTCCTCCTTTCCAACAGAAACATGATTTTATTCACATAACCTTCTCTATACTGCCTTGGCTTTGCAGGAGGTGGGCCCAATTCTCAGCTCCTGAGGCAGAATTATGATTGATCTAATTAATCACAGTGGACACATTCTTGGCAGTACTTGGATTAGGTGAGAATATATGATACAAATGTAGCCAATGTGGGGGAAATCCACTGGGGAGCATATCAGAGAAATTGTTCTCAACAAGAGATACAGTAAAGAAGTCTGTTTTATTTTCTGGACTTTACCTTGATATTGTGAGAGTTTGAGGTAATGCAAGGAATCCAGCTGGAATATGAGATCCATATATTGAGAATGACAGAACACAAAGATTCAAAAAAACTTGGTCCTGATGACATCATGGAGCCACCGAGTTAACGAGGCACGAGAGGTATCCTCTCTACCTTCCAGACTTGTTATGTGCGATAATAAATCTACTTTGTTTAAGCCAATTGAATGCTGTTGTTTGAATAGTTGTAGAGCTATTACTGAAAGTTTCCTTGATTGGGGAGGGATCTTTGGGCTAGATGTCTTATAGTTTTATAAGCATTGTGTTGTAAGTCCTCCTGATGACTGGTATCATGAAAAACTCGAAGCCAACCACTAAGTGGTATTAAATATATCAGTCTGGTGCGCACTTGGTTCACTAAGCTTTTTCCTTTTTATCAGCAGACTAGACATTCTCTTCACTTAGAAAGCCTACATCTCAGCCACTAGCTCCAGCCCAGCCCTACCGTCTGATTGTCACTGGCTTTAGACTTAATGGACACATGCACAGCCTCAGCCCCTGAGCACATAAACAGCCACTGTGAGCCGCAAACCTATATTCGGGAAACTAGGATTCTGCTGCTGTATACGGCACTCCACTGCTCTTCCAATTAAACACCCGGGTTGAGATAACATGGAATCACAGACTCGTGAGGCCTACGTGCACCATAAATTAAATTGTTTTCCTGTTGCTCACTGGCATTTTTCTCACTCAACTCTTCATTCGCGCAAGCAGACTTTTAATGTAAGGTTAGTCATTGTAGATACCGAGCGTGCTGCCCTTAAGGAATATAAAATTGAGTGGGGAGGACCGCTGAGCAAACAGCTGTTCACAACACTGTGATAAATGCCAAAATGAGGGGTGTGTTCTGCACCCTAGGAGTACAGGAAAGTACACCATCCAAACTGGGGAAGAATTAATAACTCGATTAGGTTTGCGAGTATTTCCGCTATTCCGTTTGTTTACTCTGGTCCCTGTTTCCTGGTTTCCTTCCTTCATTAGCAAAGCCCTAAAAACTCCATCACTTGCTACTTCCAGGTCCCTCACCACGAGGTCAAGGACATGAGGCTGGCAGGTTATTGCTATAATGAGGCTTCAAAGTAGACCGCGAATCTTTATATTCTATCATCTGGGAGAGAAGAGGGCAGACAAATCAGAAGGACAGTGCACATCAAGCCACATCCAGAAATTCGATGGTATGAAAATGCAAAAACCTCGTAAAGAATAATTAATAATGGTTTAAACAAAACCAGCAAAATCAGGGCCAGTGGCGCAATGGATAACGCGTCTGACTACGGATCAGAAGGTTCCAGGTTCAACTCCTGGCTGATTCGGGGCTATCGTTCCCTGTTCTCGGGGAAGGTGTGTACTGAGTTATTTACAAACCACTTCAGACTGTTTTATTATGAGGAGGTCCTTATAAAACCTGTGGTGTTATTCTTCGATCACCACACAACCGAGAAGAATGGAGGGAAGATGGGGCTGTGGCGGGGCAGGACTAGAAAAGATATACAAAAAATAGGACAAGAATCTTGCACAAATCGACTAATAATATCTCCTGTACCCGCCCGTCTTGCATAAAAAACTCTCCCTTTTCAGAACATTTGCCTCTGGAGAACACAGTGCTCTCTTGAGAGTGAGTTTGAATAGAATCCTCGACGAATCCTGCTAAATTTTCTCCAGTGTTCAGCTGTCCAAGTTCACACCGAAACAAACTACAGCGATGTCATAAACAACAGAGAGAAACGTTAAGTAAGGAGGGAATCAGCAGTCAGGTGTTAAAGGAACCACGAGTGAGGAGAAGCAGCTCGTAAGCGATGAGACCTTCACACAGTAAACGAGAACGATGTGGATCTTGTGTCTATGAAGTGACTGAGATAGGTTTGGGATCTGCTGGGAAGAGCTAGCAGCAAGTTTACCTGCCCCGCAGGTATCTGCAGAACATCAATCCAACGCCGCGCATAGCGTGCATCAAGGGCAGCCCAAGCTTCGCGGCTCAAAGGTGAGGAGTCCCTGTGGTCTCTGCCCTCAAGAAGAGCCTTCTCGTGAAGGTCAAGGATGCACAGCATCCGGGTCCGCTGACAGAAGAAGGGCAGTAAATGGACGAGTTTTTCCATCCTTGTCTACTGAGACCCACGGTGAAAGAGCGCGGGAAGCGGCTGATGGAATTTGGGCGACAAGCAAAGAAAAGAAAGAAGAGAAAAGAAGGAGAGCAGCTCCTTTCATCCCTGCTGAGTTGTGGCCTTTTAGGATAATCCAGCTCAAACCTTTCTTTAAAAGCTTGGAATAGGAGATACATTTCTGGAGTCAAAAGGCAGACGCCACCAATACCACTGCCCGGGTTGCTGAGCCAATGACAACCACTATTAATAGCAATTGTGTGCCGTGTAGGAGACAAGTCTTTACGAATTTGCATTCTCATTCCCTTCCTACTTTCAAACTCATTGGTACTGACCCCCCCCCCCCCCCCCCCCCCCCACACACACACCTTGTAGTTATGCTTCACTCTGTTTTGGGGATTTCTAACAAGGTAATTGCTATTTAGGTTATCCAGATTACTGACAAGGTAATGGCTGTTAACCGCAGGCTGTAACCAACAGAACCATAAGCAAATGAACACCCTAATCAGATCTCAAGTGTTTCCCAGAAAAGTGAATAATAAACCATGTTCCAGTATTTTCCCCCCTTCAAATTCATTAGCAAGATTGGAAGACATTATCATCTCCTTTTCATTATCAGCTTGAAACCTTGGTCACTATGAAACTTTACAGCTGGAAAGTTCAGATGTCATCTGCTCAGTGTGATGAGCAGGGGTTAGGGTAAAAGAGCCTAAATGGTGATAAGGTTTCCACATTTCACTTGAATTATAAAATATTTATTCTAAATACACTGTGAAAATTTAAGTGGTTATATGGAAATCCCTAGAGCAAGTATTTGGACAGTTTCTGTAAGCAAAGTTTGCTGGTAAATGAATTTAGGCTGGACGGTAACTATATTTGCATTTCAGTACCATTCCAACAGGGTACAGAATTGGAGGAGGAGGAAGCTAGAAGAATGAAAAGAGAGGAAACAAACAGAAAACAAATTATAAAATGGTAGACCTCTATTCAAAAATAGCAATAATTACCTTAAAGGTAAATGGTCTAAATACATCAATTAAAAATCACAAATTGTCAGAATGGATTAAATATAAACAGTGGCCATAAGAAACTCACTTCAAATGTAATGATAGAGGTAGGTTTAAAATGAGAGAATAGGAAAAGATGCAACATGAAATCACTAATCAAAAGAAAGCTTAAGTGAATGTATTGGTATCAGCCAAAGTAGACTTCAAAGCAAAGATATTTACCAGCAGTAATGAAGAATGTTACACAATTATAAAGGGTCAATTGACCAAGAAGACACAACAATCCTAAAAGTGTAGTCCCTGGCCACAGAGCTTCAAAACCATTCTCTTTCAATAATTAATAGATCTAGTAGACAAAAAAAATCATCGAAGAGACTGAAGAACTGAACAATGCCATCAACCAATGAATCTAATTGATCAAGATCACAATGCAAGTAGAAACAAGGATCAGTGATTGAGAGAGAGACAAGATCATATTAGAATTAAGGAATCAAGAATGGTTAGAGAATAGAAGAATGGTGTCATGAAACTCATATTTTAGAAAGAGTTTCTTAGCTGTAAATACCTGGAGATTCAATTGGAGAATCTGGAAGTTGAGCATTCCACATCCACATTTTTTTTTCTGCTATCTCTTGAGGTCAGGGTAGTATAATCCCTTCAGAACCCCAGAATCTACTGCAGTGTCTGACAAAGTGCAGCTCCCCAGTGAATTATGTACCAAATGAATGGAAAGGAAGTGCCAGGTTCTAAAAAGGTGCACAAGAATAACATTCAATATTTGGCAAGGCATTGGATATGGGTTTGAAGGAGGAGAATGAGTCAAAGTTGACTTGGAAGTCTAAGCTTAAAAGGCCAGTACAGAGGAGATTGGGAATTGGATAGCTGGTGTGTGGATGAATGGACTACTGTGGAGAAGAACCAACAGTGACATCGTGAGCTGGAGTAGAGAAAGAGCTCATATTTTGCAATCTAATAATCTGGTTCTCAGTTCAGGCTTTGCCATTTAGCAGCTCTAGAACCTTAAGAACATAACTTCTCTGAGCTTCCATTATATCTGGAAAGTGCAAATTATTGAAACCAAGCAGGACCCTGCAGGGCCTTCCCGGGGACAGATTTCCCCCCACCCCCATCCCCCGTATCCCCTGCCTGCCTCTTGTTTGTAGAAAAGCTTTAGCATCCTAGGCCTTCCCCGTTCAAAGAGCAAATTTAATCAGAGAAGTGAGAAAATGAAGACAGAAAGGAAAGCAGTCAAACAAGACAAATAATAATATTGATAGTTCAGCCATAAAACAAACTCAAGAGCATTTAGTTCCTCCTTAAGGGCTATGGTTAATATTCTGAGCCATATCTTTCAGTTATTTTGCAGATACTAAAACTCCCACCAGATGGAAAAAGTTGACTGCATGCAGACCAGTAGTGTGTAGATCCCAGACTTGTCGGAGCCAGAAAATTGATAACTGAGTTTCCTGAAATACCATCCTGTTACCTCACTATCAGTTAATCAGGGAATTTCGCAATGGCTGATTATATACCCTGTGAATGTCTCCCTCAGACTGTGTTTAAAAACCCTTCTCTGAAAGCTTTTGGGGCGTTTGGGTCTTTTGAGCCAGTTCTCCTTGCTTGGCACCCTGCAATAAATACTGTACTTTCCTTCATCACAACCTGATGTCAGCAGACTGGCTGTGCTGCACTGGGGCCATTGGCCCCAAGTTTGGTTTGGTAACATTATGATAAATAGTTTTGTTTCCAAAATTCAATTAGACTACATGAAATAATCTCTTAGCGTGATGAATGGCACATACGGCTGAAAAAAAAAAAAAAGCAGGGAGACTTTTCATTAAGTTCAGTTTAAGTTTTTGTAGGGAAGAATGTCTCCAGTCATGTAGATGCAAGTGGAGATGTAGACTAAGACAGAGAAGTATGGACTGCATACAAATTTGAGGGCTATTGATTCATTCAGTCAGTGAACTAATGTTAACTGGGCACCTCCTACTTTTCTTTCAACAAAGGAGATCATGAAAGGTGTAAGATCCACTGAGATCTCTGAGGGCAGGAAATATGACGTCATTCCAACACAAGACCAGCAAAAGACAGACACAATGAAGTGTCCCTAGTGTCGAGGTCCAGATGGTCCTATCTTAGGGTGAATATCGGAAAGACATGGACTCCACCTTTCATAGGTGTGGAATCTTACCCGGGTAACATTGGTTTAAACGGAGTGATTTTCAAGTAACATTGAGTACATACACTGTTTAAAAGCTGGAAACAGATAAAGCAGATGGCCTTGGAAAATACTATTTCATATTTTACTTTCAAAGCCAAACATGTAGGGTACTTGCTCTCTTAGTGCAGTGGGCAGTGTGTCAGTCTCAAAATCTGAAGGTCCTAAGTTCGAGCCTCAGAGAGAACAGGGTTAAATCTTTTCATGGTCCGCCTGGCGAAGCATGTGTCATCTGTGCTTAAAGAAATCAACACAAAGGAAAATTCGCAAATGCTGCCAGATAAGCATTTGATAAATGTTTCAATATTCTATATTTACTCAAGAGGATGAAATCAGCTTTCTGGTTTGTTGCACCTCTCAGTGGTTTGAGTGAAATAGACAAGAAATTTAGATTACACCAGAAAACAAAATCTATACCATATTTTTGGTCTTCCTCTCCACCCGATGGAAGAAGCAGGAGAATTTTCTTTTCTAAATTCGTGCTCTAAATGTCGTCCAACCACAGTTAAGGGATGGGGAAAGGGCAAAATCATTTATTCTTTTAATTATGTAACAAATATTTCTTGTTAATGCACTGTTCTGGGTGCAGTTAGAAATTTGGAGCTCTTCCACACATCGTGTATTTCTCTATAAAAACAGCTGTGGTTGTTACGAGATTTTGGAAATATGGCACATAGGAGGAGGAAGTGGGGTAACTTCTGTAGACCTCACATCTGCAACACATTCTAGAAATTGTACTAAAAGTTTATTAATTTTATGCAAATCATTTGATTTAGCCTTGCAGCTAACCCAAATATCATTATTTCTATTTGAAAGATGAAGTTGAATTTCAGAGGAGTTGAATCATTTTTCTCAGGTTTAATAGCTCTAAGGAGCAAAACCAGACATGAATAGTTGTTTTTTTCTGTATGAAAAGATGTGAGCTTCTCTTTTAATTTAAGGTATAGTCTCATAAGCAGTTTTTCTCCATACCACTTCCTTTCTTCCTTCATACATTCATAGAACAAATATTTTTAAATGAGTGGATTCATTTTTCCATTCATCAGACATTAATTCAAAATCACTTCTGTGTCTGCCACCCAGGTTCAAGACTTCTAATTGTCCTTGACTCCTTCTTCTCCCTCAAATCTCTGCATCAAGTGTCTTGAGACATCGTCAAATACTGTAGATCTTTCCTGCACAACCTCTCCAGAGTCTTTCTCTTTCTTCTCATTCATCTATACCTTCATCCATTCTATAATGTTTATGGAGAATGGATTCTGTGCCAGACAGTGTACTGGGCTGGAGATGCAGAAAGACTCATGCTATTGCTAATCTTACGAGCTAAAATAAATAAACCTCACTCAATCCCTTAATATCTTATAACTTCTTTTTCGTTCTCTTCAATTCTGGTTTCCCTATTTCCTACCTATTTGGCATTCAAAATTAAAAACCTTTCATAAAATGTTACCTTGATCATGTAAGCCATCTGCGTGGAATTTTTTCAAGGGTTCTTAGGCCTCCACAATGTTTTCTCCAATGTATCTTCATGTGTCCAGGCTTTTCAATCACTGTTTCCCTCCATGTCTATTTTACATACATGCACACGCACGTACACCCCCTCCAACTGAACCGGTATATTTCTGAACACAGGATCCCTACCTCCATGCCTGTTTCTTCCATCCTGTGTTCACTCTTCATCTGTACACTTCAATGTCCATATATTTTTCCTTCGCTCTGATACGTCTCGCCTCTAAATTCCTATGGCTCTTGTACGTAACAGTATGTATTTTTGTTCTTGCATGTAGTGTAAATATGTAACTCCTCAAGACCCGACTCAGCAAGAATCCAATAACTATCTCAGAAACAAGGCTAAGCGGAGGTTTCCGTGGTGTAGTGGTTATCACCCTCGCCTGACACGCGAAAGGTCCTTGGCTCGAAAGCGAGTGGAAACAAGTGCTGCCTTTTGCTTTCCACCATCGGGAAAATTCAGCCTACCGCCTCCCCTAAAAGGAACCAGTGATCATCCCACTTATGTTCCTTTGCTGCTTTAGTTTCGTGCTTAAGAGACAGGTAATCAACCTGAGATAGTCCTCCCGCATTAGCCTGGTGTTCTGCGTGAGTCCTCTCAACTGGGACGTGATCTCTTCCGTCCCGGAAAATCTGAAACCTGTACTTTTGCGGCCAGACTTTTCCCAAGGCGACTTTCTCCCTTCCTTACCAGAGGAATAGGTACCAACCGCACGCTTGCCTCAGAGAATCTTTGAGAGGATGTGCCCTTACTCCAGCCTAAAGGCCTTTACTTTTCCTGACCTTCTGGCCGGCCCCAAAAGAAGGAATGACGTGGATGGAGATGGTCCTCTGAAAAATGGGAGGAAACGGGGCAGATTGGAGGTGGGGAATTAGCTCAAGTGGTAGAGCGCTCGCTTAGCATGTGAGAGGTAGTGGGATCGATGCCCACATTCTCCAGCCTTTTATCAGTTCAACTGAGGAGCTCTTGTTGATAACTGCAAATCTTCCAAAGTACAGAAAGAAATGAAAAAACTATACACTTTGGACCCTTCTCTGGGCAGGGACAAAACGGGGCAACGCTGGCTCTACTGGCCTTTGGTATATACATGTCTCATTAATGATAAATCAAGTAGATTAAAAAAATCAAAAAACACATTGAAAATGTAACACCATGCACCAATGGGTCGAATTGACCTTATAAAGCAAAATCACAATGAGGTTCTACCAAAGAGTTGAAAGGAAAGCAAGATCATATCAAAACTTAAGAAATCAAAAATGGTCAGAGTGAAGCAGAGGGACATTATGAAAACAAATATTTTAAAAAGCATTATTTAGCTGCAAATGCCAGCGAGACTGAAAGTAGTAAAACTGGAAGAGGATCATTCCTTGCCCATATTTATCCTTCTAGCTCCAGAGATCTGTGTGGTCAGATTAGTTCTGAATCACCTGAGCCTACGGCCCAGCACAGAGCAGCTCCCCAATGAATATGTACTGACTGAGTGGAAAGGAAGGGATAGATTCAAGAGAGCGTCACAAGAATAATGTTCAGTATTTGGCAGGGCAGTGGATGTGGATTTTGAAGGAGGAGAATGAGCCAAAATTGACTTGCAAGTCTAAGCCCAAAAGGCCAGCACAGAGGAGGTTGGGAATTAGATAGAGTGTGGATGAATGAGCTATTGTGGAGAACAGACAGTGAGATCATGAGCTAGAGCAGGAAAAAAGATCACAATTTGGAATCTAAAAGTCTGTTTCTCAATTCATACTTTGCTGCTTAGCAGCTCTGGGACCTTTGAAACATTGCTTAACTTCTCTGAGCCTCCATTATATCTGAAAAATGCAAATCATGATACATACTTTTGTTACCAAAATTCAATTTGAATATATGAAATCATCTCCATAAATTTCTTAGTATAATTATAAGGCTGAAACAATTAGTAGGTTTTTTATTAAGTTCAGTTTGTGTTTTTTGTAAGGATAATGTCTCCAGTCATGTATATCCAAGTGGAGATTTAGAGTGAGACAGAGAAATATGGACTGTAGACGAATGTGAGGAGTATTCATTCACTCAGTCAGTCAGTGAACTAAT
The DNA here is from genome assembly GCF_000442215.2 of Lipotes vexillifer. Taxonomy (NCBI): domain Eukaryota; kingdom Metazoa; phylum Chordata; class Mammalia; order Artiodactyla; family Lipotidae; genus Lipotes; species Lipotes vexillifer. The sequence continues at coordinate 743,412 of NW_006798991.1, read as the reverse complement.
ATTAACTGGGCACTGTTCAAAAGTTTCTTTTGAACATAAGGTACCAAGGAAAGTATAAGAGTGACTGAGATCTTTGAAGGTGGGAAGAGGCAGATCACGGGAACACAAGAGGGAAAAAGAGTAGCAAGAGACCTGTACAATTCTTGGGTACTGCAAGCCAGAGTGTCCAATTGCTGGGTGTATACTGGAAAGGTGTGGACTCCACAATTCCTGGATGTGGAACACTTCAGGTGCAGCTTTGGTTTAAATGGAACGATTTACAAGTAACATTGATTACATTCTTCAAAAGCTGGAAACTGATGGACATACCTGGAAAATAAAATTTCATATTTTATTTTCAAAGGAAAAGGTAGGGAACATCTGTCCTCTTAGCGCAGTAGGCAGCGCGTCAGTCTCATAATCTGAAGGTCCTGAGTTCGAGCCTTAGAGAGGGCAGGTGTTTTCATCTTTTACCAAGCAACAACAAATATCTCCTGTCAGTCCCTTCCTCGTGGAGCTTCACCCCAATCGGGAGGAGTGGGAGAAACTGAACAAGAAGAAAGTAAGAAAAAATGCATCATAAGCACATGAGGAAATGTGTGCTGGGGTGTAATCATTAGGCAGTAAGAGGGCTCGGGATTGTGGAGGTGGCACGTTCAGCTTTCAGCGGAAGAGTCAGGAAAGATACTGTGTTGAAGATGCCTTTCAGTCTCTCCTTTCGCTCTTGCTGAAATCCTTGTGCCCGAAGTTTTTCTAATTCAGCTCAGTTTCAGTCTTCAAGGAATGAATCCTCCGTGTCATTGGTCTATAGACAAGGAAGGAAAACCTGAAAAAAGCTGTGGGGGAGTGAACATGGTCTGTATTGGACAGTTCTGGCCTTTCCATCTCAACATTCATTGTTTTTGGCTAGCGGGAGGGTGGACCTCTCACCTCAGTTTCTGAACAGAGAGATCCTGGTGAAAACAAGGCCTTTCCACTACTTTGTACTTGAATTTTATGGGGCAGTTGGCCTGAGGAAAGAAGGAAGGCTGTTGAGGGGCACCTAGAGACACAAGGTATACGGCAGAATTTGTCCTTCTGAAGTCTGAGTAGCCTCGGTCTGCGAGAGAATCAGAAAGACCCAGACGGTCAAATAACAAAAACAGCAACAACAAGAAAAAAAAAAATTGTGAAACCAGAGGAGTTCTTGGGAAAACTCATGAAAGAAGAATAGGAGTAGGATCTTTGGGTAGCTCTTCCTTAAGAAGGTTTCTTACCCATCTGTCCCAACCCAACCATCACAGTCCAAATCAACACCTTCAGAAATATCTCCAAAAAAATGAAACAATCAGGTGGTATTTAATTTCCACAAAAACAACCCCAGATAGAATTTTTCCTCTTTGCACAGGCAGCTTAAATATGGTTTAAAATGGGGGGAGGGGGGAGGATCCCAGGAGGTAATGCAAGAAATATATTAATCAGCATTAGTGATCAGATCCTGATGAGGTCCAAAAAAATTGAGAAAAGAGAGCATCATGATTCTGCCATGCTGAGCTGTGAACAGCCCTTGCACTTTGCTTTTCACTGAGAGACATCCCTTTCCCTCAACTTGAGCTTAAGCTTCTTCAGACACAAAGAATCCTTCGGGTGAAGTTCTTCGAGAACTTCTGTGAATAGGTAGGCCTTCAGCAAACCCAACATTTGCTTAAGTCAGTGGCACACAGTCTTGCAATAAGATAGAAAATGCCTTACATTTTGATTCTGTTGTAGGTATTTGGTAACCAGGCTGTGTCTGGGCTAGTTTCCCAGTTGCCCACAGAGGACCTTTCTTCACCTCTCAGCTCCTGACTAATACATCTTCTCATTTTGAATCAGACTTAGTAATAAGGTGCCTACTTCTAGGTACTAAGTCCCTGAATCACATGTCACTTTACTACTGACACCATCCCCCATAGCTAATGACTCTTACTGTGATTTCAATCTATTACATTAACTTATGGCACCTTCCTCACAAAGTGTCTTATGAAGTGCTTTAGAAAGTGTCTTATGAAGTTTTAGAAAGTGTCTTATGAAGTTTTTCTTTTAAATTTCTTGTCTCTCCTCTAGAATATAAGGATCTTTAGGCTCAAATCACTGTGTCCTCAGTGCCTGGAGTTAAGGCATAAATATGGTTTTTGTCTTGAAATGGAAGTAATAGGTAAATGGAGTTAATAGGCAGATCAAATACAAGTTAATAATTTAATAAATCATTTTATTAACTTCCAAAATGTTAATCTCTGCATTTTTCAATTCATTTTGCTCTTTCTTTATGACTTATTTGATGTTTTGAATTTTATTGATGAATGGCAATTTATAATGCATAATTTTAATTTTTCCCAGACAGAATTTTCTACCTTCTAATTAGTGAATAACAAATAAAGGTGTAAGGGACCACAGATGTTTAGGGCTCCTGTTATAAAACAGTCACAACTGATAACAGCTTGAAGTTGGGTGAAAACTAGAACCGAATTTAAAGCCTATTTCCTTTTGCATGTATTTCCTCCAAACATTTTCTTCCACACAGGTTCTTAATTTCCACTTTCTTTCTCTCTTCAACAGTGAAGTCCAAAAATGTTCCCTTGTCTCTTCTTCTAGGTTTCAGGATGAAGAGAGCTTGAGGATTTGGAGGCTTGTGAGAATTCTTATACAGGTAGACCACAAATCTTTGACATTGCGCAGCTTAGAGGCTGCAGGGAAGAAGAGGAGACGGCAGTCATGTTCAGAATGATGACAATGTAGACAGTGTAGCAGCCTTTTCAGGGTAACCAAGTGTCTTGAAAACAGTTTATTTTTTGTGGGACCAATGACAAAATGGTGACATATATGATTATAGTTTGTATGATCCCAACTATTTCTCTGTGATTTTCTCTTAGGGAGTGGGGACTTGGGATACAGGTGAAGAAAGATTAAAAAGGAATGAAATAAGTCCTCTTTCAGAACCATGTGCTAGAAATTGTACTAAAATTTTATCAATTTATGCAACTTGTTTGATTTAGCATTGCAGCTAACCCATGCATCTATGCCTTTATCCATTCTATGTTTATGGAGGATGGATTCTGTGCCAGACAGTGTACTGGGCTGGAGATGCAGAAAGACTCATGCTACTGCTAAAAGGAGCTAAAAGAATAAACCTCAATCCCTTAATATTTTACAACTTCTTTTTCATTCTCTTCAATTCTGGTTTCCCCCACCTTTCATAAAATGTTACCTTGATTATGTAAGCCTTATGCCTGGATTTTTTTCCAAAGGTTTTTAAGCCTCCACAGTTTTCTCCCCAGTGTATCTTCATGTGTACAGGCTTTTCAATCACTTTCCCTCCATGTCTATTTTACACACATACACACATACACACACACACACACACACACACAAGCACTCCAATTGAACAGGTATATTTCTGAACACAGGAATTCCTACCTCCATGCCTGTTCCTTCCACCCTGTGCACGCTGTTCCCTCCATTTTCACTCCTAAATGTCCATATTTTTTCCTTCACTATGATATGCTCTCTCGTCTTATTTCCGATGGTTCTTGTCTGTAATATCTTGTATTTTTTATTGTTCTATCCTACGGTGTAGATATGTAAATCCTCATGACCTGCCTCAGTAACAACAGAGAAATATCTTAAAACGGTATAAAAGGTGAGTTTCCGTAGTGTAGTGGTCATCACACTTGCCTAACACGCTAGAGGTCCTCGGTTCGAAACCGAGCGGAAACAACTGATTCTCTTTTGCCTTCCATCATGCGGGAAAAATCAGCCCTCCGCCTCCCGCAAAAGGAACTAGTGGTCATCCCACTCCTGTCGGTTTGTCGTTTTCATTTCGTTTTTAAGAAACAGATAAACATCCTGAGATAGACCTGTTGAGTTAGCCGGCTGTTCTGGGTGACTCCTCCCAACTGGGACGTTTTCCCTTCTATCTCGGAAAATCTGAAACGTGAAATTTTGGGACGCCAAGCTTTTCCCATGGCTACTCCCCCTCTCCTTTTCCTTAGAAGAGGAATGGGTACCAACCGTGCTCTTGCCTCAGGGCATCTTTGAGAAGACTTGCCCTTAGCAGAATCAGGGTTTCAAGTGAATGATGGGGATGGGACTCTGAATAAGTCGGGGAAAATAACGAGCGAAGGGTGGGGGATTAGCTCAAGTGGTAGAGCGCTCGCTTAGCATGTGAGAGGTAGTGGGGTCGATGGCTATATTCTCCAGCTTTTGCTCTCAGTCGAGGAGCGCTGGCTGATAACTGCAGATCTTCCAACCTGTAGAAATAAAAGAGAAAATTAGACACTTTGCACCCAGCTCTGGGCAAGGACATGACAGAGCAGCGCTGGCTCACTGGCCTTTGGTATGTACCTTTACTATCAGCCTATAATTTATTCTCTGTTTTTTCAGAATAGCTGGTCATCTCAAGGGATATGCCCAATTCCTTTTTATTCCTGTTTCTTCCTGCTACTTAGCCGCAAGGTGGTACAGTCCTGAGAAGCACAGGGCAGAGCTGGGTCAATAAAGCCCCAGCTTTCTTGTCAGGGACTGAAACTGAGTACCCCAAGTAACCAGAAAATATCAGGAAAGACACCGTGGAAAGCAAACACGTGAAATTATTAGTGAACTTCCAGATGCACCCGCGAGCTGTGAATAAGTGGCTCTGATCCTAAACAACCTACCATGGACTTTGAGAACTGAAGTGATAGCCCACTGCCCAAGTCCACCCTGGTCACTGGATTGCACACACTCCAGAGATCTCCAAATGGTATTAGAAAGGCTTTGGAAATGGATTGGACTATGAAACCACAACACACAGGAGGCTGTTCGGTACTTGGAATTTGAACACAAAGCAGTCGGGTGCCTGCAAAAGCAAGATTGGCAATATTCCCCATAAGCTTTGAACAAGACATAAAGCCTTATAATGTAATACAAAAATGGCCAGGTTATAATCCAAAATTATTCAGCATATGAAGAACCAAGAAAAATCTTAATTCACTTGAAAAGAGAATCAACAGATACCAATACTGAGATGACACAAATGTTGGATTCCTCTGACAAATATTTTCAATGCTGTGAGAATTAGGGGTGAGAACTCTTTGAAATAAATGTAATGTTAGGAAGTCTTAGCAAAAAAATAGGAAGCTATACATCCAAATTGCAACTTCAGAACTGAAAAATATATTAACCAAAATTATAAAGAACATCTCACTGGATTGTCTCAATAGGAGAAGGAGATGACTGGAAAAAGTCAATGAATGTGTAGATAGAACAATAGTAACTACTCAATTAAAATGACATAGAGAAAAGTGTATTTTAAAAGATGGACGGAGACTTAGGGACAAATAGGAAAATAGCAAAGTTCTTATATTCACATCATTGGAAACCCAACAGAGGAAGGGAAAGAAGTCTTTGAAAAGAAGCGGTGGGGGGAACACTGGAAATATTAATGGTTGAAAACTCCCCAAATTTGGCAAAAGTTATAAACCAGAATAAAAACATTCAGCAATGCTAAAGCAGCATAAAACCAAATAAATCCACACCCAGACATATGACAATCAAACTGCTGGAAACAAAAGAGGAAAAAGATGCTTGAAAGCATCAGAAGAAAATGAAAGAGAAACTGCATTCTGAATGATTGTGGATTTCTCATCAGAAACCATAAGTACCGGAAAGAAATGACATGACTTTTATTAAATGCTGAAAGAAAAGACCTGTCACTCCAATAGCTAAATATAACAAAAATACCCTTCAGGCATAAAGGTGAAAGAAACACATTCTCATTTGAGGTAAACTGAGAGAATTCATTGCTAACAGAAGTGCTAGAAAAGACTAATGTCGTGAGACAAGAAAAAATGATACCAGAAGGAAACAGAAGAGCATAAATGAAGGAACAGTTAACCAAAATTTCAGAAACAGAAACCTGTTTGAAATAAAATGATGTTTATTGGGAATGTAGCCTGGGAGACACAGATTCAAGAAGCACATGGGTCGTGTTCCACTGGACTACAAAATGAAGGAAGCTTATTAAAGGGAAAAACTGCAAGGCCACACAGTTAGTTACATAAGTTGTTTGTCCATAATTATAATTGGAACTGGCAAGAAGCAACACTGCTTGTTTAGCAAGAATTGGTTAGGGTCTGCAATGGTTACATAGTTACAAGTGGGAGCCTTGATACTATAAGTTTGCAGCTTGTGGAAGTTGCTCCAAATATGGCTGGTGGTGTCCTTGGGTTTGGTACAGTTCAAAGTTCAAAATCTCAGTGATGTAGGGACTGGTCTAAGACCACATCCTCAGTGGCCATCCAAACTATTTTTATATGCCTGAACTATGATTACTCCATTATGATTTCAGGTTGTCATCAGAACCATAACAAAGAAGCAAATAACTGGGTAAATATAATAGACTCTCATGTTACTCTTCAGTTCTTTAAAGTATATTTGATGCTTGAAAGTGAAAATTATTACATTATCTGGTGGAGTTTTCATTGTATCTATATGTATTACATACATAACATAAAGGGGTTATGGTAAAGGGACTAAATGGTGGTGAGGTTTCTATACTCAACTTGAATGGTAATTTAGTGATTCTAAGTATACTGTGAAATATTAAGGATGTGTATGGTAATCACTAGACCAGCTACTAACAATGTTTAAATAAGTCAAGTGAAGGTAGGAAGGAAGAGGGACAAAGAAATATGAAAAACAAAGGGAACAAACCATTAATAAATTATTAAATAGTAAATGCAAACTTATTAGTAATAATACGATGTGAGTTTCTTATAGTCAGCATATTTATTTTTAATATATTCTGGCAATCCAGATATATCAATTAAAAATCACAGTTTGTCAGTGTATTAAAAATAAATATGTTGATTATAAGAAACCCATTTCAAATATAGTTAAATGTGAGATTAAAAGCTATATTCAAGAGTAAAGGAGATATAGGAGATTAAAAGAAAAGAGTGGGAAAAGAGACCCCACATAAGCATTAATCAAAAAAGATAAAGTGGATATATTAATATAAGACAAAGTAGATTTTGAAAGCAAAGAAAATTGCAAGGTATTAATTGAGAAGGTATACAATTATAAGATGTCAGCTCACTAACAAAATAACCATCCTAAATGTGTATGCCTCTGACCACAGAGCTTCAAAACCCATAAACAATAGCTAATGAAACTGAAAAGAAAAATAGAAAAATCCACAATTATTGTTGCAGATGTCAACAATCCTATCTCTTTCACTAATAGGCCTAGTAGCTAACAAATCAGGGAATACGTCAAGGGACTAAACACTCTCCACTACTGGATCTAAATCACCTTATTAAGTAAAATTGCAACGTGGGTAGAAGAAGTTGAGAGAAAAGCAAAATCATATCAAAATTAGGAAATCAAAAATGGTCAGTGTGAAGCAGAAAACTACTATTTCAGAAAGAGTTACTTAGCTACCAATGCCAGGGAGACTGAAAGTGGTGAAACCGGAAGTGGATCATTCTGTGTCCATATTTATCCTCCCTGCTCCTGAGGTATGGGTGGTCAGATTCCTTCTCAGTGGCTTGAGCCTACTGCAGTGCCTGGCACAGAGCAGCTTCCCAACGAATATGCACTGAATGAATGGAAAGCAGGTGATGGATTCAAAAAAGCTGCACAAGAATAATGTTCAGTATTTGGCAAGTCATTTGACGTAGGTTTTGAAGGAGGAGAATAAGCCAAAGTTGACTTGGAAGTCTAAGCCCAGAAGTCCAGCACAGAGGTTGGGAATTAGACAGGTGGTATGTGGATGAATGGGCTACTGTGGAGAAGAACAGACAGAGAGATCATGAGCTGGAGCTGAGAAAGAGCTCACAGTTTGGAATCTAATAATTTTTCTCGATTCATACTTTGCTGTTTAGCAGCTCTGGGACCTTAGAAAAAATACCTAACTTCTCTGAACCTCCATTTTATCTGGAAAGTGCAAAATATGATACATAGTTTTGTTGCCAAAATTCCACTGGACTACATGAAATAATCTCCATAAATCTCTTAGTATGATTTAGCACGTAAGGTTGAAAAAACAAGGTGGCTTTTTGTTAAGTTCAGTTTGTGGTTTTTGTAGGGAGAATGTCTCCAGTCATATAGCTACAAATGGAGACGTAGAGTAAGACAGAGAAGTACAGATTGTAGACAAATTTGAGGACTATTGATTCACTCAGTGAAATAATATTAACTGGGCAGCTCCTATGTTTCTTTCAACAAAGGAGATGATGAAAGGTGTAAGATTGACTGAGATCTCTGAGGGCAGGAAAAAGTGCATCACTGGAACACAAGACTAACAAAAGACAGCACATTGTCTCCAGTCAAGCAACCCAGATGATCTTATCTGTAGGTGAATACCAGAAAGGCATAGACTGCATCATTCCTGATCTGGAGCATTGGCTTATTGGAATGATTTTCAAGTACCATTGATTGTATTTATTAAAAGCTAGAAACTGATAAAATAGTGGTGGTTGGAAAGTACTGTCTCCTATTTTATTCTCAATGAGTAAAACTTGAGCTATCTGCCCTCGCATCAGTCTCATAATCTGAAGGTCCTGAGTTCGAGCCTCAGAGAGGGCAGGCAGGTCATTATCTTTCCACAGTCGTTTGAAAAATGAGCCAGCCTTTGCTTAAAAGGGTGAAATTAGATTTCAAGTTTGTTGCACTTTCCAGTAACTTCAGTAAAATCATTGGTGAAAACACTTAGATTACACCAGAAAACACAAGTTATATCACACTTTTGATCTTCCTTTCCATCTGATGGAAGAAGCAGGGGAGAGTTCTCTTCCAAATTTGGGCCCGGAAGGTCAGCCATTGGCAGTTAAGGAATGGGGAGGTGTAAAATCATTTATTCTCTTAATCATGCAACAAATATTTCTTATTAGTGGACCCCTCTAGGTGCAGTGATTCAAGAGTGAATAAAACCTCAAACTTTCCTCCCTTATAGAGCTACGTCCCAGTTAAGAGGCATGGGAGACACAGATAAGACGCAAATAAGAAAACTGCATAATAAGCTAGGTGAGAAGATGTCTGCTGTGGGGTAATCATTAGGCCGTAGGGGGGCTGGGAGAGTGGAGGTTCAGCTTTCAGGAAAGTTGTCACCTTGAGATACATTTTAGTCTCTTCTTCCTTCTTGCTTGCTGAAATCCTTGCGCCCCAATTTTTCTAACACTGTCAGTAGAGTCAGTTTTACCTGTCCAGGCAAGCGGGGGTTACAAGAGCTTTTTGCACATAAGGCAGGTGGGCTTCGCTGGATAAATAGTGGTACTCGATACATCCTTCACATGTTTCTTCACATGGAAAATGAGACCTCCAGATTTCTCTAGGTGGTTCACAGCAACTGGTGCAGGGTCAGAACAATAGGAAATGACTAGCAAGCATTAGCTACTGCTTTTGCCTGTGGAGTGCTGTCCTTACTCACTGAGTTTGTACTATGGATGCTCATTAGAGGCTTGAAGAATGGATTTACAGATTGAGATTAAAACCCACTAGGGTTTCTCTTCTTGGAAAGAACAGGCTAAGGTTTCCCTTAGTCCCTGGGTAAGGAAAGAGCCCTAAGTGAGTTTGAAAAAATGAATGTTCCCTGGGAAAAGCAGGAAGCTTTTCAGTCCGATCACAAACTGGATCTCAGTATACTGGTGACTGCTCAGGATGTCAGGATGCTTAAGCAGCCAATCTGAGCAGAATGTCCACGGTGGAGAGAAACAATCTTGGTTTCATATCCACAATTTGAAAGGCAAATGCAACAGACCTGTTGTCTACTGACCTTAGGAATGAAACAAATAAAAGAAACTTTGTTTCTTTCATGATGAAAAAAACAAAATCAAACCCCAAAATCTTTACCATTATATCTGACTAAAATTGTGACTAGAAAACTCAAAATATCTGACAGATATTTAGGATGAGAAGGGATTCTGACCTGTGGAGCATCAGTGTTTTTTGTTGAACTTTTCTTGTTTGAGCAGTTTTTTCTTGATTTTGTGTTGATATTTCCTCACCGTTCCTTCATTTCTTTAAAATTAAAGACTGAGTAAAAGCCCTGATTTCCAGTTTCCAATGTTCTCTTGAAAATTCTTCCTCTTCCCTCTGCTACCTCATCCTTGTCCAGGATCCTAGTGTCTTACTATGCCAACCCTATCTTTCTCTGGAAGACAGAAGGAGGGATGAAGCCCTACCCAGCAACCTGGGCCACGTTGGGAGGGCTTAACTGTGCAGGTGAGAGGGCTGCAGAAGCCGCCCCTCCTCTCCTCCTCCTAGGTGGCCATAGTTCCAAAATCTCTAACAATCACAACTCTGTTTTATAGAGAAATACATGACATTTGAGACAGCCCCGCAATTCCAACTGGGCACCCTACTCAGCTGGGACCTTTACTTGCTTTCTGGCAATTCAGAAGAGTGAAATGGTTTCAGAGCTAGATCATTCCCATGATGAAATACTATAGATCTCACTCCCCCCCCACACACACTCCTTAATAGAAACAGTAGTTTTTCATCGTGCTTTTGCTGAAGTCATATTTCTGACGTTCTGCTCTCTAAGGTCCTCTTTGGTGGCAATGAAATAACCTTGTGGCAGCAGGTTAGACCCATACAACTGGTTAGGGCACATGTCTAGAATGACCCCAGGTCAAAAGGAGGGTTAGAGCATGGGAATTAGGTTGAATGTTATAAAGCTTTCTTGGCACTGGGAGCGAGTGAGAAAGATATCTATTTTCCCCAGTTTTGTTCCTTCTTTCCTTCTCCACAGGCACCTGGGTCCTCAGAGCTTCTCTCCTGAACCCAACTCCAGGAAATATTGGATTGCCTTTAAGAATGACAATTTATACGTTTATATTTCACACAGAAGGCAGCACAGACTCAGTCTTTGACCAATACTCTTTGTCATTGTACTACAACAAGGAAGGAAAACCTGCTGTGGAGGGAGTGAACATGATCTATACTGGACTGTGCTGGCCTTTCCATCTCAATGTTCATGGTTTTGGGCTAGTGGGAGGGTGGACCGCCCACCCCTGTTTTCCAAACAGAGAGATCCTGGTGAAAAGAAGGCCTTTCCACTATTTGTAATTGACGTTTATGGGGTCTATTGACCTGGGGGAAGAGGGAAGGCTGTTGAGGGACACCTAGAGAGATAATATGTACAAAAGAATTTGTGGATGTGAGGTCTGAGCTTCCTGGGTCTGGAAGGGGACAAAAAAGACCCAGATTGTCAAAAACAAAAACAAAACAAACAAGAAAATACGAAATTAGGGGAATTCTTAGAGAAAACTCATAAAGAAGAATAGGAGTAGGATCTTTGGGTAGTTCTTCCTTAAGGAGGTTCCTTACCCACCTGTCTCAACCCAAACATCATAGTACCTGCAATGACAGTTCAAATCAACACCTTCAGAAATATATCTCAAATTATGAAACAATCAGGCGGTATTTACTTTCCACACATAGAATCCAAAATAGATTTTTCCTCTTTGCACAGGCAGCTGAAATATGATTTAAAATGGGGGTGGGGGGATCCCAACAGGAAATATATCTATCAACATTAGTGATCAGAACCAGATGAGGTCCAGAGACAGGAAGGAAAAATAAAGAGGGTCATGATGCTGCCATGCTGAGCTGTGAACAGCCCTTGCACTTTGCTTTTCACTGGAAGACTTCCCTCACCTTCCACTTGATCTTAAACGTCTTCAGGAGCAGAGAATCCTATGGATGCTGCTCTAGGAGGCTCTGTGAATGGGTGCTCCTTCAGCACACCCCAGAGTCACACAGTCTTCAAATGAGATGGAAAATTTCTCGCATTTTGTCTCTGCTGTGGGTATGTGGTAACCGAGCTCTGGCTGGGCTAGTTTCCCAGTTGTCCCCAGAGGGCCTTTCTTCACCTCTCAGCTCCTGACTAATACGTCTTTTCATTTTGAATCAAACGTGGTAAGGTGCCTACTTCTTGGCATTCAGCCTCTAAATCAAATGTTACTTTACTACTGAGACCCCCCTCCCCCATAGCTAATGCCTCTTATCGTGATTTCAGTCTATCACATCAATTTATGCCACCTTCCTCACAAACACTCTCTGTTTCAGAAAGTGTCTTATGAAGTTTTTCTTCTTAAATTTCCTGTTTCTCCTCTAGAATATAAGGATCTTTAGGCTCAAATCACTGTTTTGCTCTCTCTGTGTCCTCAGTGCCTGAAGTTAAGGCATAAATACAGCCTTCTGTCTTGAAATGAAAATATTAGGTAAGGCTAAGGAATAGGTAGATCAAATATTGAACAGTTAATAATTTAAAAAATGATTTCATTAACTTCCAAAATGTTAATCTCTGCATCTGTCGATTTATTTTACTCTTTCTTTATGCCTTATTCGATGCTTTGAATTTTACTGATGAATGACAACTTATTTATACTGTATAATTTAAAATTTTCCCAGACAGAATCTTCTACTTCTACTGTAATTAGTGAATAACAAGTAAAGATGTAAGGGAACACAGATGTTTAGGACTCCCGTTACAAAACAGTCACAACTGATAACAGTTTAAAGTTGGGTGAAAACTGGAACAGAATTAAAACCTTATTTCCTTTTGCATGTATTTTCTTCTAACCATTTTCTTCTACACAGGTTCTTAATTTCCAGTTTCTCTTCAACAGTGAAGTCCAAAAATGTTCCCTCTGTCTCTTCTTCTTTTTCCCACGGCCACTCTCTCCTCCCTTCCTTAGCAGAGGAATAGGTACCAATCATGCTCTTGCCTCAGGGCATCTTTGAGTAGATGTGCCCTGAGTCCAGTCCTGGTTTCAATAAGGACCTTGAAATGTTCTGAAGTTTGGGTCACCCAGAAGAGTGAACAATGAAGTGGAGATATTACTCTGAAATACTTGAGGTAAGGAGCAAAATATACAAGTGGGGGATTAGCTCAAGCGGTAGAGCACTCGCTTAGCATGTGAGAGGAAGTGGAGTCGATACCCACATTCTCCAACTTTTACTCTTTCAACCACGGAGCTCCAACTGACAACTGCAAATCTTCCAACCTGTAGAAAGAAATGAGAAAATTAGACACTGGATCTTTCTCTGGGCAAGGACAAGACAGGACAGCGCTGGTTCTACTGGCCATTTTTATGTACCTCTACTATCAACCTATAATTTATTTTCTGTTTCTTCGGAATAGCTGGTCATCTCAAGGGATATGCGCAATTCCTCTTTTTATTCCTCTTTCTTCCAGCTACTTGGCAGCAAGGCGGCAGAGTCCTGAGAAGTGCAGGGCAGAGCAGGGTCAATAAGGCCCCAGCTTTCCTGTCACTGATTGAAACCAGGAACCTCAAGTAACCAGAAAATATCAGGAAAGCAAACACATGAAGTTATTAGTGAACTTCTGGATGCACCTGTGAGTTGTGAATAAATGGCTCTGATCCTAAACAACATACCATAGACTTTGAGAACTGGCTAAGCAAGGTTTGGTTGGGGTCTGCAATGGTTACATAGTTACAAGGGGGAACCTTGAGACCATAAAGTTGCAGCTGGTTATGTTGTTCTCAACAGGGCAAATGGCATCCTTGGGTTTGACAAAGTTCAAAGAAAATTCAAGTTCTCACTGATGTAAGGAGGTGTCTGAGAGCAGATTCTCAATGGCAGACGTCTCCATTTTTATATGCCTGAACTATGATGACTCCATTCTCATCAGAACAACAGCAGAGAAGGAAATATCTGGGTGAATAGGATAGACTATTATGTTTCTCTTGAGTTCTTTGAAGTATGTTTAATGTTTGAAAGTGAAAAGTACTGCATTGTCCCATGGAGTTTTCATTGTATCTACATGTACTATATACATGACATAAAATGATTATGGTAAAGGGACTGAATGGGAGTGAGTTTTCTATATTCAACTTGAATAGTAATTTATTAATTCTAAATATACTGTGAAGTATTAAGGATGTATAGAGTAATCACTAGAGCAGCTATAGACAATGTTTAAATAAGCTGAAAGAAGGTAGGAAAAGAAGCAAAGAATAAAAAATAAGGGAACAAACCATTAATAAACTATTAAATAGTAAATCTATATGCAAATTTATCAATAATAACATTAAATATACATTATCTGGACACACCCATAAAAATCAGAGATTGTCAGAATATACTAAAAATAAATATGCTGACCTTAAGAAACTCTTTTCAAAGGTGTTAATATGTGAGATTAAATGTTATAAACAAGATTAAAGTTACACAGGAGATTGATAGTAAAGAATGGGAAAAGAGACACCACACGAGCATTAATCAAAAAGAGCCAAAGTGGATATATTAATATCAGACAAAGTGGATTTCAAATTTCCAGTTATTAAGTGAGAAGTTACATAATGATAAGGTGTTCTTTGACATTCTGTGAGCTTGGAAGCTGGAAGGAGAAAGCGGAGACAGTGGTCACATCTGGAATGCTGACAGTGTAGATAGTGTAGTAACCTTTTCAGGATAATAAAATATCTTGAAACCACTTTATTCTTTGGGGAACCAGTGACAGTATGGTGACATATATGATTATGGGTTGTAGGATTCCAACTTTGCCCAGTTGATTTTCTTTTAAAATGTGAAAGAGAAGTGATGTTCTGTTTTACTTCTTATGCACATGTTACCAAAATGACACCCAGAGATGGATTTCTGAAGGTTAGCTTGTCTAGAGATTGCTTCCTGAAGATCAGACCGTGCTGTTTCTTCCCCTTAAGGGCTCAAGGAAGGGAGGCATCTTCAGGCTGGAGAAAGCACCACAGTCGTTACGAGGGGGTTACCTCTATCCATTTGCTGCCTCTCTGAGCCTTTGAGAGAAGGCTGACCACCACTGGGGACTTGGAATACAGGCTACGAAAGAATGAAAAAATATCCTTTTTCAGCACCATATGCTAAAAATTGTACTAAATGTTTATTAATTTTATGCAATTTGTTTGATTTAGGCTTTGCAATTCATCCAAATATCATTATTCCCACTTTACTGATAAAACTGAAGCTCAGAGTAGTTGAACCATTTTTTTCTCAGTTTGAATGGATGTATGCAGCAAAACCGGAAGTGGAAAACTGATTTTTTTTTCCTATATTAAAATGTAGGCTTTTCCTTTAGCCTTGTGCATAGTCTTATCACTTTTTCTCCAGACCAATTCATTCATTAATTCATTATTAAAACAAATACTTATAAATGAGTGGATTTAATCTTCCATGCATTAGATATTAATTCAAAATCACTTGTGTCTACCACCCAGGTTCAAGTATTCTATAAATGGCTTTGACACTTTCTTCTCCCTCAAAATCTCTACATCCAGTGTCTTGACACATACTCAAATACTGTAGATCCTTCCTGGACAACCTCTCCAGAATCTTTCTCTTTCTTCTCATGTATCTATGCCTTTATCCATTCTATGTTTATGGAGAATGTATTCTGTACCAGACAGTGTACTGGGCTGGAGATGCAGAAAGACTCATGCTACTGCTAATCCCAGGAGCTAAAAGAATAAACCTCGATTCTTTAATATCTTATAACTTCTTTTTCTCTCTCTCTAATTCTAGTTTCTCCGTTTCCTACCTATTTGGCATTCAAAATAAAAAAGCTTCATAAAATGTTTTGATTTTAAAGCCATGTGCCTGGATTTTTTTTCAAAGGTTCTTAAGCCTCCACAAATTTCTCCCCAATGTATCTTCATGTGTCCAGGCTTTTCAATCACTGTTTCCCTCCATGTCTATTTTACACACACACACGCACGCACACACTCCACTCCACTCCAACTAAACAGGTAATTGCTGAACACAGGAATTCCTACCTCCATGCCTGTTCCTTCCACCCTGTTCACTCTTCATCTTCACCCCTCAATGTCCATATTTTATTTCTTCTCTCTGATATGATCTCGATTCTTATTTCCGGTGGGTCCTGCTTGTAATAGTTTGTAGTTTTTGGTTATTCTCTCACACTGTGTAGATGTGAAACCTTTCATGACCCACCTCAGCAAGAAATGAATAAATATGACGGGAAAGACACACAGCGTAAGTTTCCGTAGTATAGCGGTTATCATGCTCGCCTAACGCGCGAGAGGTCTTCGGTTCGAAACCCAGCGGAAATAGTTGATGCTTCTTTTGCCTTCCACCATCTGGGAAAAATCAGTGTACCAACTGCCCCAAAAGGAACAAGTGATCATCCAACTTCTTTTGGTTTGTTGTTTCGGTCTCCTTTTCAAGACACAGATAATCATCCTGAAATAGTCTTGTCGCATTAGCCAACTGTTCTGGGCGACTCCTCCCAAGTGAGACGTGTTCTCTTCTGTCCCAGAAAATCTGAAACGTGAACTTTTGGGGTATCAAACTTTTCCCATGGCTACTTTCTTTTCTTAGCGGAGGAATAGGTACCAACCACGCTCTTGCTCTGGGGCATCTTTGAGAAGATGTGCCCTTAGTCTAAATCCTGGTTTCGCATTAATGGCCTTGACATTTCCTGAAGTTTGGGCTTCCCAAAAGAGCGAATAATGAAGTACTCTGAAAAACTGAAGGAGGAAGGCGGAAAAAAAAGAGAGAGAGAGAGAGCTTGATGTAGTGAAGTTAGCCCAGGTGGTAAAACACTCGCTTGGCATGCAAGAAGTAGTGGGATCGATACCCATATTTTGTAGGTTTTACTCTTTCTACCGAGGAGCGCCAATCTTCCAGCCTGTAGTAAGAAATGAGAAAATTAGACACTTTGTGGACACTTCTTTGGGCAAGGACAAGGCAGGGCAGCGCTGGCTCTACTGGCTTTCGGTATGTACAGATACTTTCAACCTATAATTTGTTTTCTGTTTCTTCAGAATAGCTGGTCATCTGAAGGGATATGCGCAATTCCTCTTTTTATTCCTGTTTCTTCCTGCAACTTGGCCACAAGGCGGCACAGTCCTGAGAAGCTCAGGACAGAGCGGGGTTCAATAAAGCCGCAGCTTTCTCATCAGGGACTGAAACCGAGTGCCCCAAGCAACCAGAAAATATCGAGAAAGACACTGTGGAAAGCAAATACGTGAAGTTATTAGTGAACTGCATGAACCCATGATCTATGTATAAGTGACTCAGGTCCTAAACAACATAAACTTTGAGAACTGAAGTGATAGCGCACTGCCCAAGTCCACACTGGTCACTGGATTGCACACACTCCAGAGATCTCCAAATAGCATCAGAAAGGCTTTGGAAATGGATTGGACTATGAAACCACAACACACAGAAGGCTGGTCAGTACTTGGAACTTTAACACAAGGCAGTCAACTGACTGCAAAAACAAAAGTAGCAATATTCTCCATAAAATTTGAACAAGACACAAAGTCTGATGCAAAAATGGCCAGGTTATAATCCAACATTATTCAGCAAATGAAGAACCAGGAAAATTGGTTAACTGACTTGGAAAAGAGAATCAACAGATATCAATACTGAGATGACACAGATGTTGAAATCTTCTAATAAATACTTTGAAGTAGTGATTATTCAGTGCTCTGAGAATTAGGGGTGAGTACTGAAATGAATTGAATGTTAGAAAGTCTTAGCAAAAAAATAGGACATATAAGTCCAAATTGAAACTTCAGAACTGAAAATGTATTAACCAAAATTATAAACAGCAATGCCTCAATGGATTGTCCTAATAGCAGACAATGTCTGAGAAAAAGGCAGTGAATGTGAAGATAGACAATAGTAACTATCCAGTCTAAATGACAGAATGAAAAGTATATTTTAAAAGATGGCTGGTGCTTCAGGGACAAATTGGAAAATAACAAAGATCTTATATTCACATCATTTGAGACACAAAACAAGAGGGGAAAGAGGACCTTGAAAAAGGGGGCAATTTATTTTGAATTTCCAAATTTGAAAACTTTCCAAATTTGGCAAAAGACCTAAACCAGATTCAAAACGTTCAGTAAACTTGAAGCAGGATATACTCCTATAAAGCCACACCCAGACATATTACTATTAAACTGCTGAAAACCAAAGGAAAAAAATAAAAACTTCTTGAAAGCAACCTGAGGAAAACTAAAGGGAAACTTTGATCTGTTCTCATCAGAACCACAGAGGCCATAAAGAAATGACATGACTTATTTAAATGTTGGAAGAATAGACCAGAATGCTGATATAGCAAAAATATCGTTCAAAGAGGTGAAAAATACATTTTGATTTGAAGGTAAACTGAGATAATCCATTGTCAGCAGAAGTGCTAGAAAAAAGTAAAGTGTGAGACAAGAAAAATGATACCAGAAGGACACTTGGAACAGCATGATTGAACAAGAGCAAAGCTAGGAAAGATCTGGGTAAAAATGACAGACTGTTGTTCTCTTGAGTTCTTTAAAGTATGTTTGATGATTGAAAGTGAAAATTACAACATTGTCTCATAGAGTTTCATTATATCTACATGTACTATATACATATCATAAAGGGCTTATGGCAAAGGTACATAATGGTTGTATAGGTTTCTATACTCAATTTGAATGGTAATTATTGATTCCAAGTACGCTGTGAGATGTTAAGGATGTATAGGGTAATCACTAGACCACCTACTAACAATGTTTAAATAAGTCAAATGAAGGTAGGAAAGAATAGGAACAAAGGAATATGAAAAAGAAAGTGGGGGGCGGCATCCCTGGTGGCGCAGTGGTTGAGAGTCCGCTTGCTAAGGCAGCAGGCACGGATTCGTGCCACCACGGTCCGTGAAAATCGCACATGCCGCGGAGCGGCTGGGCCCATGAGCTATGGCCGCTGAACCTGCGCGTCTGGAGCTTGTGGTCGCCAGCAGTGAGAGGCCCGCGTACAGCAAAAAAAAAAAAAAAAGAACAGACAATGAGTTATTAAATAGTAAATCTGTATGCAAACTTATTAATAACTATATTACGTGAGTTTCTTATAGACAGTATATTTATTTTTTTATTAGTTATCCATTTTATACATATTAGTGTATATATGTCAGTCCCAATCTCCCAATTCATCCCACCACCACCCCCAGTATGTTTATTTTTTAATAATTCTGACAATCTAGACATGTCAGACTGTATTAAAAATAAATATCCTGATGGAATTGCTTCTCAGTATTTTCTGCTGTGAAGTTTTTGCATATCCATGTCTATCTCCAGGAACCTCTAAAACAAAAGAGAAAAAACTATCCAGGTTTTGTGTGTAACACATGAGAATGGCCTCTTTGTTTCCTTTAATGATTTTGTAGGGTTTCTAAAGTTATTGCTCAGGACTGGCGTTACAGTTGAAATACAGAGGCAGGGACGGTAATCATGGGGTCCTAGGCAGATGGGTAAGCATCTCGTTAAGGACAGACTTCCCAACACTCTCTTTCTTCCCCCTCTTCCTGCGTGAATTTATTTTCTATAAATTCCACTGGGCGTCAGAACCTTCCTTTGCCCGACTCTCTGGCTCTTTGCCATCCCCTCCCCAACCGGCACCTACTAGGAGACCTTAGACGCGCAAGTCCTCTCGTAATCTAGCTTCTCTAGGTCCCCGTCATTGGCCATTTAATTAACTTTTCACCATTAAAATTAACTTCTCTCGGCTTCTATAACACGGGGGCGAGGACCCACCCGACCTACAGCACCGCGCATTGCTGTGATGGAAAATAACCAGCCCAGCCTCGCACAGACCTCTTTGAGCATCTATCTCTGCCTGCTCCGAGATCCCCCATCTCTCTTCCACTGTTTTCCTCCACCGGCTACAAAGTTGGAGTGTCAGTTAAGACATCGCCAGCCCTGTCATGTGTGGAACCATACGAGGAAAAAAATCAGAAAGATCCGATTTACTACACTTCCAGTGTTTCAATGTCCAATATTTCCCTGTCTTCTACGGGCTAAAAAAAAAAATTTTTAAGACACCGCCCCCCACCCCCCCAAAAAAAAGTCAATGTTTTCTATATCTGTATTGAGCTGTAGTCATCTGGGAAGTTGCTGTTACCGACCAAGAGGGCAAGGAGAGGCACAGCCGAAGACCTCGGGGCGTAGACCCTGCAGGCACCAGCCAGCGAAGTTAGTGAAATACAGTTTCTGCGCTATTGGCTATTTTGAGCACGTGGTTATTTCGGCACTAGAAGTTTTATGCCCCGCGTGGTTTTTCAGGGCTAGTCTGGAGTCTCAAGCGTCACCGCCCTCAAGGCAGAGAGTCTCCAGAACCCCTCGGGAAACAGCCGTTGCGCGGATGGGCGAGCGCATGTCTGCTGGGGGCCCGAGCGGTTATTGTAGGAAGACTCTGGTTATGATACAATCTCATACAGTCTCACTTCTTGATACTTCAGAGCAGAAGAAACTACGTCCCAGAGGTAAATTAGTGCAAAAACAAAGAAAACGAACACGCCGAAGAAAAGAGAGCTGCCTTCTCTGAGACTCGAACTCAGGACCTTCAGATTATGAGACTGACGCGCTGCCCACTGCGCTAAGAAGGCGCTGGAATACGTTGTTTAGCCAGGCTGTAAAGGAATTATCTAATTTCTTTCCCTCGAAACGGACTACTTTCTGGATTTCCAGTTTTCTTGGTCCAGAGTTACTGGTTATCCAAGATATTTCCCAATATCTAGATTCCTTTCTAGCCCCGCGCTCAAAAGAGTTTCATACCTGGAAACTAGTGTATCCACTGAACAATTGTGCCTGACCTCTGGTTGGTGCTGTCCTTGTTTTCTAATCATCTGGATTGTCGTTCCCTCAATTATCAGTCGATTTTTTACCATCCATAGTCTCCTCTGTTGGAATAGTAGACTCTCACCAAATAGTAGTTGGATGAATGCATAGCTCCCAAACATATCTGCAGCTACACTTACGTGTCTTAATTTAAATCTACATTTCCACCTATGTTGCCTGAGATGTTCCCCTCAGTAGATCACAAACTGACTTTGTAAGTCTGCATGTTTTCTTCACTTCTATGTACCAAAAATCCTATTAAAGATTCTATTCATTCAATTTCATTTAGTCCAATTTAGTTTTTTGCCATAAATCTATATATCATTATCCACATTTTACTGATGAAACTGAGGCTCAGTAGAATCAGATCCACAGCTGCTAAATGGCAAAGCCAGATGTTGAAAGCAGATTTTGCTGATTCCAAAAAGTGTGCTTTCTTCACTCTAGATTATGTTCTTTCCACCATTCTTCCCCACATCACCACATTCACTCGTTACACAAATATTTATAGAATTGTGAACTCTTCAGTCCATTCAACAGACATTAATTCACTGCCTGCCATGTTCCTGGCACCTCAGTTCAAAACTTTCAAGACAGCCTTGACCTTTTGTCCCTCAAGTCCTGACAAATACCTTAGACTATCAGTTCTCAAAGTGTGGTGTCCAGACCCATGGGGGTTCTGAGACACTTTCAGGGTATCTGTGAGGCCAACAATTTTTTCATAATTATCAAGGCTTTATTTGCTATGAAAAAAAAATCCAATGGTACAAAACAGCAGCGCATAAAGCTTCTGGTGCCTGCTATGGATCAAGGCAGTGACATCAAGCTGTGCTAGCAGCCACTGTGTCTATCCGCCACACACTCAGAAAAAAAAAAGTATTTTACTTAAGAATATCCTTGATGGAGCAGTAAAAAATATTTACTAACTCTCACCCTTAAGTACATGTCTTTTTAATAATTTGTGTGAATAAATGAGAAGTGCAGAAAAAGCCCTTCAGCTGTGCACCACAGTAGAATGATTATCTCTAAGAAAAGCACTTGGGTGACTTTTGAGTTGTGAACTGTTCTAGTTATGGGTTTTGTTTTGTTTTGTTTTTCAGGGAACACCACTTTTATTTGAAAGAAGTAACAAACAAAACTATGACAAATTCAGGCATTTTCTCAAGAATAAAAAAATTCAGCCTGTCACTTCAAAGAAAATAACTGACAGAATTTGTTTGCAATGATAAAATATTAGCCTGCAAGTGAAAATTAGCGTTTAGGAAACTTCATGAATTTGCAGCTTCCCAATATTTAGAGATGTTTCTGATGAGATTGGTGATGGTATCAATGAATGTTCTTTTCTGTTTGTTTGATATTGTATACTGAAACGTTTCAACATTTGGAAGAACTATATATCTCAGTGGACCAATATAACCAAGTTGTTACAAAATCACACATGGGTAAAACATCCATTCAAAGTTAGCAATAAGGCGTCAGATTCTACTTTACAACCAACCCTAAAGAAGGTACTGCCTGTCAAGTATTGGTGTAAAATCAAAGAAAGATGTCCACAATTACCTGAAAAGGCTACTGAAATACTCTTTCCTTTTCTAACAGCATATCTGTATGAAGCCAATCTTTCTTCATATGCCTGAAACAAAACATTATATCTCAAGATTTTGAATGTGGAAGCAGATATAAAAATCTGTCTTCTATTAAGCCAGTCATTAAAGAGAGTTTAAAATTATATAGTTATTTTCCATAAAATTATATTACTTATGATGACATCTAATAGGTTGATCATGTTATTTTAAAAATCAAATAAACATTTTAAATCTTAACATAGTAAATATTGACAGATAAAATTCACAAAGGTCTTTGGGTTCCATTATAAAGTTTTTAAGAGTGTGATGAGTCCTGACACCAGAAAGCCTGAGAACTACTACACTAGATTATTTTTTACAGAACCTCTCTTGAATCTCCCTCTTCCTTTTCATTCCATCATTCATTCTACTCATAATTATTGAGGACGTGTTCTGTGCCAGGCTTGGGGAGTCAGAGGCAATTGGGCAGCCCCGACCTCAGGAGTTGACAGGATAAACAAAGGCCCCGTTCCCATACTCTCAAACTTCCTCATTCTCTCAGCTAAAAACAGCCTCTTAAATATTTCATTTTGATAATGTAACCCTTCTGCTCTGTATTAATTTGCTAGAGATGCCATAACAAAATACCACAGACTGGGTGGCTTAAACAACAGAAATTTTTCTCACCGTTCGGGAGGCTACAAGTTCAAAATCAAGGCGTCGGCAGGTCTGGTTTCTTCTCAGGCCCCTTGACTTGCAGATGGTCACCTTCTTGCTGTATCCTCACATGGTCTTTCCTCTGGGCACATGTCCGGTATCTCTCTCTTTGTGTCCTAATTGTCCCTTCTTATAAGGACACCAGTCAGTTTGGATTAGGGCCCACTCTAATGACCTCATTGTAACCTAACCACCTCCTTAAAGGCCCTGTCTCCAAACACAGTCATGTTCTGAGGTACCACGTGCTAGGCTTTCAAGATATGAATTTGGAAGGACAAGAGTCAGCCCATAACACGCTCAGATTTTTTATATTTTCAACTCCAAATTTTCAGCCTTTGCTGTCACTACTTCCCTTCATGAGTGTTTTAAAGCCCCCTCAATTAGAAAGGCCATACACTTTTTCTCATAGAGGAATTCCCACTTCCACGCCTGGTTCACGCATCCATGATTTCTCTTCATCTTCATTCTCTAAGGCCCATTCTTGATACTTCCACTCTTATATGATCTTGACTTTTTTTTCTGGAATCCATGACTCCTTTTCAGTAACCATCTTATGGTTTTTGCTGTTACAGTATTCAGTCTGGATGTACCCCATCTTTCATTAATATCTTCCATCTAGCGGTCACTGTATCCATAAGGAAGTGTAGCTAGTGGAGCTACACTCCAAAACCTAACGTATGCATAGACTAATTACTGAGTTGGCCAAATATTTCCTTCGGTCTTTAAGTAAAAATAAAAGACACATTTTTCATTTTCACCAAGAACTTTATTGAACAATGTATTCACCGTTTTGTTCCACTACCTTCTGCCATTTTCCAGGAAACTTCATAATTCCATCTTCCCAAATTTTTTTATCTTTTTGAGCAAAGAACTGTTCCAGGTGCCTTTTACAGTCTTCCAGGGAATTGAAATTTTTTCCCTTAAGAAAATTTTGTGAAGGAATAAATGGAAATCCAAAGGTGAAATGTCTGGTGAATATGAGGATGAATCAGAACTTCCCAGCCAAGCTGTAACAGTTTTTGCCTGGTCATCAAAGAAACATGCAGTCTTGTGTTATCCTGATGGAAGATTATGCATTTTCTGTTGACTAATACTGGATGCTTTTCATCGAATGCCTCTTTCAGTTGGTCTAACTGGGAGCAGTACTTGTTGGAATTAATCATTTGGTTTTCCGGAAGGAGCTCATAATAGAAGACTCCCTTCTAATCCCACCATACACACATCACCTTCTTTGGATGAAGACCGGCCTTTGGTGTGGTTCGTGGTGGTTCATTTCGCTTGCCCCATGATCTCTTCCGTTCCACATTATTGTACAGTATCCACTTTTCATCACCCTTGACAATTTGTTTTAAAAACAGAACGTTTTTGTTACGTTTAAGTAGAGACTTGCATGCGGAAATACGGTCAAGAAGGTGTTTTTCACTTAACTTATGTGGAACCCAAACGGCAAAGCGATGGACATAACCAAGCTGGTGCAAATGATTTTCAACACTTGATTTGGATATTTTGAGTGGGTCGGCTATCTCCTGCGTGGTGTAACGTTGATTGTTCTCAATTAATGGCTCAATCTGACTGCTATCAACTTCAACTGGCCTGCCCGACTGTGGAGCATTGCTTTAGTAGGTCTGTGTCTCAAGGTCTTGCTAATGCCCAGGGGAGGGGACGTTCCACGCCTGGTTCACGCATCCATGATTTCTCTTCATCTTCATTCTCTAAGGCCCATTCTTGATACTTCCACTCTTATATGATCTTGACTTTTTTTTCTGGAATCCATGACTCCTTTTCAGTAACCATCTTATGGTTTTTGCTGTTACAGTATTCAGTCTGGATGTACCCCATCTTTCATTAATATCTTCCATCTAGCGGTCACTGTATCCATAAGGAAGTGTAGCTAGTGGAGCTACACTCCAAAACCTAACGTATGCATAGACTAATTACTGAGTTGGCCAAATATTTCCTTCGGTCTTTAAGTAAAAATAAAAGACACATTTTTCATTTTCACCAAGAACTTTATTGAACAATGTATTCACCGTTTTGTTCCACTACCTTCTGCCATTTTCCAGGAAACTTCATAATTCCATCTTCCCAAATTTTTTTATCTTTTTGAGCAAAGAACTGTTCCAGGTGCCTTTTACAGTCTTCCAGGGAATTGAAATTTTTTCCCTTAAGAAAATTTTGTGAAGGAATAAATGGAAATCCAAAGGTGAAATGTCTGGTGAATATGAGGATGAATCAGAACTTCCCAGCCAAGCTGTAACAGTTTTTGCCTGGTCATCAAAGAAACATGCAGTCTTGTGTTATCCTGATGGAAGATTATGCATTTTCTGTTGACTAATACTGGATGCTTTTCATCGAATGCCTCTTTCAGTTGGTCTAACTGGGAGCAGTACTTGTTGGAATTAATCATTTGGTTTTCCGGAAGGAGCTCATAATAGAAGACTCCCTTCTAATCCCACCATACACACATCACCTTCTTTGGATGAAGACCGGCCTTTGGTGTGGTTCGTGGTGGTTCATTTCGCTTGCCCCATGATCTCTTCCGTTCCACATTATTGTACAGTATCCACTTTTCATCACCCTTGACAATTTGTTTTAAAAACAGAACGTTTTTGTTACGTTTAAGTAGAGACTTGCATGCGGAAATACGGTCAAGAAGGTGTTTTTCACTTAACTTATGTGGAACCCAAACGGCAAAGCGATGGACATAACCAAGCTGGTGCAAATGATTTTCAACACTTGATTTGGATATTTTGAGTGGGTCGGCTATCTCCTGCGTGGTGTAACGTTGATTGTTCTCAATTAATGGCTCAATCTGACTGCTATCAACTTCAACTGGCCTGCCCGACTGTGGAGCATCATCCAGTGAGAAATCTCCAGCACGAAACTTCGCAAACCACTTTTGACACGTTCGATCAGTCACAGCACCTTCTCCATACTCTGCACAAATCTTTTTCGTGCGTTTCAGCTGCGTTTTTACCTTTCTTGAAATGATAAAGCATAATATGCCAAAAATGTTGCTTTTTTTCTTCCATCTTCCATATTAAAATGGCTACACAAAAATCACCAGTTTTGATAAGTTTTCCTTTAAATGCACGCTGACAGCTGTCACAATACAATCTAACAAAATTGTTTTGAATGAAGTTAAAGACCACTAAGCGCTACTAGAGACATCTTAGGGAAAACCAAATGAACTTTTTGGCCACCCCAATATTTATATTGCCTAAAGAAATTCCTGACTCTCCTGATTCTGAAGGTAGCCATTTGATATCTTCTTCTTCACTCAGGTTCTTGCCAAGCTTACAGGATCCAATGCAGGTCCCAGGAAAAGAGGGAGGAAAGTAATGCTAACCCTGCTTCTGTTTCTACCTACCTGGTTCCTTTAGCTGGAAGCTCTGTAGCATCCATGTCATGGGATGATTTATGCCATAGTCTCAGGAGTTTTTCTAATGTTAAGAGTATCTTTTCTAACGAACTCTTTCGTTGGTGAACTCTTGTCATTTGTCTTGGTCAATGCCAGTAACAGATCTGCATGTCAAAATGCCTGTAGGTACTTGGGATGTTCCTCTCTTCCTCCATATTTGGGTGAATCATTTTCTCTTAATTAGGGAAGTTCTTTCACTCTTGCTTCAAAGTCTAGTCCAATATGCTTCTTTTACAAAACCTCTTCCTCCATGCTACATTTCTCTTCAGATCCTTTTCAGACCCTCTTAGATCTTTGGGGTGATGGTTGTGGGGAGCCTGGCTATAACTACTTTCTACATTGCTACACATCTCTATTTAAATTTGAATAGGGACATAAAATGAGAAAAAAATACACATTCCTGTCTCAAAATATATAGCACAAATGCAAATAGGGAACAGCTGACAATAGACCAGGAATTATCTACTTTCTGCTCTGGTTTTAAACAGTTTTTATGTTGTGGCATGTTAAAGACAAATAAGTGGGAGTTATTGGCTAGAACAAGATATTATTCCAAAAGTGCAAGTAATTGGGACACATGAAATTCATGGCTTTTTCTTTTATTTGCCATCTCTAAACAGAAATTATATTTACACCAATACTCAGAAATTGAAAATGTCAAGTAGCTTTACATTATAAACATTGTTGTATCTGCCATGTGTTTGGAATAACCCAAATGGAGCACTGCCTCTTAGATATCTGAGATGTCATTTTTTGGTATGATAGTAATAATAACAAAACTGATTAATGGATAGCCATATAACTTTATCAATTGGGCCTCTCCAAATTCTGTGACATGAAAATGACCAATCTCTGGGATAGAATAATACAGAAGATATATTTAGGTCTTCCATTATCATTTTATTTTTATTCATTGGATGCATTCTTTTCCTACCTCCATATGAAGTTTTATGACTTATCCTGACTAATACCATCTCAGTCCCAAAATTAAAGTGCTAAGCTCCATGTAACACTCTAAAATGCAAACTTGACATAAAGATAAAACTTCTCCCTTCACCCACTGGGGATGTTGAGTCATGGCTACTTGAATAAATGCTAGGGAAAATATTTCATCTCTCTTTGCTTCCCTGCACTCCTACCCTTCCCCTGCCATCTTGTTAACTAAGGCTTTGACCCTTCCAAGTTTGAGTGTAGTGGAGGGATGAATTAAGGCAGAGCGAGGTGAGATTAAGGGGATGGGGGTACAATAAAATTCTACTTAAATGGTGATGTCATTAGTGTGACCCTCTCTGGTTGTTCAGATTCTAAATATGAATAATTCTTCTTTGAACAACACACAAGATTGTGGGTTCTCTTTTGCATTTCCCCTGATGATGATGTATTCTCTTCCACTTCCTTCCTTGTGACTTCCTTTTCAGCAGCTCTGAAACTCAAAGTTTCCTCCTGCTTCTTTTTTCCTAAGCTGCTTTCTTTTCTCCACTCAGCCCACTTGAACTGGCTTTAAGTTGATCCCCTGACATTGCTCTCTCTCTCCTGCTTCCCACACATGTTTTGAGGGAAAATGCCGATGCCTGGTTGTCCCTGATAAGCTCTGGAACTACAGGCCAATCCAAAGAAAAGAGCAATTTCAGGCAGTCAAGCTGCCCATCTCTTGCCTTTATATGACCCATGCCCCTCTCCACCGTGTCTCCCATATTTTGATGCCATTGCCTGGCCTTGCTGGCACCTCTCTTGTGCAGATTTAGTAAAAGGGCAGAGACACCGCAATCTGCATCATGTGTAGGGAATGTGCAGAAATAATAGCATACCAACAGCTCACTCCAAAATCCTTTTCATAAATTCTATTTCCGTTGCCACCTCTTTGTACTATACGGATGCTCTCCTCACCCTGCCCAGCATCTGACGCCACTGGCTGGGCTCCTGCTTCCCACAGACACATCCCTCCTGCTGATTAGGCTTCAACACCTCATGCTGAGCTACCCTCTTCATCTCACTGGGGCTCCGGACACTGTACTTGCAGCCTCCTTCTTAATTAAGTGGATGCCTTCTGCACTACACTTGGGTTGAACAACCAGCAATAGGCAGTTCTCCTTGATACTTGTCTATGCGTTTTCTCACCATGATTTGCATTGCAAGTCTAATAGAATGTAAATTCTTTGTCATTTTTGTTTACTGATTGGTCCAAAAAGTCCAGAACAGTGTCTCTGAAAATATTTGCTGAAGAATATATCTGTGAAAATTTCCTTCTTTCTATAGTATATTCTTGAGATCTCCTTTATTGAGAATTACTTGTGGGATAAACTCTCAAATTTTCTTTTGTCTTCTGGTATCTTTATGTCACTAATGTTCTTCAAAAATAGATTCACTAAATAAAATTTTAGTTGAAGAGTAATTTTATTTCTTCAGTTTGAAAATTCTAATAAGCTATTTTGTAGCTAACAGTGTCACCTTTGCAGGCAATCTCTTTGCCAATTTTTGAGGATTGTCATTAGTCTCTAGCGCCATTGTGATCCTTTCTTTTTCCCCCCTCCCCCTCCCCCCTCCT
>NW_006798991.1:699732-710894 GCF_000442215.2 Lipotes vexillifer | reverse complement strand
GCTACCTGGTTTACCACGCCTCTTCCTCCTGCTCCTCCTCCCCTCTCCTGCCTCCTCGTCCTCTCCCCCCTCCTCCCCTCCCCCCTCCTCCTCCTCCTTCTTCTTGCTCTCCTCTTTTTCTTTTAGAGTTTCACTATGATGTAACTGGCTATGGATTTCTTTTTATATTTCCAGCTTTTGATGAATTGGACTTCTTGAATCTTTTCTTTCCTATAAATCTTGAAGTAATTGGTAAAAAATTCTCATGTATTATGTGTTCAGTTTTTCATTGTGGATCTCACACCCAACCTCCTCTCCTGTAGATAGAAGTTATCACAATTGTCAATGAACATGCCAGTGTTCAGTCAGATGACCATCCCTGATAATCAGCAGAAAGGAACTGATGTAGGCATAGCCAAGAGTTAGAAATGTTTGAATACTAAAGAGCATTAACTTATTGCTTAAAATGAAATCCATATAGAAGAAAGTAACAAAACCTCCCCAGATTATATTACCATCAGAAGCAGCCTCCTCAAATGAATAGCAAATATAAATTGTAGAGCTTTAAATTATAATGCTGGCAAGGGGTGACATCAGCAAGATGGCAAAATAGAAAGCCTTGTTTCCTGACAGAGACACCAACTTAACATCAATATATGGTCCAAAAAGCTTTTCTGAGAGCTCCAGAAACCAGTTGAGAAGTTGCAGTACCCCAGGTACTGCAAAGCCAAGAAAGGCTACATTGAAACGAATAAATAAAACCATTGCATTCTACCCACTGTAGACTTTCCTCCAAGCTGACAGAGCCCAGCAAGATCAGGAGAAAATGCCCAACTTATTGTTTCCCTCTTGGGAAGGAAAGGAAAGAATGGAACATAGGCCCAACATTTTGGTTTTCGGGGGTTGCAGGGGAGGCTGCCCAAGGGACTAGTTTCTGTCTCACGTGATTACGAGCACTGACACGGAACCATCATACTTCGGAGCCCTGGGGCCACAGGGAACACCGGAGAGTTTGGCAGCTTGTTGCAGCTCCACAGAACCTGCAGCACCACAGATGAACACCAGAGGGAGTAAGGGACTATGAGCTCCAGGAAAAGAATCTGCTGTGGAATGCCTCTAGTGTATTTTTCGGTTCCGTTATTGTATTCTTCAGCACTATGACTTCTGTTTGGTACTTTCTTATATTTTCTATGTCTTTGTTGAGGTTTTCATTGTGTTCATCCATTTTTCTCCCAAGTTTGCTGATCATCTTTATGACTATAACTTTAAACTCTTTATCAGGTAAATTACTTATCTCCTTTTTACTGGGTCTGCCCGCCCGCCCCACCCCCCGCAAGGTTTTATCTTGTTTTCTCCTTTAGAACATATTCCTCTGTTTCCTCATTTTGCTACTCTGTGTTTTTTCTATATAGTACATAAAACAGCCCTTTCCTAGTCTTTTTTGTTTTTGTTTTTGTTTTGTTTTTTTTGTGGTACGCGGGCCTCTCACTGTTGTGGCCTCTCCCGTTGTGAAGCACAGGCTCCGGACACGCAGGCTCAGCGGCCATGGCTCACGGGCCTAGCCGCTCCGTGGCATGTGGGATCTTCCCGGACCAGGGCATGAATCCATGTCCCCTGCATCAGCAGGCGGACTCTCAACCACTGCACCACCAGGGAAGCCCCCTTTCCTAGTCTTGAAGGAGCGGCCTCACGTAGGAGATGAACCTTATCTTCAACCTTGCCCTAGACATTTATTTCTTGGAATTATTCTTGTGGTTGTGGATTGGCAGGTTCGAATTCTGTAGGGTTTACTTTTGCTTTTTTTTTTTTTTTTTTTTTTTGGCTCATATTTTAGGTGTCATACCTAGACTCATTCTTTGACCTCTTCAGCTGGCTCAGCCCTGGCATTTGGGGTTACTAGTTGAGGACCAGGCTCCAGGGAGGACTGGTCATACTCCTGGGTGTAGTTCTCTTAGTGAACCTGGTAAAGTGCTCTCTCGAAAGGACAGAAAGTCTCTGCCAGTGAACTGCATCTGCACAGGTTGTTCAGGGAACCCACTGGACCCAGTTATGCTTCCAAATTTGAGGTAGACTAGGGTCCTACCAGATTTGACATGCTTTATCTATTGTTTCAGTAGATTTGGGGTGGATTCTTGAGAAAGGCAGTCTCGTGTGCACAGTCTTTCAGCCCCTGCTTGGTCAGATAAGAATGGGCCTTGTGCCTGGAACACATCCTTATCAAGAGATAAAGAGCCCACACAGTCTGTGCCAGGCTTATTGCCTTATGTGGGAATCTATTTCCCGGTTTCATAATGTGTATTCCTTTGTTCTGCTTAAGCACATGCATCAGTGACCCTCAGGCATGCTCCCAGCTTCCAGTATTTCAGACCCCACGGGAAAGGGGTTGTGGTCCTCCTACTGTGGCATGAGAGGGGTGTGCATAGCTGCTGTGGGGACCTGCTAGACATGGGGGACTGACCTTGCTCTGTCTCTTCGCTATGTAAGTAAAGTGTTGTTCCCTCCTGTGCTTGACTGTGTTGTGTTTTCCCTGGTGACTCTGATAGCAAGATGCAGTGAGCAGACTTGTCTAGACTTCTATTTCCGGTGGTTGGCAATAATGATGATCTTTGCTATCTGCCAAGTCGTTAGAATCCTCCCCTGACATAAGCAATCAGTACAGGGGGAACCTGTGAATATATTACCATGATGGCAAAAAGGACTTTGCAGATGTGATCAAGTTTACAACCTTGAGATGGGGAGATCATCTGGGTGAGCCCAATCTAACCACATGAGTCCTTAAGAGTGGAGACTCTGACTCTGGCTGTAGTCAGAGTTTCGCAATGACAGAAGGCTTGGAGAGATGTGACATAAGAAAAAATTGGTCCTTCATTGCAGGCTTTGGAGATGGAAGAAGAAGGCTATGAGCCAAAAGCTGCAGGAAACCTAGAAGCTGGAAAGAGCGAGGAAGCGGATTCTCCAGAAAGGAACGCAGCACTGCAAACACCTTGATTTTAACCCAGTGTGCCCTAAATTAGACTTCTGAACTACAGAACTGTAAGATAAGAAATTTGTATTGTTTAATCCACTAAGTACATGGTAATTTGTTACAGGAGCAATAAAGAACTGACTCACACCCCTTTCAGGGAATACAAAGGATTCTACAGTCATGTATCTCTTGAGAACTGCCACTTCTTTCATTCAGAGCAATTCTGGGGCATGATGCCTGTCACATGCATAGCCCCTGAGTTAGTGTCTGATACATATTAGCTGAATGAGTAAATTAAAACTGTTTGCCCCAATTGTGTTCAGGCTGGGTACCCAGATTATTAGCTAGGCTGATGTTGAGTTAATACATAATTGTTCTCTGAAAAGAAGAGCCATGTATTAGCTTACAAAACAATCTGTTGAGCCCTAACTTATTTCTCTACTATGTTTTACCTGACTTTTCTTATTCTTTTTTCTTCTTTCATCCCCCAAATTCCAAAGGTTCTTCTATATTTGTTTTGAAGGTTTCTGTTGTCTTAAACACATCAGCAAACATCAATATCAACAACACATCAACAAAGGCACAAAAGTTTTTATTAACCTAAAGATATTGTCCCTCAGCCTGCAGAAGGGGAAGGATTCTTCAGTTACGTTCACGTGTTTTGTGAATTAATATTGCAGAATTTCTTTGGAAGAGTTTGAGATGCTCTATAAAAACATTTGGGGCAAGAAAGCAGAGCAGACAGCTCTAAGTTCCTGTCCCTTGACAAAAACATTTAAAAACAAGCAGAAAATGTGAAAGCTAATTTCATGAGAATTCTGGAAGGTAGTCCAAAGTTTACAGCAACCAATGAAAGCTGAATCAAGAAAAAGTCAACCAAAAAATGGTAGGAATCTTTGTGGCATGTTTACTTGCTCTTGCCCCACTCCCCCTCTGGCTCAGCAGCAGACTTAAACACAGAAGTGTGTTCCCAGTGTGGGAGCCTGGTGCCTGATTCCAAAGAAAGCAGAACAGTCCCTGTTCTCAAATTATCATATAGGTCTGTTCTAACCTGTCTGGGGGCTACCTGGAGGACTGGTGCGAGGTGCTCATCTCGGTTTTGTTTTGTTTTGCTTAACTGAAAACTCATGCCAAAAGAAAAAAGGGGCAACCATTTCTTGAAAAAAATTTTAAGTTAGAAAAACAACCTGAAGACACTTGAGGCAGAAGATTGTACTTGAGATTCACGATAGACCTCCTCAAGTATAGGAGGAGAACTTTTTTGAAAATTAGGGCAATCAAAGCAGCTGTGTATATAGGCTTGAGTCAGTAATACCCACCTAATAAAGACCTAGCCTGCGACAAAGTAACCACTCTCTCTCTAGCCATCCTGGTTGCAAAGGGTAAGTGATCCTGCTTACCAGGGGAAAGCCAAAGAAAAACAGACGTCCCAGACACTGCTAAATGTCAGTGTCTAAGAACAAGATTTGTACTCAGTAAGGGGAGATAGAAGTCTATTTCAACAAGAGGGGAGCCACGAGGTTGAGGGCCAAGACAGAAACTCAACTTAGTTCCTTGAGTTCTCCTTGGGAGAGAAACATGTTCTGGTAAGGAAGGAATGGAGCCACTAACAGGATAAACAAGACACACTCAGAAATTTCCCTCTGCTATTTCTCCCCTCCAGACTTGAGCTAGCTCCCTCCACTTGAGCTCTTTTAAAAGGAGACTTCAGATATGGCCAAATCCCTGGTGGCTTCTCATCAGATTTCCCAAACGAAGTTCTGCCCTCTTCACATAATTCACTCCCTCTTTACCTACTGGCCCCTCCATACTACCAACTTCATTTTTTGCTTCTTCAGGCTGATTCTCTCCATATTTCCTTACCTTTGTTACCCTTCTTATTTAGCGACTATCATTGTCTCATTATGCTCTGTAGCTGCAAAGGAGTTAATTTTTATTCTGCTGTCCATATGCTTTCCAAAAATATTGGGTTCTATTCCTATGGAAGAA
The DNA here is from genome assembly GCF_000442215.2 of Lipotes vexillifer. Taxonomy (NCBI): domain Eukaryota; kingdom Metazoa; phylum Chordata; class Mammalia; order Artiodactyla; family Lipotidae; genus Lipotes; species Lipotes vexillifer. The sequence continues at coordinate 705,961 of NW_006798991.1, read as the reverse complement.
GATGAACATGCATATTATGGGGGAGGGGCGTTATAGCTACAAGAGTGATGCAGAAAATGAAAATTAGACCACTTGATTTAATCCAGTATTTAACAAAGCAACTTCCCTTCTTCCTTCCCCCATCCCAGATTCCAATGTAATATCCATATTCACCCTCATCCATAGGATTAGTACTTGCTACTCCATGTGACAGTGTGACTGAGGTCTGGCCAATGAGATGCAGGTGGAATGATTGTGTGGCAGCTTCTTGGAAACTTCCTTTACTAAAAGCTGGCACATGCCCTCTGCCTTTTCTTCTTTGTCTCTTCCTCCATCTTTCTGTCTAAAATGTGAATGTGATGGTTAGAATTCTACCTACCAGATAAAAGCAACATTCCAAGGAATAGGGGACAATGAACTGGAAGAAACCTGGCTCTCTGAAGAGTCGTGGAACAAAGCAATCATAACAGCCGTAGACTGCCTATCTCTTTTCGTAAAGTCTCCTCTGGTCCCTGCAGACAGAATAACCCACTTCCTTCAACATTCTTATGGTACTTTGTACAGATCTTTCCTCTAGTTCATATGCTATTGAATTAAACTTTTCTCGTGCACAGGGGTAGCAAAGCAAAATCCATCCTGATTGACTGACAGTGGATATTGTATTGAGAAGGTACCTGAGCTTAAGTTTTTGTAAAGTGGAAAAGAAAATTCACAAGTGATTGGTGTTAGTGCCATGGATATGGGGGAAGAAGCTAATAATTTACTCTACAGATTTGCCACCTCTGAACTAGGCAAATATCTATTTCATTTTTCAACTATGATTTATTAATGATAGGAACCAATTTTTAAAATTTTCTACTTCCAGTGCCCAACTAGATCACAGGGTAGAATGCAAATTGCATGAGTTTTAAAGGTAAAATGAGACACCCAAATTAACTTTCCAACTGTGAGAAGCCACTTTGAGGTACTTATTCATTCTCCTCTTGCTTGGTTATACTTCAGTGGGAAAATCTGAGATACCTGGGAAATCAGGAGGTGAAGAATAGCAATGCTATCCTACTGGAATTGCTGAAACATGAACATGGTGATTTATTTTCTAAAAATACATTACTGATTTTTTTTTTTAAGAAGATGTTGGGGGTAGGAGTTTATTAATTTATTTATTTATTTTTGCTGTGTTGGGTCTTCGTTTCTGTGTAAGGACTTTCTCTAGTTGTGGCAAGCGGGGGCCACTCTTCATCGCAGTGCGCGGGCCTCCCACTATCATTGAATGTGATGGTTAGAATTCTACCTACCAGATAAAAGCAACATTCCAAGGAATAGGGGACAATGAACTGGAAGAAACCTGGCTCTCTGAAGAGTCGTGGAACAAAGCAATCATAACAGCCGTAGACTGCCTATCTCTTTTCGTAAAGTCTCCTCTGGTCCCTGCAGACAGAATAACCCACTTCCTTCAACATTCTTATGGTACTTTGTACAGATCTTTCCTCTAGTTCATATGCTATTGAATTAAACTTTTCTCGTGCACAGGGGTAGCAAAGCAAAATCCATCCTGATTGACTGACAGTGGATATTGTATTGAGAAGGTACCTGAGCTTAAGTTTTTGTAAAGTGGAAAAGAAAATTCACAAGTGATTGGTGTTAGTGCCATGGATATGGGGGAAGAAGCTAATAATTTACTCTACAGATTTGCCACCTCTGAACTAGGCAAATATCTATTTCATTTTTCAACTATGATTTATTAATGATAGGAACCAATTTTTAAAATTTTCTACTTCCAGTGCCCAACTAGATCACAGGGTAGAATGCAAATTGCATGAGTTTTAAAGGTAAAATGAGACACCCAAATTAACTTTCCAACTGTGAGAAGCCACTTTGAGGTACTTATTCATTCTCCTCTTGCTTGGTTATACTTCAGTGGGAAAATCTGAGATACCTGGGAAATCAGGAGGTGAAGAATAGCAATGCTATCCTACTGGAATTGCTGAAACATGAACATGGTGATTTATTTTCTAAAAATACATTACTGATTTTTTTTTTTAAGAAGATGTTGGGGGTAGGAGTTTATTAATTTATTTATTTATTTTTGCTGTGTTGGGTCTTCGTTTCTGTGTAAGGACTTTCTCTAGTTGTGGCAAGCGGGGGCCACTCTTCATCGCAGTGCGCGGGCCTCCCACTATCATGGCCTCTCTTGTTGCGGAGCACAGGCTCCACACGCGCAGGCTCAGTAGTTGTGGCTCACGGGCCTAGTTGCTCCGCGGCATGTGGGATCCTCCCAGACCAGGGCTCGAACCCGTGTCCCCTGAATTAGCAGGCAGATTCTCAACCACTGTGCCACCAAGGAAGCCCTACATATTACTGATTTTTATCTTTGGATTCAATCAAACAGAAGATTATTTCTTGTGAGAAAAATTCCTCTGAATCAGGGTTCTGGCGAATGACTAATAGAATAGATGGGAGCCTGATGAATAGAGTATCTATGGCCAGTTGAGGTTCCTCCCTCCAAATTCTAAAAGTAAGGGTTTCTGAACAAGACCAAAGCAACACAGATATATTTTCCTGCTCTGATCTCAGATTCCTTCTCCCATTCAAGGCTAGTTCCTCTTCGTACTGCAGACCTCAGCCTCTCCTGTCTCCTAAGCGGCCTCTCTACATCAAATAAATACCCCTTTCCTGAATCCTCATCCTTTCTATGAACTTGTTTCCTTTAGCAACATATTAAAATCTCCCCCACCCTGAAGCCCTAGGCCCTACTCACTGTTTAAGATGTGTTCCATGCTAGAGATGGTCTTTCTTTGTTCTTCTTAATAGCCAAGCTTCTGAAAGAAAAGCTGATGCTACCTGCATTCCCTACTTCCTTTTCCACCACACTCCACAGAAGCTGCCCTTACTGAAGAAAAAAAACCTCTTTTTTTCTAAACTCCGAAAAGCCTCTTTAGAGAGGCAGGATAGGGTAGTGGTAACAAGCACAGACTCAGAAGCCAGACTCCCAGTGTTTAAATCCCCATTCTGCCTCTTAACAGCTGCATGATTTTGCCCAAATTACTTATCCTCCTTGTACCTCATCTTCCTCATCTATAATATGGGGTTATTGTGAGAATTAAAGCACACAGTGTTGTTGGATGATTGAGCTAATACTGTAAAGTGCCTATAACAGCACTTAGAACATAGTAATTCTCATGTAAACTTTATACAATGTTCTTTGGTGCTATCTCATCTGATCCCGTTATTTGACATTGCTCTCAATAACCTTTTAATTGAGCCTCTCCTCCCTTGGTTGCCATGACCCTTTTTTTCATTTTCCTAATTTTCTGGCTACTCTACCTTATTCTTTATCCTTGTCTCCACGCTTCCTGTTTTGCTTCTCTCTATATGTAAAACTAAAATAAAATCATCCTTCTAAAGATTTTAAGGTTGGGGATAATTTAGCTACCCCATGAATGGATTCCCATTTCTTACAAGATAAAGTCCATTAACTGAAGTCACATTAAAACATCTCTGACCTATTTCCCATCTTCCATTCCAGTCCCATCTTCAACTCCTTGCTTCCATTCCTTCAAGCCTCACCTCATGCCCCACATTCTACAGTCATTTCTGACCCTTTCTCAAACAAGTGCTCCTTCTCTCTGCTCCCACACTACCTTATGTAACTTCTACCTCTATCACACCACTTGCTATCTCCATAGTAGGCTGTGAACCGTTAGAGGAATGGGACTGAGTCTTTCCTGCCTTTAAATTCCTAATACTCAGCATCATGTCAGGTGAACTGGAAGTGCTCAATAAACATGTGTTGAGTGAATGAAACAATGAATAAAATGAGCTCTTTGCTTGGGTCAATGTATCTTTAAAGAAAAAGCTGAAGAGTTCAGTTCAACAATTATTGAGACCTTCCTATACACAGTGCAGGAATCAGAACTCAGTACTTTTCCACTATACAGTCACCACTACTGATACAGCCCTGTAAGTACAATGATGGCAAGCACAGGCTCTGGTATGAATGTTCGTATTTCAGCTTCACTAGTTACTAAATGTGTGATCTTGGGCAAGGTACTCAATCTCTTCCTGCACCAGTTTTCTCCTAAGATAAAAATAATAATAAACATCTCATAGAAAATTTTTTTGAATTTTATTTTATTTTTTTACATATCAGGTTCTTATGAGTTATCCATTTTATACATATTACTGCATACATGTCAATCCCAATCTCCCAATTCATCACTCATAGAATTTTTGTTACAAGTTAAAGGGATAATACACGTAAAATGATAAGAACAATGTCTGGAACATATCACATACTCTAGAGTTATTAAAAATTATTTCAAATATTAAGAAGGCTCTGGATAGAATATTTGGGCCTTACTTGGAAGTTTTCATTAAAAACAAACATGAAACTAACCTGCAACTCCTCTGGGGAAGAATTCCAGAATTAGGAACATGATTAGTTAATCTTGAATAAACGACTGCTATGACCCTGATGATGCTCTCACCACTCCCTAAACTCAGTATTTTTCTCCCAATCCAAGTTCTTAGTCTCACTACCCAGCCTTTTGTCCTCTATATTCCTAGTACTAATCCTTCCCCTTTGATGTCTGAGGGATTTTAGGAAACTTTTTTTTCACTGAACAATTGAGCAAGGGGAGATGTAGATATAGGTATATTTACTTCTCTCTGAAGGAAATCTCATTTCTGCTCCAACCCAGACATAGGTGATTACTTAAGTTGATTCCAGCCCATAAACAATCAGGAAGGACTGGGAAACCTCCTACAATCAGAGCAGTCCTATCCTGCTCTGCAGTTTTCTCTGCCCACACAAAGCCAACACTATCCCCCCTTTAAAGCATTTCATTCATCTCTCTGGCCACATCTTGGGTGGCGGAGCGCTTCCACCGTGTTTTGGTATCCTCCATTTCTTCCAGATCCTTCGGGTTGTTTTCCACAGGGTCGGTGGCATCCATCTCTTCTGACGCTACTCCTGCCTCGAGTCCTCTTTTAACAGCCTTCAGGAAAGAGAACATAAGTCGGAAACAGTAAGATAAACAGGGTTGCTTCTTCTTAGGCAAGGTGGTAGTGGGGTCCTCTCGTCACCCCCAGACGTCAGTAGCAACGGAAAGGATCCCTAAATAAGGTCCTCGACCGCTCCGCCCCGAAACACCAAGGGCCCCGGAGCGCAGGCGCCCCAGAGCCCCGCCCCCGGTCCAGAGGCTCGGCCCCTATTGGCCCAGAGGCCGGGGGTGGACCGCCCCAGTGGCTGAACAGGGGGTGATCATGTGATTCGCGGGGGCGGGGCTGCGCCGGCCGCTTCCCAGCCAGACTGAAAGGGCTCGGGTAGCCGGCCTTGTCGGCCCTTAAAGAGCCCCCTGGATGGCCTGGCCTCAACTGCCCTCGCCGAGCCACGCAAAGGGGGCTGCTTCTGGTTCTCGTCGGCCTCTCAAGTTGGCTTTCCTTCTTTTCCCGAAGGTGGGCCCTTAGGTTTACCGCCCGGAGCCTGCGGCCGCCGGGAAACCCATACCCGAGTGTCCGGAGAGTAACCGGAAGTGCCGTCCCAGGCGGAGGGGCGGCGCCGGCTGCTGCCGTGGTAAGCGCGGCCCGCGGGGCCTGGGAGGGGCATGGCCTGCGGGGCCCAGGGCTCGGGGGAGGGGTTCTGCGGGACCCGAGACCCCCTCGGCCTCCGCCTGGTAGGAGCAGCCTCTGGTCCTCGCAACAGAGCGGGGTCTGGGACCCCCCCCGACGGCGACTGAAAGGAGGTCAATGAAAAGTTGAAGGAAGAGAAGCTTAGTACTATCGTTCCTGGAGATAATAGTAAACACTGCCAGGCACTTTTCTAAGTGATCTAAGTGTATCTTTCACTTTGGGGGAAAAAAAAAACAAGGACGTTGAATGTTCTCCACCCACCGCCCACCCCTATCTTTAAGGCAGAGATTGGTCATGTTGCATCGAAGCTGTATGCAGAAAAATCTGGTTTGTTTAATCATTCCATAACCATTTTTGGAAACCGGCATTATATATAGCTTTGTATCATATGCACTTATCAACTGCATCTTGAGGTTTATAGTGGTAGAAGAATGGGTCATTGATCTCAGAAGTTGAGGTAAGAGTTGAAACGAGTAGAACAGGACTCAGGGCTTTATTATGAAGTTAAGGTTAGTCATTACCCAGAAGGATTCTCAATGTTTTGTCTAGAGCTGTTTGGGAAGGAACTGATGGCTACCAGTGGCAGGTGCTTCTTGCAGGAGAAAATAGAATGTAGGGA
>NW_006798991.1:636877-699707 GCF_000442215.2 Lipotes vexillifer | reverse complement strand
TAGGGAAAGGTGGGAAGAGGTAAGTTATGGTTGAAAGATACTGACCAGACTGGGGAGTAAATGGAACCAATTTTTAGATGTTCAAGCCTCAGAAAAGTTATAAATTTCACAAAAATTATAAATTTCTACATTATTGATTTTTTTTCCTCTAGGAGAGGGAAGAATTGAGTGTTGTGAATAGTTATGGACTAGAGACCTTTTGGAGCCAAAAGGAAGATAGTCTTGAGTCTGTTGTTATGGTAAGTAACATACCAGGCTGTATGTTTCTATATAAACAGTGGATTTTTGAGGCTGGAGGAGAGGGAAACTGGGGGAGACAAGGAGGAATGGGAGAAGATACATGGAAAGAAGATACATGACCCTTTCTTAGCTCCTGAGATAGCAGAGTGCTAAAACCAGTGCTGTCCTACCAATTTAAGTGTATTTTCTACTCCTTTTCAACAGGCTTATTCACAATAGGCTTTTAGTAATTCCTTTGTGATTGATTTGCAGCCCCCAAAAGGCAGTATGGCCAGTGCTTAAGCAGGCCCTGGAGTCACAAGATGGAGATTTAGATACTGGCTCTGCTACTTACTAGCTGAGAGTTCTTAGTAGTTATTTAACTGCCCTGAGCATCAGGTTTTCCATCTGTAAGGCGCAAACATTGGTATTCATACCTATTTTACAATCTTGGGAAGATTAAATGAGATAATCCATGTAATTAATGAAAAATAAATGAGGTAATCCCTAGCCTGGGACCTGATACATTAAGCATTATCTAGTTTTTTTTTTTTTTTTCCCTTGCGTTATGCGGGCCTCTCACTGTTGTGGCTTCTCCCATTTGCGGAGCACAGGCTCCGGACGCGCAGGCTCAGTGGCCATGGCTCACGGGCCCAGCCGCTCCGCGGCATGTGGGATCTTCCCGAAACGGGGCACGAACTCGCGTCTCCTGCATCGGCAGGCGGACTCTCAAGCACTGCGCCACCAGGGAAGCCCTATCTAGTTTTTTAAATAACACTTTATCAACTTTATCTGCCTGTCACGTACATCCTTTAACTATAAGGATCTGCCTTGAGCTTTGAAGTTCTGTACTCAGCCTGTCTGCCTATTCTGTGCACTCTGACCCTAGCCATGGAAGAGAGAACCAGTCTTTTCCTAGGAAGAGGTAAGAGAAACCTCTTAGCGAAGGGTACCCTGAAGCTAAGACTTGAAGTATATATTTGGGTTTGCCAGATGCACCAGCCAGGGCTACTAGCCTAGCCTGTTATATTGATCCTGAGGCTTAGAGGATGATGGCTCTTTTTTGGTTCTGATATTCATTCATATTTTTCATTCATTCAACAAATGTATTCTAGACGCTAGGAATATTGCAGTGAACAAAAGACTAAGTCCTAACCCTAATGGAAGTTATATTCCAGTAGGAGAGAGAAACAAGTTAACAAATATAAGATATATACCACAAAGTTGGATGGTGAAAAGTGCTATGAAGAGAAATATTGTAAAACAGGCTAAGGGGACAGCTATTTTAGATGAAGTAGTCAGGGTGTGCCTCTTTTTGAGGAAATAATTTTCAGTCAGAGACTTGATCAAATAAAGGAGCAAGCTACCTGGGGGAAGGGCATTCTAGGCAGAAGGAGCAAGTGTAAAGATTCTGATGTGTTGTGTGAGGCTGAAGGTAGGGGGAGGTACCTCATTATGTAGCGCAGTGAAAACTTTAGGTTTTATTCTTAGAGTGGTAGGAAGCAGTTATAGTATTTTGAGCTAGGGAAGTGTCATGGATTACTTTAAATGTTGACAGCCAGACTGTATTTTATTTTCTAGGTGCTGACCTCTAAAAGGCTTCCTTATTTTTAATTTTTTCCTTATTTTTAATTTTTTTCCTTGGTGCCCTACAGTTGATTGGCTATTTAGGGCAAATATGATACCCTCGGCTAATAAAATTAGGGAATATTTTAATTCATATAACAGGCTATGACCATGCTCAGAATCATTTATTTCCACTGTACTCTCTCTCCTTTTGACCTTAACAGTAATACACATTTTAAAAGACAAAACTCCCATACAGCCACCATCTTAGAGTAGCTATTTGTCTGTATGGATGCATATCGTTACTTAGTTGTGATTCTGAAGTCTTCCTTTTCCTCCTAGCATTTCTCCATAAATGTTTTTCTGGTTTTTGCTTAATCTTTGTATTAATCATTTACTGATTATTATTTATTATTTAGTTAACTATTTTAAATGGTTTTGAACAAGCCTTTGCATAAGAGACAGGCACAGAGGATGAGCTCAAGAAATGTTAGTGTTTTTGTGACTGTGAAGATGGAATTAAGAAAATAATAGAACCTACCATTTATTGAGCATCTGTTGAGATCCAGGCATTGGGCCATGTCCTTTATTGACAGTGTCTCAGTTCCCATGGCAACTCCTTAAGACATGTAATGATATCTTACTTATTTTATCGAAATTGAAGTTTGAAGCTGAAGGAAGTAACTTACCCAAGTTCTCATAGCTACAAAAAGCACAGTGGGAATTTGAGCCAAAATCTGATTCCAGAGTTTGAACATTCAGCTTTAACTATCACAATATACTAACTCTCAGCTCCCATGTTCTTTTTTTTTTAATTTATATGTATATATCTCTCTATATTTTTTTTTATTTATTTTTGGCTGCATTGGGTCTTCGTTGCTGCACGCTGGCCTTCTCCAGCTGCAGCGAGTGGGGTCTGCTCTTCATTGTGGTGCACAGACTTCTCATTGCGGTGGCTTCTCCTGTTGTGGAGCACAGGCTCTAGGCGTGCAGGCTTCAGTGGTTGTGGCACACGGGCTCAGTAGTTGTGGCTCGCAGGCTCTAGAGCACAGGCTCAGTAGTGGTGCACGGACCCAAGTCCCCTGCATTGGCAGGCGGACTCTTAACCACTGCGCCACCAGGGAAGCCCTCAGCTCCCATGTTCTTAAAAAACAAAATAAGATACATTTAAATTTTGAAGTAATTTCAGATTTACAAAAAAGTTGTAAAATAATACAAAGAATACCCATACACCCTTCACCCGTAGTCCCTAAATGTTTACATTTTACTATGTTTGTTTTATGAGTCTGTCTATACTAATTTCTCTATACATACATGTACCTATATGTACATTTTTTCTGAACCTTTTGAGAGTAAGCTATAGACATAATACCTCATCTCAAACTACAAGAGAATTAAGCCCCAAAGTCCTAAGACATGGTAAGCCCTGAAGTAATAGGTATGCAATGAATTAACTTCTCTCCCATGTGTGTTCAGTGCTACTAGCTACATGTCATCCTTGGGAGAATTTTAAAAATAGTTACTCAAGTCATTTTCTGTAGGGCTTCGTGCTTTGCCAGAACTCTAGTTGAGAAAGCCTGTCCTAAATACTCAATTGTTTATTCCCTGAAGACAAGGCTATTCTCTTATATTATCATTACAGTTCTCACAGTCAAAAAATTAACATTCAGGGCTTCCCTGGTGGCGCAGTGGTTGAGAGTCCGCCTGCCGATGCAGGGGACACTGGTTCGTGCCCCGGTCTGGGAAGATCCCACATGCCGCGGAGCGGCTGGGCCCGTGAGCCATGGCCGCTGAGCCTGCGCGTCTGGAGCCTGTGCTCCGCAACGGGGGAGGCCACAACGGTGAGAGGCCAGTGTACCAGGAAAAAAAAAAAAAAAAATTAACATTCATATAATACTGTTATCTGATCGCCAGACATTATTGGAGTTTAGCCAATTGTTCCACTAACGTCCTTTGTAGGAAAAGAAAAATAAATTTTTTTGTTGTCCAGGATCCATTCCACCATCACCCATTTCATTTAATTGTCATGTCTTTATTGTGGAACATATCCTCAGACTTTGTCTTTAGAGTTGTTTTTTTTTTTTAAGTTTAGGCCATTTATTTGGCAGAATTTTCCTCAATTTGGGTTTGTCTGATGTTTCCTCATGATTAGATTCAGGTTATACATTTTTGGCAAGATAGCACAGAAGTGATATTCTTTTCTTCTCTTTGCATCATATTAGGAGGCAACTATATATCTTGTTACTGATGGTGTTAACTCTGATCATTTGGTTAAGGTGGTGTCTTCCAGGTTTCTATACTGTGAAGTTACTGTTTTTGTCTTTCTAATTATTAAATATATAGTGGGGAGATATATTCAGATTGTGTAAATATCCTGATTCTCATAAAACTTTCATCCACTATATTTTTGTATTTTTGCCTGAAACTGTTGTTACTCTTCATTGGACATGTGATGTTTTTAATTCCATCATTTATTCTACATTTAATTGTTGGCTTTTTTAATATAAGAAAAAAGTATCCCTTCTCACTCACTATTTATTCACTTTTTTTTTTGATAAATAAAACCAAACGTTTATTTACACCAAAGAATTCCAACACTGGATCTTTCACATATGAAGGACAAAGTATTATATATATACAGACAGCAAGGGGTGGCAGGGCTGTAACAGGAGAGTTTAGTTTTCCCACAATTACAGTTCTACCATTTCAGTTTCACTGAAGATAGTGGCTCTGCTCCTACCTCTCAGGTACATTTACAAGACTGAGGGGCAGGTCTTCTCAATGGATGGCATGTGAGGGAAGGGGAAGTTAGGAAAAGAAGGTAAAAAGCTTAAAATAAAATGCAGTAGCCACATCTCTCATTAGCTCTTCAAGAGTTGCTAGCATGAAACCAACATAGACAATGTTTTTTTCTTTTGTAAAAAGCAATAATTATACCCAGTAACTAACTGAATTCAAAAGGGCCAAGTCAAAGAAAACTGAAAAAGATTTTGCCTTCCCCCTCCTACCAGCTATAGAGCATGTTGGGAGATGAAAGGGGAGAGGACCGAGGTAAGGAGCCTGGGAGGGACGGTATTAAAGTTTTAAACTGAACTGAAACTAAATTATAAGTGAGTTGTATTTAGGTTAGGTCAGTAAGACATGATTCATACTGAACAGACGTTTTCAGGACCTGTCTGCACTTCGGGTAGATTTTCAGCATCTCAGTGTAACTAAGACATTTTTCCACTAGATTCACCAGTATAACCCCACTGAAGCACTTTTGGAGTAAAGTGATATAAGTGACTAGCAGTACACTGCTCTTATAGGTTGGGTCCTTCCTTCTTCCTTCCTTCCCACCTCCCTTCAAGAAGCTACATTTTTGTAATCTCTGGAGGAGAGCATGAAATACAAACCCCTCAAAGTGTGGGATGGTAGGGGAGCAATGGTGGGCATGGGAAGAAATCTCCACCCAAACGCAGCAGCCAGAATTGAGGCTGGTTTATCTTTGTTCTTTAGTGATGAGGAACTGAATTTGGAAGGGGAGACAAAAATTTGTCCGTGAAATATTCCACCTGCAGATAATTTTTCAGGGAATCCCGTGAGTTATGAAAAGTTCGAGTTAAAAAAAAAGAAAGAAAGAAAAAAAGGAATATCAGCCTATTATAATTTTTTTTTTATGACTGAACTACTATAAATCCACAAGCAACGGTTCAGACACGGTGCTTCTGAAGTATTTCACCCCTCCCCGCCAGGCGCAAGCTGCATCAAGGGAGTGAGTGGACTCCCCAACCTCTGCTCAGGCCTCAGGAGACAGAAGGGGCCATTACTGCTGAGCGCCAGCGGCAGCTGGAACAGGCATCCCGAGGGGGTTGGCAGCAGCAATCACTGGTGAGCCTGCCTGAGGTCTAAGGGGTGAAGGGGTTGGCACTGAAGAAATCCCCGACATCATATTGGTGCTGCTGACAGGTATACTGCCCCCCCGGCACGCTAGATGAGCCCATTCGAGTCTGGTCCTTCACAACAGTGTAGAAATAGGGGTGCTCCACGGCCTCTCTTGTGGTGAGCCATGACTGGTGGTCGTACCACAGCAGCTTGTCCAGGAAATCCAAGGCCTCAGGGCTGACAAGGTGCTGGTTTTCACTGTGGACAAAGCATTCCCATCGCTTACGGGAATGTCTGCCCAAGATATCGTTAAAACGTGGATCTAATTGAATGCTGTATTTGTCAATATAGTCATATAAATCTCTGTCCCCAGAACCTTGGCTGTCCTCACCAACTGATCATAATTGTCATGTTCATGGAAAAATGGCTCCTTCCGGAAGATCACACTTGCCAGCATACAACCCAAGCTCCACATATCCAAATTATAATCATACATCTGATAGTCTACAAGTAGCTCAGGACCTTTGAAATATCGGGAAGCAACTCGGACATTATGTTCTTGGCCAGGATGGTAAAACTCAGCCAAACCCCAGTCTATTAGCCGTAGCTTTCTGTGCTCATGATTAATGATGACATTATGGGTCTTTACATCTCATGCATAATCCCCATGCTGTGACAGTAATCCAGGGCCTTCAGAATCTCATACATGTAAAATCGAATATCATGATCTGTTAACGTCTGGTACAATTGCTTGAAGTCTGTGTTGTTTACGTGTTCAAAAACCAAGGCAGGAGTTCATGACACAGGGTCTTTTACAATGTCTGCCAGTGTGATGATGTTGGGACCGCCTCGCAAATTCTCCAAAATCTTTATTTCACGCTTGATTTTCTTCTTCTTTACTGGCTTGAGAATTTTAACAACAACTTTTTCATTATTTGTGATGTTGACGGCTTCAAATACTTCACTGTATTTACCCCGGCCTAATTTTCTAACCAGCTGGTAGTCATCTTGATTTCCCCATTCCACCACATGTGACTTGTAATCCCAGTACTCTTGGGGTCTGTGCGTATTAACATCTGTGTAAACTCTGGCCCTGTTTGGCACGGGACCCAACATGTCAGATAGGTTGGCGGACAAAGCTGGACTTGACGTTTGGAGAGATGGCAATCACTGTGTTGAGAAGCAACTGGGGATAAGAGCTTGTTTCAGAACTGTTTTCTTCAAACTGTGGTGGAGCTGCAGTGGCGGCGGACGCTCTCCCCTCTCTTCACACAGACAATATGGCGGCGGCGGACTATTCACTTTTTAAATGAGTATGGATTCATGGATCCTTATTGTGTTACTAATTTATCACTATCATTATTTATTTTGATGTTGTTTGTTCCTGATTTGTATAGTGGCAGCCCCTTCAACCTGGCTTCTGGGTCCTCTTGGCATATTGTCACCACTTTTTGAGCACTTCCTTATTTTCTGACACAAGATGTTCCAGGTTCATCTTGTACTTTCTAAACCCTGGAATTAGCCATTTCTCCAGTGAGCCTTGATTCCTTTCAGTGGGAAATGGTGTTTAGAAACCATGCTCTAAGTGCTTGGTGTGCTCATTACTACTGGGATTTCATCGTTTGTGACCTCACAGCCAGACATTAGTAGAAAAAAAGTACACACTTTCACACATACACACATTTCTATTTTTTCTGTGTATACTTAAAAACCTTGACCTCAGGCTTTTCTGGTGGTGCAGTGGTTGAGAGTCCGCCTGCCGATGCAGGGGATACGGGTCAGTGCCCTGGTCAGGGAAGATACCACATGCCGCGGAGTGGCTGAGCCCGTGAGCCATGGCTGCTGAGCCTGCGCGTCCGGAGCCTGTGCTCCGACGGGAGAGACCACAACAGTGAGAGGCCCGCGTACTGCAAAAAAAAAAAGAAAAAAGAAAAAACCTTGACCTCATACTGATATTTCTAATTCCAGTTAAACACTACAGATGCAGAGTTCATTCTAGCCTTTCCCTTTTCTGTGTCTGTAACCCCCTTCGCTGACAGTGAAGCGTCTCGGTGCCGTTATATTTATTTATTTGTTCATTCCTAGGCTATACATTAAGTAGTGAACCTTTTCCACTCTGGAGGAAAACTCCTACTAATTAGAGTTCAGTAATTGTTTATAGTCCTTTTTATCTTTAGTTTGAGTTTATATAATCCTAATACTGTATTATAAAGTTATTTGAGTTATTTTTCCCCCTCCTGGGTGGTTTTGTTATTAATTTGAAATACAGACTTGTTTGTTTTTGTTTGTATTCCATTTTAATTTTTTTCTCCCTCAGCTTTTCTATTTATTTATGTATTTATGTATTTGTTGAATATGTGAAATGTAACAGTTGAAAAAGTAAAAATGTGTGTTTTACAAAAATGTATATACTAACAGAAGTATGACTCTCTTTCCATCCACCCTTTGGTACCAGTTTCATTTTCCTGTCCTTTTGATCCCATTTACACCTACCTTTTGATGATAACCAAACTCATTAGTTTCTTCTTTTCTGAGATTCTTTTTGGCCAAATGAATAGATACATGTATAGTTTCTTATTTCTACTTAATTCACAGCTGCTTTCTAAAATTTACAGTTTATCCTAGAAATTGCTCCACATCAATCATAAAGGTTATCTTCATCCTGTTTTACAGTTGCATAGTACCTCATTATATGTGAACATACCTCCTCTGTGCCAGGCACTGTCCCAGGTGCTAGGGAAATAGCAGCAAATGAAATGAACTAAAATCCTTGTCCTTTAGGGGCTTACATTCTATGGAGAAAAATAAAACAGGAAAGGAGAGAAGGAGTGTTGTATGTGTGGGTCAGCTGGGGTGGAGGTGTGTCATAATTTAAAATAAGATGGTCAGTCAGGCCTTACTGAGACTATGACAGTTTACCAAAGATTTGAGTGAGGTGAGAGAGGGAGCTTTGAAGATCTAAAGGAAGAGCACTTTAGCAGGGAGAGACTACAAGCACAAAGACTTTGAAATGGGAATGGACCTGGCTTGTTTGAACAACAGCAAGGAGGCCAAGGTGACTAGTGTGCAGTACACACGAGAAGAGCAGGGAAGTGTGTCGGAGTGGTAACTAGGAATCAGATTTCCTAGGGACTCCTAGGTTCTAATAGGAGCAGTTTTGGTGGAGTGGTGAGGGTATTAGATTGGAGTATGTTCCAGAAACCTTGGAAGATAAGAATTAAAGACAATAAACAGATTGATTTCTTTTGAGGAATTTTGCTGTAAAGAGAAGCAAAAGTGAGACAATAGCTCGAGCGTGAGGTGGTTGAGAGAAGTTTCTTGTTAGTGCTTTGGTTTTAGGAGAGACATAACAGCTAGTTTGCTGATTAGTGTGATCCAGTAGGAAAGAACAAATTGATATTGCAGGAGAGAGAGGATAGAATTGCAGGAGTGATGTCTTTGTGGCAAAAGGGTGGAATCCAGTACACCAATGGACAGGTTGTCCTTAGATTGAGCAGGGGCAGTTTATTATCCGTGGTAACAGAAGGAAAGATGGAGAGTGCATGACCACCTTGGAAGAGGTTGATTGATGTGGTGGGAGCATGTGGAAGTGTTTTTTTTTTATGTTTTTGGTTTTTGGCTTCCTTAGATTTTCTCAGTAAAATAGGAAGCAAAGTCATCCTATTTTTTTTTATCAGCAGTAATTTGGGATTTTTCTTTTTGAGCAAGGTTTGTGCTCATACGACCATATCAAAGCAGACTCTTAGGCCCCTTTACCATAATAATAGTTATTATAATAGCTAACACAGAGTACTTACCATGAGATAGATCATGATTAATTTATTATTCAACTCAATGATGTGAGATAATTTCCATCATTAATCCGTTTTATAGATGAGGAAATTACGTACAGAGTGATTAAGTAACTTGCCTGACATCACACAGCTAGGATGATAGTCATAGAAACTGACTTTCTCTCTCTTTGCACTGGGAATTCTAATGATCATTAACCATTCTCTTCCAAACCTTACTATAGAAAGGACTGCACAGATATTCATAGCCCCTTTTGGATTGTTTTCTTCATGAGCAGGCGTACTAATTATTAGGCGTCTTGATTATTCAGTTGAACCAAGGGAAGAGGAGGAATTCTGGTTTTGAGATCACCTGAGTTCATTAAAGAAACAGTTCTTTCTGGTACTTGCCCTGTATGTGTTGCCGATTGGTTTTATACTAGCAAAGAGGAAAACTAACTGCTTTCAACCCCTGTAAAACCTAGAGCACTTGTGGACTTTGATACAGAAATTCTGCCTTTTCTGCAGCAATTTTAATTTTGAGCATTTTTTCTTAGTTAAAGGAATATAAATAATACTTCTTCTTTGTCTCACAGGGTTGGAAATACCAAGTAAAGAATTAGTATATATGTTGCTGGAAACTTGCAGAGAGGAGCTGCTCATGACTGAAAGGCCTAAAACAGATGTATCGTTCAAGTTCTCATCGAGAAAATGACTGTGAAGAAAATGATGGGTCAGGAAGACCAGTGGAAAATTCCCTAGGAGAGAGCCATAGAAAATGTACACTTCAGAAGAGAGGTATAATCAGAGAACTCAAAAAAGGAAAATATATCATGTATGCCCTCAGAAGGGTAAAAAGATTTTTATTCATGTGCATGAGATTACTCAAATAGTTGATCATATATACCAGTGCCTTGAACGTGAGCAAAACTTCTGTGGAAACTTAGCTCTTATTATGTGTGAAAGAACCCATACAGGGGAGAAACCTTATAGATGTGATATGTGTGAGAAAACCTTCATCCAAAGCTCAGATCTTATTTCACACCAGAGGATCCACAATTATGAGAAACCTTATAAATGTAGCAAATGTGAGAAGAGCTTCTGGCACCACTTAGCCCTTTCAGGACACCAGAGAACACATGCAGGTAAAAAATTCTATACATGTGACATTTGTGGCAAGAATTTTGGTCAGAGCTCTGATCTGCTTGTCCACCAGCGAAGCCATACAGGCGAGAAACCGTATCTATGTAGTGAGTGTGACAAATGCTTCAGCCGAAGTACAAACCTCATAAGACACCGAAGAACTCACACAGGTGAGAAACCATTTAAGTGTCTGGAATGTGAAAAAGCTTTTAGTGGGAAATCAGATCTTATTAGCCACCAGAGAACTCATACTGGTGAAAGGCCCTACAAATGTAATAAGTGTGAGAAAAGTTACCGACACCGTTCAGCCTTCATTGTTCATAAAAGAGTTCATACTGGGGAGAAGCCCTATAAGTGTGGTGCCTGTGAGAAATGCTTTGGCCAGAAATCAGACCTTATTGTACACCAGAGAGTCCACACAGGTGAGAAGCCGTATAAATGCTTAGAATGTATGCGAAGTTTTACTCGGAGCGCCAACCTAATCAGGCACCAGGCAACTCACACTCACACTTTTAAATGCCTGGAATATGAGAAAAGTTTCAACTGTAGTTCAGACCTTATTGTGCATCAAAGAATTCACATGGAAGAGAAACCACATCAGTGGTCTGCATGTGAGAGTGGCTTCCTCCTGGGCATGGACTTTGTTGCCCAACAGAAAATGAGAACTCAGACAGAGGAGCTGCATTATAAATACGGTGTCTGTGATAAAAGCTTTCACCAGAGCTCAGCACTTCTTCAACATCAGACAATCCACATCGGTGAAAAACCATATATCTGTGATGTGGGTGAAAAAGGTCTTGAGCTCAGCCCTCCCCATGCATCAGAAGCCTCACAAATGTCTTGACCAGACAAGAAGTTATAATGCCATAAAAAATGTATTTACAATGTAAGAGAACTCCTTAAGATGAAGAACTCTAAGCAAATCTCAGACTTTCCTCAGAGCTCAGATTTCACTGGGGACCAGAGAATCTACAATTGTAGGAAGTTGAGAAATGGTTTGCCCAGAGAGCTGTTCTTACAGAAGCTTATCAACCAATCCAATGAGAAACCTTACAAATGCTCTGAGTTTGGGAAAACCTTTAGTCCAAGCTTGTATCTGATCACCCACAAGAGGATTCATACAGGTGGGAAACCTTACAAATTTGGTGAAGGTGAGAAAGCTTTCTAGCAATGGTCACCTCTTCTCATTCCAAGAGAATTCACATTGGTGGACAGCATTTTTAATACCCTGTGTCAACAGTGCTTCAGAGAGTGTGCACATTTCATTGGATGTCAGAATGCCCCACTGGGAAGAGACCCCCCCACAAGTGTGAAGAAAG
This sequence comes from Lipotes vexillifer, assembly GCF_000442215.2. Lineage (NCBI taxonomy): Eukaryota > Metazoa > Chordata > Mammalia > Artiodactyla > Lipotidae > Lipotes > Lipotes vexillifer. The sequence goes on along the minus strand of NW_006798991.1, from coordinate 687,826 downwards.
CTTCTAACAGAACTATGACTTTCTTACCTATCAGAGAAGCCATACAGGTGAAAATTTCTATATTTGCCTTGAAGGTGGCAAAAGCATTAGGTGGAGAGCCTTCTTGGGTTTGCACCGCCCCCCCAAAAAAAAACAGTCTGAGGAAAGACCTTATGAACTCTCTGAATGAGAAAAGCTTCTGTCAGTGATCAGTTTTTGTGGTATACTGGGGAACTCACATAAGTGAAAAACCCTATAAACTTGAGTCTAAAAAAAAGCCTTGCAGGAAATCCCTACCTTATTGCACCCCAAAGAACCTACTCTGCAGATAATTTTGTTCTAGTAAGAGATCTAACTGTGGACTGTGTACATTTAATAGGTATGAGAAGAACTCTTCTCATAGTTAGTTGACTCATACAGTAGAGATGACTTTTAATGAGTCAATATGTAAACTGTTTTTTTTAGATACCCAGAAACTTCTTCTGGAAGGAGCTAGGGCAGGTCAGAGTAGGCCTGATGGGAAACTCAGGTAAAGATGCTTTTCTTTTATCTGAACCACTTAATGATTGCTTTACTTTCAGTTTTTAAAATTTGGAACTCCAATAAAGGAAAGGACTGTAACCTTGAGATAGAAGGTGTGGCATGTGTTACTGTTGGGGGAAAGAAGTACATTTACTTTGCCTCTGTCGATTTTGTAAGTCTTGGCTGGAATGGGGACTAGTGTGTTGATAGCAGCATGGGAACCTTTTGCTGTTTGTGAAAAGAACTAAGCAGCTAGGGAGTAGTTATCATAGATCAAAACTCTTCCCAAGGCTTCCCCTTTGGAGGGCCAACCTCATAACGAGGTAGAATACTCAGCTTTTTACTTGTGAGTTGAGGCATACCCTTACCAGTTTCCTTTCCCTAAAATCTTGCAGATTATTACTGGTATTTGCAGTTTCAGCTTTAGAGATTCATTTCTTCTCAACTCAGAGATGCACGTTCCAGGATAATAGTTATGATTTTTGCTAGTACCCATACTTTTGTGACTTCATTTATCATGTTTCTTTCAATGGTAAGATATCCTCATCAGCTCCTTGCAAAATAATTAAGAGAAAGCTGAAAGAAAGATTTAAGCCTGAGTAGGCACAGAGTAAAACACATAATGATGCATTATTAATGGAGAAGCTAGACTTTGATTTTCAGAATCGTGACTCAAAAGCTGGTGTTTTGTGTTTTTTTCCCACTCCATCATCCTGCTGTTTATAGCAAATCAAGCCGCATAATGACATGCCTTTCATTTACTTCGATTCTGCCAAGGAAAGAGAATACTTTTTATTCCCAGGGAAAAGACTACAATCACCACAATATAAGGTATATATTTCTCTTGTAATGTAGGATTCTAAATGCTAGAAGGGAAAAGTAGTTGGCAGATTCATCAGAGGTTTAAGGATAAGCACTTATCTCCAACTTAACAGGATAATTATGATTACCTTTAATATTCTCCAGAAATACTCTAATTAATCCAGGGATCTGTAAGTGGACACTTCTGAGGTTTTTTTTCTTCCCTCAGATTAAATGACATTTAATACAAATACTTAAAACTTCTACAGTATTTGGGACTGTGGGCTTGGTGAATAAGTTTTGAGTCCTCTGGTTTATCTTAGCAAATCCTGAACTCCAGAGAGCGTTGGTGTTCGGACTCATGGTGGTGGCCAACTATTGCACTGCCACCTTGTGTATGGCTCTAAGCTTTGATCCTGATGACTGGTTGTTGACCTTGATAATCTTAGGGTCAGAGGATATAGCTCATAGTGATAATAAGGAATCTGATTCTATGGTGTTTTTTTCTTTCTTCTTTTAGAAAACAGGTCCTGGAAGTTTATTTGATCTGATGTATTTTAGTAATTTTCATAAATAGCTCTTATACCATGAAAAGTTGCTCGGTGTGATAAAACACACAAGTTGTATTTGTTTCTCTTTGGTGAAAATCATGCCTATCACTAGTATATGTTTGACAATTGTAATTCTTAAAATAGTATTGGGTGTATGGCTTGGTGGTGATGAAAATTAGTCCTTATGGCTACTTGTTAGTCATTAGAGAGAACTTGGAGAAGGGAACAGAGTTTGTATCTTTGGCAGGGCAGTGACTTGCCCCTTCTTTCAACTAATCTTCCTGGTAATTGTCTCTAGTCTTTAAGTAAATTAAGAATGGACCATCCCTCAGACAGAGAACTTTGGGGGTATGAAACAGGTCTGAGGGCTTTTAACCATGGGGGGAAAAAGGTGTTGGTATTACTCATATAGAATAACCTGAGGTTGGAAAGGACCACTTGGGAGCCTGTAACCAAAACTAGAAGGTAACTTCTGGGATGGATGGAGGTTCTCTTGAAACAGTGCCAACCTAAATCTACCTCAGGTAAGTAGTCAGAGTGACTTTTTCTAGATTTCAGACCAAACGAGACACTTGTATTCAGTCAATGTATTCCTATGCTTTAATGTTTTTGTTTTCCCTTAATTCTTAAATAAAAGCATTGTTCTGAAAACTCCCATTTTTGCCTCCACTGTACTAAGAAAAAGCATTTCCCCTACACTTGCGTTAGAATAAAGCAGATGTTCAAGAATCCTTTCACAGTGTATATGTATATCAAACTGTCATAGTGTACACTTTAAATACCTTACAATTTTATTTGTCAGTTATATCTCAGTAAAGCTGGGGGGAAAAGGAATAAAGTGGATATTCATGTGACCCTTTGGCCTGGTGGTGATGATAGCCATTGGACCATCTTTAGAATTCCAAGATTTTTTTTTTTTTAAGAATTCCAGGAATTTTTGATGCTAAGGCAAATAATGAATGGAAACCTGGAAGGAATTATTGTCTTTGCTCTGCTGTAGACATTGGATCCTTTTGGAGCCTCCCCATTGCATTACATACAGAGTACAGGGAGGAGTAATAGCTTAAACTGACCATATTTGGGACTAAAATTCAGAAACAACAAAACTGTCTACACCCTCAAAATAAAGGACAATTTTGAATTTTCAATTCCCAGTGGAATTCATGTATGACTCCAGTTCTACCTCTTGTCACCTTATCATTTGTTGGAGTGGGGCAAAGGAGATGGTGTAAAAATGGTGGCACTGATTTACCTCCCATTATGAAGTTTGCCCGAGTTTACATCTATTTGCTCTGCCACAGAATAGGTCCCAGCGTTTTAAGTGGCTCTCGTTGTGGGAAAAGAATAAGAGTTAAGACAATTTGGATGGATGAAAAGGGGAAGGGAAAATGGTACAAGTTTTGTTTTTTCTTTTGACATAAAGTGGTGTGGCTAGAACAAGGCCTGTGGCCTTCATGCTTATCCCCCCGGCTTAAAGTGATGCTACATCCCAACGTTTAGCTGGGCTGTGGCGAGAAATACCTCTGGGAAAACACTAGTCATATCCCTTACAAGTAATTAGGAGAGAAGTGGTGCCACACTCGGGTAGAAGGGAAAGGTGCCTCCCAGTACACGTATATGCCACAAGAGTTCCTTGAAAGAGTTCACATTGCTTCCTGACGGGCTGGGGAGGACTTGTATGCAACGGAAGCTTTCTTGTTTCATGCCCAAAATATTAGCTTGTGTCATTACCCAAGCAAAGATTTGGACTTTAAAGTGAGGGAGGCTGAAGGCAGTTAACCCTTGCAGAGAGAATCCTTTTTCCATCTGGCACAGGACACTTTAAAAATAGGGGTATAGGAATCCAACTCTCATTAGTAACTGATAACATCAAATAATTGGTAATTAGTGAAGAAAAGAGAAGACTTGGAGTAACTCCTGTTATCTTTTATACCCACTTTCAAATTCTCTGCAACCCTCTTGTATCCAGGAATCTTGGTCTTAATTGCCTGGCTCAGAAATTTGCGTTAATGTATCTGAAAATGAGAAGTCTTTTATATGGAATTCTAAGTGGACCTCCTCACTATTGAATCCAGCATCTCGTCTAGATGAGGAGCCTCAGTCTTGGAGGTGGAGGAAGTTGGAACTGCTTTGGGAAACATGGGGGCAATTGGTTTGGAGGCAGTAGGGCCATATCATGATTTACCAACAGGCAATTTAAACCACATCAATTGTTTCTGACTGAGCAGGGGACTGATAAGGGAGTTGTTTGGAACAGTCACTGCTGCAGTGATGTGTCTTCTCTCCTCTGTCAATGTCATAAGCCCACACTCTCAGCCCTCATTCTCCAGCCCTATTCAGCCACCACCACCCCACCACCCCTGCATAGGATCATCTACTCCAACAAGAAAAATCTCTAGTAGAGGCCTCCTGACCACTTCAAAACAAATCTCTTTATCCTGCCTTTCTTCTCCCAAAGGAATAAACATCCTGACTCCTTTAACATGCCAAGCACATTCTCTTCAACAGCCTCTGAAACCTTCCTCATTTATCTCCAGATTTTTTCATTTATTTCCTTCATTGAGATTTTCCCTCCTGTCTTCAAATATGTATAGATGCCCTTTCATTCCCTTTTTTTTTTTTAAACTTTAGGTTGCCCTTAATAGGTTAGTGTTTCTCTTAATTTCCCCCCTTCCAGAATTCACCAGCTTAAAATCTATACTGCCTCCGTTTCTAAGTGTTCATTTCCTATCATGCTATAATCTGGCTTTACACAATTTCCTACCTAGCTATTCTCTCAAAGATCATTAGCGACCTTTGAACCAAAGTGGATGATGTGCTCTCCAACACCGCACATCAGTTGCCTGCCTCTTTTTTTTGTCCTTAGCAATACAGTATAGTACTGATACTCACCCTGTCTTTCTGACCTTTCTTTCTGTTGACGCCTATGTTGGCTGCTTTTTTCCTAATCTTATAAAGCATAGGGGCTGATTACCCGCTTTTTCTTAGAAAATGTATTCATCTGTATTGTATGTCTTTTACTCAGATGTAAATAACCTCCAAATTCTCATTCCCATAAGAGCTAATTTTAATTTTCCAGCATCCTGAGTCATTTCTCTTAAAGGCTCAAACCATGTAAAATCCAACTCATTTCCACTTCCAACCACTGACCCATGTCCCAAATTTTCCATTAAGATTGATGGCACCACCTTTGCTGAACCAGGGTATCATCTTTGACTCTTTCTTTTCTCTCCACTGTCGCCAGATCCTGTTATACTTTCTTTATGTCTCTCACCCTTATTGCTTCATTTGCATTCTTATTATAACCACTCTAGTCCAGAACTAGTTTTGATTTTTACAATAATCTCTCTTATCTATCCTGTTTCTCTCCATCCTACTCAGTTCAGTAGGTTTACCTGCCTTTTACACTGCCTTATGCAACCTTAAATAGATTACTTTCCATTATGTATAGCATCAACTGTATGTTTTCTAACCTAGCTTTTAAGGAGCCTAAAATTTGATCCCTTTTTAGATATATTTTCTGAAATTAATCTAGAGCTGACATTTCACCCTCATCCGTTGTGCGGCAGGAGTGTGGTTTGATGAATCGAGGGCAACTTCAAGCATGAAATACCATTTCCTTTGGTTTGTAAGCCCAAGTTTAAGCTAATTTAGCGCCTTGCATTATCCTAATTAGCATTATGGGTCTAAGGTGGCCACATAAACTATGTTGGCCCAATTAGACTAAAGGAAAAATCTTATATAAACTCCCCACTCATTCCACAGGCATGGTTGATCCGGCTCTGGGAAAAGCAGAGCTGAGAGAATTGCCAAGAGATGGGTCAAGAACCATGGCTGAAGTGAGCTACTGCCTTCCAATTATATGAGAAAAAAGAAGTCCTTTTTGATTACGTCTTATTGAGTTGGGTTTCTATTACTTATAACTGAAAACATTTTCATATATTCCTTAAACTCTTATCTAGTTAGGCAGTTTTCCTTGCTATCCACTGAACATACTTGTTTTTTGTTTACTGTGACTATGGAAGATATCCATGGATGAAGGACTCTACTGGGCTTGCACAATTTTATGGATTGTGAGTCAGACGATACTCAATATCTAAAAGGAAGTTCAGGTCACATGGCCATCCTTTGTATCCCATTGTGCAGCATTAAGTCTCTACAAAGCCCGGTCAAGAGTGAGGAGCTTTTTCTCAGGTATTCTTCTCCTGTGAATTGACAGAGGCTCCATAGAGCATCTCTATTTAACACGGACCCTTGATGCACCATTGGATCTGGTATCATAAAGCCCAGTTACACAGCAACTTGCTCAATACTCTAAATCAGCTACAAAGTAGCTTAGTGGATTTGGGGACTGAGATGAAATAATGTAGGTAGAGTTTTGGTAAGGCTCCATCTATCCCTCATTTGGCACTTATAGGGAGGAGCTCTCCAACTATTCTTACTCATAGTGTTACTGGGGCTTCTGAGTGTTTACTGGACTTCTCCTCCCATGGGTCCTTCTCATGGAAATGATAGGACTCCACATTTCCCGGTGATCAGAAGAACTAACACATATCCCCAAACTGTCCAACTGTGATAAGTATCAGGCATTTGAATCTGAGCTTTTAAAGATTTCTAATTAGGGTCAGGCAGGAAATTTTAGTGGGAGCCATACAAAGAGAGAACTAAGAATGTAATGACTGTTGAGTGAAGGCCCAATATTTGAATCACTCCTGTCATAAGGAAAAAGAGGCCAATAGTGACTGGTGATGTCTATTTTAAGACAGTGTGTGGCTATTATTGAACATTTGAAATATTCCCCAAAAAATAATAATTAAAAAAGTGGTACAGAAGGGAATATCCCTCATCAACTCAGCAATCATCTCAGACTCTGAGTTAGCAAATAATTCTCTTTTTCTTAACCATAGTAAAGTAAAATGTCACTGGCAGCAAGCCTATGCATTATATGAAAGCTGTTTAATGAAGAACAAGCATGTTTGAAGCTTATTAGTAGCTTAATCTAAAAGTGTCAACTGGCAAAGAAAATAGGGTGAACGAAAAAAGCTTATTGAACAAATTTTTCCATGGGATAGAGAACAATGAAATCCAGGGACCAAGATGTCATTGTTAACTTTGGAAGAAGAGAGCCTGCACAATTGAATCAACTGGGAAGATTTTAACATAGCAATGCCTGGCTTCTTCCGAAGAGATTCTGATTCAGTGAGTCCAGAAAGGTCAGGTACTAGAAAACATTTTTGAATCATCTCCTCAAAAGATTCTAGTAAGTATCTAAGTTTGAGAACCGCTCAGGCAGAGGCAGGAGAAATTGTGAAGATGTTAAAGCCAGACATTAGGTGTCTATTTCAAGCAGTCTATATTATTAATGATGGAAGAAACAGATCATTCTCTACTACCTGGTATCAAAAACAAAGCTTATGCTGGAAACAGAAGCAATTACCTTGATGACCTTGGAAAAAATTGAAGATAACTTCACCAGTGGAATTAAAGGCAAGAGACTAAATCCCTGTGGACTAAGAAATTTAACTAGGGGAAAAAATCCTAGGAATTTAAGCCATTTTATTTACTCAGTCAGTGCTATTGTTTCTTCTTGGGAAACACCAGAAGGTAAGATTGGAAAAAGAAGTTTAAATTTCAAAATTTCTAGCACCTTCATGGTTTCAAGGAGGCAGAAATGGATGACAACCTATACTGTTTTAGATACTTCCAAAGCAGTAGATATATTTTCATCTTAACTTGGCCTACCTTAATTCATCCCATATTTAAAAGTTGAGAAATATTAGTCTTGTCTAGGTCTTGGGTTCTTTTTAAAGAATATTATGTGAATATAAGGCATTATGATTTGACTGTTCTATAATGTACACAACTTTAAAACTCATTCAGAGAATCTCTTCATGGATCTATTTCATTAAGTCTACACTTTTTTTCCCCTAAGAAGCACATATTCAACTCTGTGTAAAGCAAAGTTCTGTTTGATTAAAATAGTACTTTTTAAAATGACATCTTTTAGTGGCCTATACTCTAGTTTAGAGAATAAGTCATTATACAAAATAATAGGATAAAAATAAAGATGGGAATTAATATATGTTTTATGGATTGAATTATGTCCCTCAAAATTTATATGTTGAAGTCCCAGTACCTCAAAATGTGACCTTATTTGGAGATTTGGTCCTTACAGAGGTAATCAAGTTAAAATAAGGTCAATAGGGTGAGTGTTAATCCAGATGACTAGTGTCCTTATAAAAAGAGGAAATTTGGAAACAGACACAAAACAGCAAGATTGCCATGCGAAGATGAAGGACACATCAGGGTTATTTTCTACTAGCCAGGGAATGCCAAAGGTTGCCAGCAACCACCAGAAGCTAGGTGAGAGGCATGGAACTGATTCCTCAGAAGGAACCAGTCTTGCTGACACCTTGATTTCACACTTCTGGCTTTCAGAACTGTGAGACAGGAAGTTTTGATTGTTTAAGTCCTCCTGGTTTTTGGTACCTTGTTATGGCAGTCTAGCAAACTAATACAATATGATTAAATACCAAAAGTATGGTAACGGTAATAAGATGGTTGAAGCTTATATTTTCTGAGTTCGTATGTTTTGGATTAAGCTTTATGCTGAGTTTTATTATCTTTGCAACAACGCTGAGGGATGATATTGGTCTCACTATAGAATTTTTTTTAAAGAGGATTCTTGAGAATATCACTGTTGGCAGTAGAGCAGTGATTCAATCACAGACCCATCGGATCTCAAAATCCCAGTTCAGCACTCTGCTCCAAGAGCAGTAGAAGAGACCATATGACTGAATTTAGTGAATGGGGAGCATATGATCTGTTAAAATGAAATAGAGTTCATGAGGGTGATGTGGTTGTTCTAGAGCTGGAATGAAGGAACGAACTGAAAATGTTGGGGTGAGTTGGAGAACAAAGCTTCTTCATGAGGGAACTAACCTGAGCCAAGACCTCATATTAGAAAATATTTGGGGTTGAAAGGGTAGAATTCTCAGGGTTTGTGTTGAAAAACAATGAGGAGAAACCTCTTGAGATGGTGGGAGTAACCTCTTGTGCAGTATCCTGAACCCCAAAAGAAATAGTTGTCATTTGATTTTCTGACAGTTTGGAGCCTGTGGAGGTCTCTGACAAGGAGAGTGACATAACTCAATGGTACTAAAAAAAAAAAGCAATCAGAGAATATTGTATCCACGGGAGGGTAAGTAAAGGATTTACTTTATTGAAAATTTAACTATGTTACTGGGAGAGGCAGAGGAAATTTTCAGAAGTAGCCCTGTGTTTCCAATAGGTACTAGCTTTTCTCTATATGGAATACCATGAGAGGGTCCTCTTCGAAAGCAGCAAGATGGACTACAGCACTGGTTCTCAAACAGTAGCCAGCATTCAAATCACCTGGAGGCTTGTTAAAACATTTCTGATTCAGTAGGTCAGAGGTGGTGTCTGGAAATGTGCATTTCCTGCAAGTTCCCAGGGGATGTTGATGCTACTTTGTTGGGGGATCACACTGTGAGAATCACGGCACTAAATGAGTACTATCCATCTGTCCTGGGGCAGGCTTTTTACTGTGTTCTGCAGGAGGAGGATGTTGCTGTGTTATAACTAAGAGAAAATACAAGTTAGTCTGGCATCCACAGAGGAATTGACCACTTCATACTTGGTATGCCCTGACCATGTCCAGATTTTTATCTGTCCTCTCCATGTGGTTTCTCCTCTCTCTTATTCCTTGCAAGTGTCATTTTTGCTCAAAATTTAAACGAATTCAGTCATCTTCCTCAACAGAGGTTTTTCTCTGTTCCTCCTCTCTCCAGTTTTCCTTTTATGTATATATGTATTTAATTTATACTTGGAAGGTCCTCCTCTTGGAACTAGGAATACAGGTAAGCTCAATCTCATTCTGTACTCTAATGAAGTAATTAGGTATAGCCATATAGTGTTTAATGATATATTGTTTGTAATGATCAATGACACGTGGGCCCTTAATTCAGGATTATATAGCAGAAAGCATTTTGCAAGCATTGGGATGTGGATTTTCTTTTGTGTGAAAGAAAGTAAAATAGAAAAGATTGAACTAACACAATTTAAGATTTTAGGTGTATTACTATATAAAACCCTTTGTATTACTATTTGTATAACTAAAGACAGTCTAAGATGTTCTTGAAAATTACTGAACCACAATTTTCTTGACCACTAGTGTTGCTGCAAGATATAGTTTTGCAGGTGTGACAATACAGAGAAGTTTTAATCAGCTATTACTTTAAGCTCTCTAACAAATTTTAAAGATTAGTTTTAGATCAGAAATTCTTATTGTTGGAAGGGATGAAGAAACACTACATGTTCCCAGGAATAGTGACACACACACACACACACATAAACACATAGACAAACACAGGTACATTCCCTGTGTTAAATAATTCTTGGGAGAGTCTGTTAAACAATGCCTTTGTATGATATTGAAAAGCAATGCCAACTGCCTTTTTGCCTTATTTCAACGTTTCGATACTGTTACTTAACACGTATCAAGAATAGGAAATATGCCGACTGAGTGAGGTACAATATTCCTATGGAAAATTAAACTCTATTTAGTAAGTTGATTACATCTTTGAACACGCTGAATGTTAGGCTGAAGTTTCTGTAGTTTTTTGAAGTACAGTAATGGCCACTAATATATATGTAAAGGATGAGCTGGAAACTTAAGGATCTTCAGAAATAAGGGTTAATTAGCTTGTATAGTAACTATCAACATATGAGGATTAGGATTGTGGATTTTGGGTATAAAAACAGATGCATTTGTATGAATGAGAGAGTTAGTTTTAATAACAAATTTGTATGACTGTGTGACTGAGTCTTTGGGAATAGAAAGGAGTGAAGAAACCAAAATTAGTGTTTATGATTATTGAGATGTACAGTTAAAGAATTAAGGGACACTATGGTTATAAATATTTTCAGAAGACAGAATAAAGAAATGGCTATTGAAATATAGTTGATATACAATATTGTTAGTTTCAGGTGTACTACATAGTGATTTGACATTTGCATACATTATGAAACGATCACCAAGATGTCTCTAACCATCTGTCCACATACAGAGTTATTACAGTATTACTGTCCATATTCCTTATGCTGTATATTGTATCCCCGTGGCTTATTTATTTCGTAAATGGAGGTTTTTACCTCTTATTCCCCTTCACCTATTTCACCCAGTCCCCACGTCCTCCCATCTGGCAACCATCCATTTTTTTTCTCTGTATCTGTTTGTTTTCAATTTGTTTTGTTTTCTAGATTCTATATGTAAGTGAAAGCGTGCAATGTTTGTCTTTCACTGTTAATTTCACTTAGCATACTACCCTTAAGATCCATCCATGTTGTTGCAAATGGCAAGGTTTCAGGGGTTTTTTTAAGGCTGAGTAACACTCCATTGCATATGTATGCCACATCTTCTTTATCCAGTCATCTGTGGATGGACATTTCAGTTGCTTCCATATCTTTGATACTGTAAATAATGCTGCAGTGAACATCGGGGTCATATAACTTTTTGGATTAGATTCAAATCAATAGAATCAAATGCAACAGAATATGACTGATCATATCGCAGTTCTATTTATAATTTTTTGAGGAATTTCCATACTGCTATCTATAGTGCCTGCACCAATTTACAATCCCAACAACAGTGCACGAGAGTTCCTCTTTCTCCACATCCTGGCCAACAACTGTTACTTGTTGTAAAAGACATAAATTCGTGACTTTCATGTCAAGTCTGACATGAGGAAAAGCATATTATTATGGCTGTAACCAGCGGGTGAAATAAACAAATTATTAAAAACTGTATACCTGTGGGGAACAAGATATGAGAATTTCCATTTTAAAATGTGCATTTTAATTACAGCCTTTTTAAAAATTAAAGTTAAAACAGATAATATGGGAGAATAGCAGAAAACTCTAGAGATAGTTGAAATACCCTGATTAATAAAAACCAAGAATTTGAAATTTGTATCTTCATTGATTGTATTAAGATGAGAACTCCATATTTTTGGTAACAATTATAAAACACAAGTTTTATAAACTTGTCTATTTTTCTAATAACTTATTTAGAAAATAATTTTGCATAGATATCTGAAAAGTAAAACTCTTGTTAGCTAATGCTATCATTAGTAAATAGGGATATTGATTATTTGATGTTTCCAAAATAATTTTCTGAACATGGTAAAAGTTTTATTAAGTATTAGCTGAGTGAATACTGATTGAATTAATTTAATCAAGACATATTAATTTGTGTATTTTTATTGAAATAATCTGCACAGTTGATTTCATTTGAATTTTATTCAGCATAAAATACTACAGTAAAATTGAAGTGTTATTAGGTTAAAAGTAAATATACCATTACGTTATTATCATGAAGGCTCTGGATCTAAAACCTAGTGTATTCCAGAAAAAGCAAAAGGCTAAATATGGATTTGATCAGTGTTCTTAATTAGTACTAGTGTCCAAGTAGACTAGATCAAAGCACATTATAGCCCTCATAGTCTCCTCCCACAAACCTCACACACAGATGCTAATTTCACCACAAAATTTGGAGGAAGGGCAGTATCTCCAGAGCAGGGAGGATGAGAGGAGGAGAAAACAGTAAAGATACTGTTTGCAAACGATACCCACAGTGCAATGATGGGTCACTTGCCACAGTCCAACATCAAGGCAGGAGACGCAGACAGTCTCTGGATGATAGAATCGCATAGGCCTTCTACCAATGAAGGGATGAGAGCAAGGATAGGCCAATTCTGGCTGGGCTTGAAAACTTCTAAAACATTGAGGGGGGGCTTCCCTGGTGGCGCAGTGGTTGAGAGTCCGCCTGCTGATGCAGGGGATGCGGGTTCGTGCCCCGGTCCGGGAAGATCCCACATGCCGCGGAGCAGCTGGGCCCGTGAGCCACGGCCGCTGAGCCTGCGCGTCCAGAGCCCGTGCTCCACAACGGGAGAGGCCACAACAGTGAGAGGCCCGCATACAGGAAAAAAAAAAAAAAAAAACATTGAGGGGCCCTCTTTAAGAAAAAAAGAATATACAATGGTGAATAAAAAACTGCTAGGTCCTTCTGATGGACTTAAGCTTCAGTTAAATCCTCCTCTGGGTAGGGAAATCTCAAGAACTGCCCTTTCAGACTGAAATAAATCATAATTTTGATTTTTTTTTACTTCCTCATCCACAATTAAATCATCTATTCATGATGTATAAATTATGTGCAGTTATTTACCAATTATTCTGAACTGGAAGTTCATCATCTATGTAATTGTATAAGTAGTAGTCCTGTTTTAGTCTCTAAGTTTGGTGCACAGATAAGATTACATAAATGCAAAAGTTAATATCTCTTGGAAACAACAGAATATTAGTTATTTTACTTTACTATATAGGCAATGACATTCAAAATGCTCTCTTCATCTGTTACAGAATTCACTACATACTGACATATGATAAATTTATGGATATAATCCTGTCTAATAATAGGTTATATATTTCTTGAGGAGTCAGATGCCCTGTCCAGATGCTGTGGTTTGCATTGATATCTTGTTTAATAATCACAACTTAATTAAGAAGTTATTTCTACTATGTAAAGGAAATAAAATGAAGCACGTAGAAATAACTTGTCAGAGGACATGCACGTTGGTAGTGGTGGAGCTTGAGTGTGATTAATGCCACCTGAGTGCAGAGTCTGCTCATCCTTTTCCAGTCCTGACCGTATCATGTATGTTGGTTTACCAGGGTACCACACATAGAGTGGACAGTGAATAAGTAACTGTCCCAGATATTTAACATTTATAACTTATTGTGGTTCTAGATAAAGAAAATATTCATCATGGAAGCTGTTTCAAATACAGGTTGACCCTTTCTCTTGTGGTCAATTTCTTGAGAAAAAGAGATTTTTCTCTTTTGTTATTTTGAGTCTAGTCACCCTGAGGCAGGAGACAGATGGGCCCCCAGGGCAAACGGTTTGAGTTCGTTCCTTGTGGACGGATACTCCAGCCGGGAGTAACAGGACAATTGAGAGAGGAGTCTGGGCCCTGCCCAGATAGACATAAGAGTCCACATATTCCTCATTCTTGAAGTCAGGAGACCTCCCCAACTACACATGCAGATGGAGTCACCCATGTCTTCCCATGGCCCCACTCTACCCCTATACACATCTACCATGATGCCTGTAGTACTTCTGTGCATTTATTTCTTAAACATTTATCTTTTTTTAAGTGGTCTGTAACAGCGGTCCCCAACCTTTTGGGCATCAGGGACCGGTTCCATGAAAGACAATTTTCCCATGGACAGGGGCCGGGTGGGGTGCAGGAATGGTTCAGGCGGCAATGCACGCGATGAGGAGCACCAGATGAAGCTTCACTCTCTTGCCCACCGCTCACCTCCTGCTGTGCTGCCAATACCGGTCCGAGGCCCAAGGGTTGGGGACCCCTGGTCTATAAAACTTACACCAAGGGCCATGTGAACCACTGTCACTCTATGTCCTCATACAGCGACTTAGTAAATGCTGCATTAGATAACTATTAATAACATGGCCTAAGAAATTGATTAGATACATAGAAAAGGGTCCAGGTTGAATTTGGGGGGAGTGGGAGGGTCTGAGACCAGGAGATGGAGTGAAGGTGAGTGAATGGGACACAGACAGAAGTTGGAACTTATCCAATGACCATCCCCACCCCCCATAAACTACAAAGGCATATAAAATATATATATATTTTTTTCTTTTCTATAAATACATTTGGAAGGTGGCTCCCAAGCCACTCTAACCCATTAAGCCCTGTCCTTATTAATCTTTTCTAAATAAAAAGGATGTTGCTGATGCCCAGTAATGTGGTGGGTAAACAGCTGTCTGGACTAGCCATTATCAGTCTAGTTCAAAGTAAAGGCTCTTCCTGGGGCCAGAAAGCAGGATTTTTAGAGGGCTGCAGTGGGCAGGAGGCAGGTCGCCAAGAATCAAACAAGGCAAAACAGACATGTGCAGTAGTCATGATCATGCTAGTAAGAACTAAGTGCCTCAGTGAGGCATGTACAGGAATTGGAGGGGGAAGGAGAGGCCTTCAAAACTTTTATGTGAGCACTCACTCCTGGTTTGAGAAACATAATAAAATGTCTGCCTGGGTAGTCATTATCAGGTAGATAGGAAGCTGGGCTGGGCTAGGAGGTGGAAGGGGCCTCCCTGCCCCTCAAGAGTTCCTGACCAGTGAGGAGTCCTCCATGCTCTCTGAGGGGGTGGGGGATCCAAAGATCCTGGCAAGAAGCCCTCTGTTGGAGCGGGCCTGGTCCTGAGCGTTAGCCAGGCGAGCCCGTTCACGTCCTCCTGGCCGAGCTGCCTTCCGGGCCCTCAGCTCCTGTTCAGTAGGACGCTGGGCAAAGGCCCAGGAGACGTTCGGGCGGGTAGAGTCCCCATCAGCGGCAAGGAAACGCTGTCCGCGCTCCACGCTTCGAAGATAGAAGTCAGTCTCACGCTTAGCCTGGGCAACCTCAGCCCTCAGGCGCTGCCTGCGTACCTGGCGCTCAAAAGCAAGATGCTCGCTGAGGTGGGACCAGGTAAAACGGTGCAGGTACTGCGGAAGGGAAAACAAGAAAAGATCTGAGGAGGGCAGATCTGGGATGGAGAGGAGATGGGGGGGCCGGGGCCAACAAGAGGTGACAGGGGTGCGCCGGCTGGGGCTGGGAAGACGGAAGGCTGAGCGGTGCGGCAGACAAGCCGATCCCCTCACCCTGAGGTTCCACAGGTCATAACGGAAGGGGCTGCGCCTGCGGGAGCCCATGGGCGTGTTGTGAAGACTGGCCGCCACACGCTTGGCTACTCGCTTGTCCCGGAACTCCACCCAGCCCTCGGTGTAGTCCTTGCTGTACTTGGACCGCTTTTTTCCTCCCGCAGCGGGGGCTGCCGCTGCCTTCTTCTTGCGCCTCACGAACCCGTCTGCGAAGCAAAGACAGAGCAGTGGTCAAGGAGGCCAATACAGCACCCACTCAACTGCACCTCCCATTCGCCGAATTCTCCAAACCTTCCCTCAGGCCAGAGTCCCAACCTCAACATCTTTGCCCGGAAGCGGATAACCGCAAAGTCCACCCTTTTCCCCTTGTCTAACTCAATCCTTTCCTCAAATGTTAACTCCTTTATCAGGTCTGCCCTAAACGCTCTCTTTAAAACCCGCACAGGCCCCCAACCCCAATTCCAGTTAGTGTCTGTCTGTATGCGAGCTGGGGACGGCCGATCATAAACCTTCTCTTGACCTGGGCCGCGATGACAAAGAGATACGTTCAGTTTTGTGGGAAAACCACTGAGATTTTAATTCAGGCTGTACTCATTTAACAAACTGGTAAATTCGGCTCAGGAAAGATGGGCGGGCGGAGCCGAAATTAAAATCCAAAAATTAGCTATCCGAGAACTAAGGCTCAGGGAGGTATATACTGCGCTATCCACATCCCATCGCCGCCTCCTAAGTGGCATGCGCGCTACCGATTTACCAAAGAAGCCGGACGCTGGTCCCCGGCTCCGTCAGCGCCTCGGACCAGGGCAAGCTGAGGCAACAGGGCATGCATTGCGTGCTCACTGCCAGCGAGCATCACCCTCCTACCCTCACCGCCAAGGCCTGAGCACTTACCTTCCGGCTGGAAAAAAACGCGCCCGACCTCGCCGTAGGCGCTGAGAAGGTTCCGTACGTGCAAAGGCCTAAAGCGGGGCGGTATGTGGCCCAGGTACACAATACCTGGCACTACCCGTTTCTTGCTGCCGCCAGCCGCCCCTTCGGATTCCTCCTGTTCCTCTTCTGCCTCTGATTTCTGTTCACTCCCTTCCAGAGGTTCCAGCTCAGCAACTCCCGTCTCGGATTCCTCTGCCTCCATGCTTGCGGGTAGGTAAAGCAGGGCAGCCGTAAAGCGCCGCGCCTCTGACGCGCACCTTGTGCGACTGCCTGTGTCGAGGGGGCGGGGTCGGTCCGGGTGACGACAAAGGAAAGGACAAGATTGGGCGGTGCCCGCGAGTCTAGGCCTAGAGGAGAGAGCGGAAGTGGGCCCCGGTTGTGCCGGGAGATTCAAAGCGTGAGAGTACTTGAGCTGATGAGGCAGAACCGGAGAGGTAGAGCTCCAAGTATAACTTACCCTATAGCACTCCTCGGTGAGATGCAGAAGGACGGGATGAGGCAGGCTCTTCCGGAAATTTTGGAGAACTATTTTTGGGAGTGAGGGGAGGTTTCTTTGTGTTCTAGCGGTCAAAATAGCATTTTACCCAAGGGACTCGGCTGAGACTCGAGGTTGGGGGATGGCTCAACTTTTAAAGGTTACTTAAATTTCAATTTTTAAATTAAGTTTGAAATTTTAATTATTTTTCAAAATTTAACTTAGACATTTGAATATTTTACATTTAAGTTTTGAAAATGTAATTTAACTTTGCAAATATAAGTTTTGGAAATTTAGTTGAGATTTAATTTTTGAAAATTTCATCTGTGACCTTTTCATTTAGTTAAAAAATTTTTAGTTTAAAATATTAATTTAAAATTTGATTTTGTGAATAAAATGTCTAAAAAATTTTAATGTTTGACAATTACTTCTTTTAAAAACTTATTTGGCGCCTGTTTTACATTTGTGTTGATGCATGGATTCGTATTTATACTTATGTTATAAATACCTGTTGTCAAATGTATACGTGGCCTTGATTTAGGCGACTGCCTGTACCGCGAGCTTTATTCTCTCCAGGACTTGTTTTCACAGTGTTGGGGTCCAGGGTAGGCCACCCAAAAATATGCCTCAATGGCGTACTCGTTATTTTGAATTAAAGGTACCGAAGAAATGGTCACCACAAGAGGACACTGACTCACTGTCTCGCTGAAGCAACCTTTGTTGACAGGCTCTTGGGCGTACCTGAGGATCGCTTGTGTGTTTATACACTCATTCCCACAAGATCTGAGCACAAATGACTGTTCACTGTTCAATTTTTCTATCGTGTTCAGGCCTGCAGTGTCAATGACTACCTTTCAAAAAGGAAGTCTTTCGAGCTGGGCTTGAACCAGCGACCTAAGGATGGCCGATGATCGAATACCTACAGTCCTCCGCTCTACCAGCTGAGCTATCGAAGGGCCCGTGAGAGAAAAGTCTTAGAATACTTTAAATAATCTTTACCTCAATCCTGTAGTTTTGTTTTGACTATACGTTTATTTCAAAAGTAGAAGCAAACATGAAGGGTGCTAGAAATATTCTAAAACTGATATGGGTAGTGATTATAGGAGTATACTAAAAAATTAATGCCCTTGAACAATAAAGAGTTGTGCTTTAATTCATTATCCTGTGCCCTTGGATACAATACAGATAGGACCATCACCCTTGACACTCCTGCTGTCTCATCAGCTTAGCGCCTCCTTTCTCAATCAGAAGTGAGCCATAAATGAAAGGGTTTTCCTAAATTGGTTGAAGAAGGAGCTATTATCTTGAAGCGGAGTTACTGTCCAGTTTATTCTTTTGGACCGGAAGGAGTTCACTCACTCTATGTGTATGTTTGATTTGTTTCGGTCTACAATTTTCAAAATTCTTGTCCTCCGAGCCGGATTCAAACCAGCGACCTGAAGATATCTAAGGGTTAGTATCTACAGTCCTCCGCTCTACCAACTGAGCTATCGAAGGACCACTAATGGGCATTATTTTAGAATCCCAATCCTAATGTCTATCCAGATGGTTTCCGCTTTGATAATATTCATATTCACTTTTGAAAGTATAATCAAATTTAAGCAGTCTTTTAAGGCACTGAATGGGTTCTATGTCATGATCTGGGTAGTTGGTTTCCTGGGTTTAATAAACATGTAAAATCCATTGAGTTGTACATTTAAGACGTTAGGATATTGTTCTGTGTATATCTCAAAACAACAACCCTACCGGTATCCCATGCCCTCCTCCCTAAGCATTATATACCTAGGGTGAATTCCCTGGATTACGCCCGATTTCCTGCTGTCCCCTCTAATTACTTTCTCCTTTTTCTCTCAAAAGTGTCTAGGTTGGCTCGATAAATGATATAATTACGTAAACACAGACATTTGGGTTGAAGAGGATCCCAAAGTTGTGAAAAGAGCATATCCAGTGCATTTTGGTATCATTGTGATTCTCCTTTCTGAAAATCTAATGGGAAATCGTGTGTATTCATAGCTCTAATGATGAAATATGTGGAGTGTGTGTGTGTGTGTGAATTTTCTTACTTGGATAAATAATTTGGGTGGTTCATATTATATTGCATAATTATTGTGGAGCAATTAAAGTGAAACAAAAACCCCTAAAATTTAAATGCAAATATATTCTTTTTTCAAAGAAAATCATCAAACATCGAGGTTCAACAGAGATTGCCTTACACTTGTGCCTAAAGCAGAAATAGACACAAATGGAGAATACACTAAATTATCTGGAGAGAAAAGGCTTTCTTTGGAAATATGCTTAAGGAAAAGATTAAGTGTATTTCTCTATAAAATATCTGTGCTTATTTCTACAAACTTATACAAAACTATTATTTCTACAAAATGATATTATTAAAAAGAATTCCAAAAAATTTTTTTTCAAATGGCAATTGCCAATGCATTCTATTAGGGGTACTGAGAGGACGTAGTCGATATTGAACTCAGTAATTAAATCCCTTTCCATGACAAACCAAGAAAATATCATCTAGCAACTTTCAGTGTTCCTGACCTAATAGAGAATTAACAGCGGGAGAAGAGAGATTGTAGGACGTGGAGTTTCTCTTTCATTGTCAAGTGTCCTCCTATCTGTGCCTTGAATACAAGGTGGAAAATAGCGGAGATGCCAACAAGTGTAAAATTTCAGCATGGTGCTGGATTCAGTTGCTGCTACAGAATTGTCGTCTCTTGGGATGCAGAAGTCTTCCTGGGATGATACTTAGAGGAACAGGAAGCTCTCCGAAAGGAAACAGAAAAGACAAGTCCACCTTTCCTCTTCCTCCTCCAGCCTTGCATTCTCCCTCTAGCTTCCTTTTTGGCAAAGCCTAATATGGAGCCACGTAGTAAATCAGCAGTGTGGTTTACCTCCTTTATCACAAGGCAGATTAAAGAAGGATGAGTGTCGTAGTCTGCCCTGGCTGATGTGACAAAATACCACAGACTAGGTGGCTTAAATAACATTTATTTTCTCACAGTTCTGGAGGCTGGGATGTCCAAGATCAAGATGACAGCCATTTAATTCCCAGTGAGAGCTCTCTTCCTGACTTGAGAGAACTCTCTGGTGTTTCCCATTATGAGAATAGTAATCCTATGGGATCAGGACCCCACCCTAAGGACTGCATTAACCTTAATTACTTTCCAATTTTGAATACAGTCACATTTGGATTTTGGAAGAACACAATGCAGTCCAGAACAGTGAGCTTAAAGTTGAGTCAGTAGTTTAACAACTGGGAAAACTTCCATGTGAATTTTAAGATATTATTTTTGATCTTCATTTTACCTCTGTGCAAGCTAAGCTGTTGAAATTTTAATACCTAATCCAATGTATTGGAAACTAGAACTCCCAGCTCATGGTTGAAAGCCCCCAGTTGCTCCCAGTTCACAGTCAGTCATCCCAAAGCTTAATCCATGGATCTGAGCTATGGAATTAGTCCACTTTCTTTCACTCCAGTTCCACACTTGCACCCCTAATAGAATCATGGAAAATAAATGGAGAAAAAAAATGAGTGGAGGCCAAACTGACTTCTGTAGCTGGGTAAATTCTGTCCAAGGAGAAGTGAGGAGAGAATACCCAGATGGTGGAGAGAATCAAGGCAAGGCTGACCTTGAGCCAAGTTTTGAGATGAATGGTGGGTTTCTACACACCCACTTAGAACACCTGAGTTTTGAACTCTTTTGTCTCAAATGGAGGGGGTGCAGGAAGGTGGAGGATTTCTTCCCACAGAAAGTTATTCACTTTTTTTTGTCAGCCCTGACTACAATGAAAAAGAAAAGAGAAGAGCAAGCATTAAGAGCATTAAAAGAGTCCTGGAAAGGCCTGCGCAGCGTGCCTGCACAGCATAAGGACATAGAGTCACTTTCTTAAGTAAAATGTTTCATCTCCATTTCATCACTTTGTCCCAATTTCATTGAGACTAGAAAATAACATTAAACCAAAAAAAAAAATGTTTCTAATGATGGAATTTCAGACAAAGAACCAGTTGACAGGAAGGGTCTTCCCATGGCTTTCCTGCAAGTGATGGGTCTCTGGCAATGCTCAAGAGTTCTCCTCTGAAGAACTAGCTCTGTGAAGTACCGAGCACCTAAGCACAGTACCTGGTACCTAGTACTCCACAGGCCCAGAAGAAAAAGAGGCGACTACTACTTCCGGTTTTTTGCAAGGGATCCAGATCTAAGCATGCAGCCATGATTATATTCACTTCTCCTATTAGTGTTTACCTTAGAAAAATAACTTGTACACCCTTGATCGAAATCGGGACTACGAAGCCAGAATGAAGGGAGAAAATAACTGGGACGCACACCCCCTCATGACCTTGTGTCCA
This sequence comes from Lipotes vexillifer, assembly GCF_000442215.2. NCBI lineage: Eukaryota > Metazoa > Chordata > Mammalia > Artiodactyla > Lipotidae > Lipotes > Lipotes vexillifer. Next base: position 666,478 of record NW_006798991.1, on the reverse strand, counting down.
CCGACGGTGGTTTTTATCCATAAAAAAAGCCAGACAGAAAGCAGATTAGGGGACATTCGTAGGAACTCTGGAGAATCTGTTTCTGGTGCTAGCAGAATCAATTGGTGGAAAATTTAGGAGTGCGGGGACTGGCAGGAACTATTGGGATGGCCAAAAGCCGAGTCTCACTGCCTGAGAAACTTGATTTGCCCTCCTGGATGTACCTACAATTTCCTTCCGGTCCCCGGTTTCCGTAGATATGATTCCAGTGTTAAACTCTTGCCCAATTTCGAAGACAGGTGTTTCTATGGATTCCACGCCCTGGTCCACCTGCACTCTGCTGTCTTCTCTCAACAGGATCCAGTACCGTAGAACAGATTATAGGTGGCGCCCCAGGGGCTGTTTGATAACCCCTACTTTGTCCTATTGTCTAACGCCAACTAGATACCGAGGCGGCCACGAGTTCTGAATTACATTCGGATATTAAAGTACAGGAGGCAAAAGAGTTTCCTAGGGAGGGGAATTAGCTCAAGTGGTAGAGCGCTCGCTTAGCATGCGAGAGGTAGCGGGATCGATGCCCGCATTCTCCAGCTTTATGTTCCGCCTACTGTTTGGCCTTTATTTCCATGCTTCTGTAAATAAACACCTTGCTACAACGTTACCACATAAGGGCCCAATTCCTAATTGATGGCCTCTCCCTTCTCTCCAGTGACAGGATAGGGAAGGTTGGATTCTTTGATATTTCTCTCGCCTTTTGAAGATTTGAATACTGGTCTCTGCCAGGTGGATTTACAAATCCACACTTCAATTATTTATGCATTAATATTACATTTTTATTCTCAGAATCTATTTCCCACATGTATGACCTATTGAGGGCCACCTCAAGTTCTTACAACTGGAACAAATAATTTCTATTTCTTAATGAAATTTTGAAGAGCCAAAAATATGTAGGTTATGTTTGAGGTTTGGTTTTTTTACATTCACTCGTCCTCTTTTGGAGTCATGTGGCTGTTTCTATGGGGGTGGTGGGGCCGCTACTGCCAACTGATAGTGGAATATTGCAGAATATGGCCCAATTATGGGAGGGACATTGCAGTGGAGAACTTGTTTGTTTGGGTGGAATCTATGGTGCGTTGATGAGACGCTCAGTCCAGGACTATCTAATAAAATTTGCAACCAAGGCCCATGTTATCTTTGAAAATTGGACAATTTTTCTTGTTTACTCTTTTGCCCTCGAGTCTCTTTCAAAGAGCAAGGGAGCTACCAGTTTAGACCAAAGTGGGTAGAAAATTCTATCAATTTTCCCCTTGTCTATTATTTTTAATTCTAAAATTTTTCTCTTCTGCAGTGGTTCTCAATCCTTGCAACACATTAAAATCACCTGGGAGCTTTTAAAACTACCAATGCCTGGGTCCCACCTTCAAAGTGCCGCAACTAAAGGCGCTTTGTAAAATAGTCCCAGGTGATTCTGACGTCCACCCACTTTTCTGCGCCAGGGCTGAGAATCACTTTTACATAATTAAACGGACAAGTGGAAGTAGTGCCCCAGGGTCTGTGGGCGACGGCCAGTGGTTGAGCATCCCACCTGGGAAAAAAACAAACAAAAAAAAACCTTCGGAGAGACTCAGGACTCTAATACCACGAGAGGGCGCCCGTGCCCAACCAGTTACTAACCGTTGGTCAGCTATGTTCCTAGCAGGCCGCCCCTCCCCTAGTCTTGGGATGCCGGGTAGGGTGGCGGAGACTTGTCACTGGATCCCTTGCTTAGGGGGCCCACCTCTGATCCGCCTGGTTGGGGCTCGGTACTTTTTTGCGGCACGGGCCCTTTATGAACTATGAGCCTGAAGTTTGATCGCGTATTAGTAATTATTACGGAGAATAATAATTAAACAAATTAGATTCGTTGCACACTGAGATTACTCTTAAAAAGGTGCACAGCAAGGATATATATAGCTGAGATAGACCTTTTTAAGGGTGAGGGTGAAAAAACCAGACGCAAAACGTGAACTCCTTCGAGCCGGATTCGAACCAGCGACCTAAGGATGCCTGGTTGGGGTGATATGGTACTACAGTCCTCCGCTCTACCAACTGAGCTATCGAAGGAATCACAGCAACTCTTTCCCCGCAGAGTATGCCATCTCTGCGCGAGGTTGGAGAGTTATTGGTGCTTATTGTTTTACTTACAAGTGCTGTTGATTAGGTCTGCTCTAGTGGCCTCCACGTTTTTTTTGTAACCCAGCACTCCTTCACAGGACCACTGCCCTGGACCAAGGAGAAAACGCTAGCATCCACTGGTTTGCAAGAAGAAAATAAAATAATGAGGTATGAGGAACTGATAAAAATTTAGCAATGAGTGTCTTTTACTGTGATGAATGAATTTAAATAACCAATCTTAGATAGAATTTGAAGTACTTTAATCTGCAATTTTAACAGATAATTAACAGAAGGAGGAGGAAGAAAACAAGCACAGGGTTAAACTCTTCAAAACCATACTAAGACGTTCTTAATTGACATTTAGTCCCTGTAGATAATTCTACTAATTCTACACTAATTCTAAACTCAGAAAAAACCTGTCGATGGGAAGCTAAAATATTTTTTAAGTTATCTTAACAAGGTAGAAATTAATGTCATTCAAACACTAATTTTACAAAGTGTGAGTCTAGTCTAATTTTCTGTGACAGCCTGAAGCTCAGAATGGCTATTACTCTCATGTAAAACACTTGAGGTGGCAACAGACATCAGGAATCTTTGTTCTTCACGTTCCACTAAAAATCATTACATTGTCATACAGTGGAGCCATACACATAGGACAAACGATCCCCCTTCTGCAAGTGGAACATTGAGACCAGTGTTCACTCCTCTATGGCTCAAGATTTTTTTTTTTTCTGAATTGGAATTAAAAGCAAGTTGCTAATCACTCATTTTTGTTTTTTTTGTTTTTGTTTTTGTTTTTTTTTTGAAGTCATGATTGTTTATTAAGATCTTTACACAGGAATTAAGATATGGGCAAACATACAGTAGTGGCTCAACTCCCCATTTCAAAGTTTGTAGTGATTTACAAACCTTTATGCATACCAAATGTGTAGAACTTGTAGAGGAATTTGAGGAAGCCACAATATATTTCTAAGAAATGGTTTCTTCTGACGCCAAAGTCTCTTGCAATCTGGGAACTGTGACACAGGGGAACTTATGGGCAGGGGTCTCTTGTGACATGGAGCTGTAGATACATCTGGTAGGGGAGAAGTGAGTAGTCTTCATGAATAGACAAAAGGTAACTTGCAATTTACTGGATGCCACACGTGGGTACTTACGGTACACAAAGTCACTGGATAAAGTGAAACTCTCCCAAAAGTGGGACTGATGGAGTAGTGGAGCTGGAGGATAGCCAGGAGAAAGTCACTATCGCTTATTAAGGTTCTTTTTTGAGTCAGAGCCTGTGCCAGGTGCTCTATTACTTCCCTTAACTCTTTTGTTTTTTAATTAATTAATTAGTATGTGTCGGGTCTTACTGCGGCACACAGGATCTTTCTTGCGGCATGCAGGATCTTTCATTGAGGCACATGGGCCTACTTGCCCCGTGGCATGTGGGATAGTTCCCTGACCAGGGATCGAACCCGTGTGCCCTGCACTGGACGGCGGATTCTCAACCACTGGACCACCAGGGAAGTCCCACTACCCTTAACTCTTGATAGCAACTCTTGGTTACCCTGATTCCCATTTACAGATTAAGAAAGTGAGATTAACAGAGACCAAGATAAGAAGGAAATTATTCTTTCTTCCCTCCTGCACGACATGCCCTTGTTTTGGTGGTCCAAAACTCATGCACAAATTACTAGTCCCATTGTTCAATTCCTTATATGTGAACTAAGGAATCGAAGAGCCATTTAAAACCATTCTTAGCTCACAGGCCCTACAAATATTGGCGGCATGCAGATGCTAATCACTTAATTTAGCCATTTAGCTCCTCGAGTCTTCATGAAACATCTGTTTTGAGGGGGCTAGTCTGAATAAATTAAATATAAAATTTTATCTCCTCCCCAACCCCAATTGACTGAATAAGTTATCCTATTTTATAAATGTATTTAGTACTATCCATTTTGTAAAAATACGCTTTTACAAAAAGGATCCATTCCTTCCTTCCTTTTCTCCCACTCCACATTATAGAAGATTCAGAGAGAAAGCTAGACAGGCCTTAAGGAGCCTTGAGAAAAGAACAAGCAGATTTGAGGGATTCTGAGGAGTGTGTGTGTACGTGAATAACTTGAATTCTCGTAGGTCAAGAATCACGACTGGTTCTTCCATATATATCTAGCCTTCTTTTCCATATATTTACACAATAAAATATAACTGTGAAAACATAAGAAGCAGGAAAGTTTTGGTGTTCCTTTCTTTTTCGCCTTCCTCAGTATTCTTAGATGCAGGTGGGAGATGAATTTCGAATCCCACCACAATAGGGAAGAACAAATATGACTCTATACTGGATATGTTTCTTTTTCTTTAACCTTTGCATTCTATTAGTTTTGCTATAAATTAATCACTAGAGGGACGTTGCCTAAGGCTTAAATTATACATAATGGCCCGTCTCAAGGAACCCTGCCTCCCATGCCTGAGGGGTTAAGCTAAAAAATACCTTTGTTTAGCTCCCAGGGAAACATCCTGACCTAGCCTCCCTGTGAATGGCTGCAGGAAAGAAGAAATTAACACATCCCCTCCCGAGTCTGGCCAGAACCAGGAAATATTTGCAACAACTTATCGCCTTTTTTACTTTATCTCCTCACCTCCCCCTCTTTTTTCCATAAAAGAAACTATTATCCAAAGCCAAGCAATATGGTTCTTGAGGACGTTTGTCTTCCATCTTCTCGGTCCGCCGGCCTTGCCCCAATACCGCAACAGGGAAGAGCAAAATCTGACTGCAATGTTGGATCTGTTTCTTTTACTTTGACCTTTGCTTTCCATTGCTTTTGTTCGGTCTATAGCTGTAGGCATACATAATGGCCTGCCTCCGGGAACCCTGCCCCTCTGCCGGAATGTTAAATTAAAGTGCCTTTGTTCAGCCCACAGGGAAACACCCTGACCCTGCCCACCTGTGAATGGCTGCAGAAAAGCAGAAATTAACGCATCCCCTCCCGGAGGATGGCCAAAACCGGGAGGTATTTTGCAAGACTTAAGGCCTTTTTACTTTACTTCCTCACCCCGTCGCTCTCTCTGTTCTATAAAAGAAACTAGCGTCCAGCCCCTGATAAGATGGTACTCCAGGACGCTAGATTACCATGTTATCTGACGCCTGGCTTTCCGAATAGTCACTATTCCGTGCCCCCAAAACTTGTCTCTCAATTTATTGACCTGTCATGCGGCAAGCAGTGCGAGCTTGAACTCGGTAACGTATACACAACAGTGACCTTTAATATTCACAAACATGCATTGAGCACTGACTATTCCAGGCACCATGCTAAGTGGTGGGAACACACAGAGGCAAATAACATAAACTCTGTCCCCAAAAGGTGTCAAATTGAAAAGCTCAAACAGTAAGTTTGAGTCAATCATGGAGGTAAACATTTTCAGCTTTGAAGGCTCTGACTCAAAACGCTTGGTATTTAAGTTAATGGGACCTCTCTTGTTGGTAGTTTAGACCATACTATATAATAAAAGTGTATTCTGCTGATGTAAACATTTATCTTTTAGAAAAAGTCCTAGGACTCTGAACTCTGGAATCCAGCTGATTATGAAAATATGTTCTGGCATATATATATTTTCTTCTTTATTTCATGTTCAAAAAATAATACTGGCTTGTTTCTGGAGTGCCTGAGCTATTGTCACTTTGGGCTGCTGGTGCAGATAATTCTCTTGTGTAGAATACTTCCTTTTCCCTTTACCTATGGCCCCAGCTTTCCAAGTCTGCTCTGGAACAGGATTAAGCCCCTGACTTCTGTCTCTTGTTTACTCTTCTCAACTACCAAGACTTCCTGAAGCACACCTGACTATACAATTTGCTGTTGATAACCTCTGAACAGACCTGTGTATTCACAAAATTGTAGTTGTGTCTGCCTTTGCTTTTCTTCCAGAGACTGTCCTCCCAAGTTCAGACCTAACTGTAGGCTAACATGTTCTTGTAGGCAGCCTCCAAATTACTGACCTCTGGCTTTTCTTTCATATCTGGCTCAGTCCAGTATCAGTCAAGCTCTAGTTATGAATAGAGAGTCTGTGGACTCTGCCTTCAGATTATCTGTCCTAAGGAAAAGCCACTAAGGTTTTTTTTAGTTAATTTGATAAGATTTATTAAACAATGTTATCTATATAAAAGATTAAGTATCCTAAAGGCAATGCAACTAAGTTATTCTTTCAACAAATATGTGAGAGCTTACTGTGTGTCAAATTCCTGAATTCCAAAATGTCATAGTGTGATTTGCTTTTTTTGTCCCCCCTACTGTAGACTGAATATTGTCCCCCCCAAACTTATATGTTGAAACCTTAACACCCACCCCCCAGTGTGGCAGTATTTGGAAAAAGGAAGTAATTAAGGTTGGATTGGTGTTCTTAAAAGAAGAGACATCTGGAAGCTCACTCCCTCTTTCTTCCACTGAGGACGTGGCAAGAATGCAGCCCTCTACAAGCCAAGAAGAGAGCTCTCACCAGAAATTGAATCAGCTAGTGCCTTAATCATGGATTCCTCAGCCTCTAGAACTGCAAGAAAATAAAAATTTTTCAGTTTAAGCCACCCAGTCTGTGGTATTTTGTTCTGGTAGCCCAAGCAGACTAAGACACCAGCCCCAAACCTGTGCCCTTTTTAACCACCTTTAATCAAGGACTCCTTTGCAGTTGAAGTGTTATGTCTAAGGAGTTAGGTTAGCTTGTGCTCAGGACCAAGCTCAGGATGGCCTTGGCCTTGGAGATGTTGGCACAGGCCTTGAGTTCAGAAATGTAATTTTTAAGTATGTCAACTCAATTTTAACAATATAGCCAAAGGGCCATAAGAATGGGAAAAAGCAGTCTGTTCCAAGCAACTCAAAAAATGTTTATAAACCAGAAATCCATTAAGTTAATTGACAACAGGACATGTGGCTTATTAACACCAGCAATACTTGTTCCTCTATCTAGGACATCACTTTATAGTGTTCATCATACCAGGAAACCGAAACATTAAGTTGATGCTGCTGGGTGATCAAGAGTTCAGGCTTTACAATAAGACTTAGGGCTTAATACCCACAACATGTAGTCTGTAAATCTTCAATGATTGTTCTCTCTAGTAAGTAGAATATTCATATGAGTCAGATACAGGGCCTCTGTTCCCTTGATTTTACTGGATAAACGCTGGTAATTTCATAACTCCGTTTCTGTCACCATCACCTATTTTTTAAAACAGTCACTCCAAGCACCTTCATTTCCTAATGCTAGACAGTTAAAATACAAGTGAGAGTTTAATTTTCACTTGAGTCAGTTACATTCACCCAGTAAGTAAATGACAGCCTTCTTGAAGGCACGGCCCATGTTATATGCATGTTTTCATTTTAAGATTCCAACAGGGAAAAGGCGCTTAATAAAAATACGTTCATCAATTAATTTGAAAGATGTCTTGAGACCTGGAAAACAGTCAAGGCTCAGTGTACTCTTCTAGGAAATTGTTTCTTGTCCATCCATTTTAAGTTGACTCATGATTCTCGGTTTCATCGTGTATATACTGACAATACTTCCAAATTGTAGGGAGTCTACCTAGTTTAAAACATGTGATTCCATGTGCTCAACCATAGGTGCTATTCATCTAAATAGGTAAAATACGGAATAGTTTTAAAACTGAATATAGCATTACATGGAGCAAGGGATATATTAATAATATTCAGGTTCCTGAGTAAAGAAAAATGGATGGGGGAGGATGGAGAGTGGTAAATTGTCCTGTCTCCAGCATGCTCAGAAGTGGGCATTCTTTCAATACAATATTGATAGTTCTGGGGCTCTTGGTCTCAATGGGTGTAGACAGCATTATCAGGTTTTCAAAGCGACATAAATATTTTTAACATCTAACTCGTTTTGCTCTGATTTACACTAGGCAACCTTTCGTATGAATTTTGCCTTCCCAAATTTGAGGGCCAATAAAAACACACTGGGCCACTTAGGGTTTTTTCTTAGTATAAATTTATAAAGCTGGTATTCTGACTTTAAAGTTATTCTTGACTATCCTTCACACTCCCATTCAAGAGAGAATGGCAGAAATGCAATTTGGACTATAAAAACCAGGCTTAAGTCTTTAGATTTTATTTTGCAGGCAGTTGCAACCTGTTGTGGGTTGGTTGGTTCTTTTACTTGCCGAAGGAAGAGAAGAAAGGTTGGAAACAGCACTATCTAAAAGGAGGTCCATTGTGCTGTTTAGGTGTGGTTGATCAGGAGCTGAAACGGTGTATGAGGTAGTGGTAATAGAAAATCTGTCTCTCGTTAGTACATAATGACACTTGCTTGGGCCAGAAAGTTGTCACCATTCTCAAAACTCTCCATGGACATTGCTGCTTCTGAGCCTCAGCCCGTCAAACTGTTTCCTTTGTTTGGATCGTCTCCACCTTCATACTACGTTTTCCAACATCCCTGCATCCTAAACCCTTTTCGGTGGAGATAGTGCTTCAGGACCATCCCGGGAGCCTAAATGCCCTACCAGAGACCATGTTATCTCTAGTTATCCAAACAAAAGCTCTAATAAGCCAGAGAAGTGCGTTGCCGCCAGGGGGCGATGAGGCTTAACGCTGCAGGAGTCATAGAGCTGGCCGGAATAGTTCAACAGAGCCAGTAAACCACAGCTGGTCACTGGGATTCCGCAATTCAATACTTTCTAAAATTTCTCGTTTGACAACGGTGAGGCACTTTGTTTTGGAGATTAGAGGAAGGTGCAGATATGTAGCTGCGAGCAAAAGATTCGAAGGTTTCCCGCCCAACGTGGGGCTCGAACCCACGACCCTGAGATTAAGAGTCTCATGCTCTACCGACTGAGCTAGCCGGGCACCCCGAAAGAAAGCTCCCTTCAATGGATAAAGAGACTATAAAATTCTTCCTGGACTGACAGGGATTAATAGGATTCTAGATTTTTTTGACTGTTTTTGTTATATAAGATGACATGAAACGCAAAGAATGTAAGCATTGTCTGAAATTATTGGCATGCATTCCATTCGCTTTCACTACATCTTCCCTCTTCGCCTCATTCTCACCAACATGTCTTGATAGACCACAAAGTGCTTCCGGAATCCAAGTGTCGGAATCTCTGAACGCTCTAAGGGTGAGGCCAACTCTGGCATTCCCAGAGCTCCAGGCCTGGTTGCCAATGTGGCTCCAAGCTCAGTCCCAAAGGTCAGGTCCTCGAACCAAAACACTGCACTGGGCCTTCTCCGTAACCCACTGAGACATTCCTCTCCTGTTTCTATATCACCTGTCAACTCTGGCCCCTCTTGCCACGCTGTGTTAGTGTGGTCCTAAAGGAATTCCCTGCGGTTTTCTCCCTCCTTTTCAGGCCGCTTGTTCTTGTTCATTTGTTGTTCTCCACAATCAGGGCTTGCACCACACAAAAAAGGGAGGCGGGAAGGGGTGTTGCAACTGCGTTTTAATATAAAATATTTGACAACCACTGGAATATAGGATCCAGTGATTTTTGTGTATTTTGTTTACCACAGACTGCAAAAGCTCATTGATTATAATAGATGCTAAACAAATATCTGTTTAAAGAGTGTACCAACAGTACGCTCCGGGAAAAGAGAAAAAGTGCCTCTTCTCAATAATGAAGCCAAGCCCCTATTCCTGCATGATGGAAGAATACGCAACGAGGAAAGCCGAAATAACTTGTACAAAGGTTTCCAGCACCCCAACTCTATAGGTCAATATTTGATTTTTCCATTTGAACCCATTTCTTTGATGTGATGAATGAATGATGGATGACATTGAATTGAGATATGACCATCGTCTTCCTATACTATTTTTTTAATTTTAAAAATGTAATGTTTATTACCTGGATTTTTTAAAATTAACTTTTACTGGAGTATAGTTGCTTTATAATGTTGTTTCCTATACATTTCATACGACCACAACCGTGGAGTCGAACTTCTAGAATAACCAGAAACCTTGGCCTTTGCAAGAGTCATTTAGAGCTGATGCAAAACTGAATAAGAGCCAAAACTGAAAAGTACTTGTCTCTCTTTACTAGAAGAGTTATCTAATTACTTATTGGAATCAAGTGCATATACAGCCTACATATTTCTACATGAAAATATAGCAGTTTAATTTAACAGCAGATGTACCAATTTCTTTTGAGTGAATTTAATAAAAAGTTCAACAGCGGATGTAGGCCGCAAAACTTGGGCTCGTCCGGGATTTGAACCCGGGACCTCTCGCACCCTAAGCGAGAATCATACCCCTAGACCAACGAGCCACCTGCACAAATAATTCTTCTAAATAGATTAAATATTTACTTCTCCTAAATATTTACTCCGTTTTTCTTTCCTACTTGGATATATAACATTTTTTTCCGCCTCTGTTTCTCTTTGTTTCTGTCTCCCTGCTACTCTCCCTTCCTAGTTTTAAAACCAGATCGACTTGGCTCAGAAGTTCCCTGGATTTCCAGGCAACCTAATCCTTCGAATATTGGTCTGTATAAAGCCTTATTTCTCAGAGATCGCTGATCCACCCTTTGTAAGAAACAACGGTGGCGTTTATTTAAAATAAAGAAACCTGTAGTCTTCCTCAAATCTACTGAGTCAAAGTCCCTGGGGGTGAGGCCCAATAAGCTGCATATTTGACAAGCTCCCTAACTCCTCTTGGCTTCATCTCAGTATTTTCCACGGAAAATAGTGAAAATTCACTCAACGGGTTATAAAGTTCTGAGGTCGTGAATGAATAAAGAAAATTCGTTGTACAAGGAACAAGGGGATACATAATTAGTGTTCAGAAAGTCGGTTTTGGTGGAAAATAGACTGATTCAATAGGCGTAACATCGAGAAGCGGACGAAACAGAGGGTCTGCTGGTGTCGGCCAACGTGGACCAACTGGTTGGTGACAGACGGCAAAGTAGATTCTGGAAAAGGGTTTAGTCCTTTCTTACCTAAAAAAATCAAAGTAACAAGAAAACACTTTTCCCAATATGGGAGTCCTTCCTTCATGTGAGGGATGATCTAACCGAATAGAAATCCTCAACTGAGCAATCGGAGATCATGAACATTGCCTTTTCACACTTGCCCCACATCTCAGTATGTTTTCAGACTATTTCGAGGGCAGTGTTTGGCCACTAAACAAACTGGTGACAGTTTTTCCTTCTAATGAACTTAATAACTCCTAAGGTGTCTTGCTGCTTTTCTGCTTCTCTTGGACAAAATTTTGAGCAATCTGTCTTGCTCAAAGATGTGTGCTCTGGACTCCCTAGGATGGTTTGGACTTGTGGCAAAATGTCTTTTGTGGAGACACCGCAGGTAGTCTCGTAGGACATTCGTTGGGCAGTTTGGCTGGAAAGTAATCAAAACTATTTCACAGTTAAATCACAGTGGTGGTTAAAGGGTAGTTCTGGCCCGTACGGGGATCGAACCCGCGACCTTGGCGTTATTAGCACCACGCTCTAACCAACTGAGCTAACCGGCCAGCCGTTTCTGCTTTCTTTTGGAAGCTTTTACAAGAAACTTTTCTCGTTCTTGATGTTTTGATAAGAGGAACAATATTGTGTATCTTAGCTGCTGGATTCGCCTACACCAAACAAGGCTTCGTCCTTTTCCCAACATTTGTCCTACTTTTCAGTACCATGACTCAGCAACAATACCTCCTCCTCCCCTTTGAGTGTTTTCAGGCCAGTTACCACAGCTAGCCGTTCACTAATGGATCCTGGGCAAGTTTCCAAGTTGCTCCTCTTCGGCCATCTGTCCATTGGGTGTGCTTTTCTGCGTTTTCAATTTCATTCATTACAGATATCCTAAAAAACTTCAAAGGTATCCTGTTTCCCTCTCTACGTATACAGTTCTATACGCCGTGGCTAAAAGAGTACCGAGAAAATTAGAGGATACAAAGTAAGCATTCATGTTTTTAAAGGGCAACTTCTGATTATATAGGTAAAAGGACCTGGAGATGCCGGGGATCGAACCCGGGGCCTCATACATGCGAAGCATGCGCTCTACCACTGAGCTACATCCCCATTCTGCGAAAAAACCCTTTGTAGCACTTCCCAATTCTTTGAATCTGAATTCCAACCCCCCCCCCCGGCAACTCTTTTTTGAATGCTTAAATTAAATTCTCCTTTGCTTATTCAGCAAAATCTTGAAATGGTTAATGGGGCAACGTTCATGGACATTTCGAGTGGAGAAAGCCTTCCAGTCATTGGACCTTTGTCAAGCACTTAACTTAGAGACGGAACGAAATCTGACGAGAAAAAAGAGAGTGGGACTCTCCTTTAAAAGCTTCTTTCCTTTTTTTCCCCTCTCCAAAGACAGCTGAGACCCAGCACGAAATCAAATCACTCCCTCAGTCCCTAGACCTATATTCAAGTATCCAAAGCGCGGCCGAAAGGTGATTTAATTATCCCTTAAAAGCATCAGCATTGGATTGGCTTCCTTTTGAAAGTGTTTGGGCCCAAATGTAGAATATTTGACTTGTTTCTCTGGGAAGCCTAGGAACTAAAGGCCAACCTGCAGTTTTTGACTGCACTGAATTCTATATGGTACTATAGAATATATCTCTATATGCTACATAGAGATATAGTGTTTATATACATATAGTATATATCTAAACTAAAGTGAGCGAGAAAGATACAATTTGGGGAGACATTATAATTAATGTAATATTGTTTTATCGCGGCCTTAAAGACCTTCACTGTGGCTGAGTTTCTATGCCAAGCATTTTCTGAATAACCAGCTCTGAACCGGAATCACAGGCGAAATGCCTAAAATCGTTCTTCTGAATGTGTGCATAAATTGACTATAGTTGATGTGGAAGGCGGTTTTTCTCTCTTAGCGTGAGCCCGGATAGCTCAGTTGACAGAGCATCAGACTTTTAATCTGAGGGTCCAGGGTTCAAGTCCCTGTTTGGGCGTTGTCGTTTTTTTTTTCCTATTCCTATACATTCATCTCTAAAGAACAGTAACAGAAAGGAAGGTAAACTCAAATCACAAGCCGATTTCCCTAAAGAAAAAAAGAGGGGACCCTGAGCATGGCATATTTATCACAACCTAGGACCTTTTCAGAAAATAGAAGGGCCTTTTAGCCGGAAGCCACGGCACAAAACATTTCATCTAGAGCTCGAGTAAAAGTTTCATTAACAATGGTAACAAATTATCAAAGGCCAAACTCTCTTGAAAAGCAACCAGTGTGCAGAACTGCTTGCTCTTCTCTACATTGGTGTGCTCCTCTCAGAGCTCAGCTCTGGGGATGCCCAGGTAAACTGTATAGAGGAGGTGGTGCCATACTCAGAATTCATGGCCTAGGGCCAGTGCTTTCCAAACATTTTTGGCCATGACCAGTTTGTAGTTTAGTTTACATCTGGACCCAAACACACATGTGTAACAGGAACAAAAGTTGCCTGAATTACCACTTACCACATGCATTGCATTCTATTTCAGATTCCATGTTACTCTCAAAAATGCTGGGTGATACCCATGCTTAAATTCATTTTATATCTCCCTCATTGAGAAACACTGGGCTGTAGGGTGATCATAAAGATGAAACGTAACATATAGTACAGAACAATGGGTATTGTGCTTGTTGCCGAGTCCAAGCTCAGACCGCTAGCAGAATCACAGGCCAATAAATTGAGAAACGAGTTGCTGGGGCAAGGAATAGCGACATTATTCAGAAAGCCAGCAGAAGGAAAAGATGGTGGACTAGTGTCCCAAAGAACCATCTCCCTGAGTTAGAATTCAGGCTTCTTTTACACTAAAAGGGGAGGGAGCAAAGTCCTGGTTCTAGGATGCGTCAATTTCTTCCTTCCTGCAGCCATTCACAGGTGGGCCTGGTCAGGAGGTTTCCTGTGAGCTAAACAAAGGTATTTTAGCTTAACACTCATTACATGGGAGGAAGGGTTCCCAGAGATGAGCCATAATGTATAAGCTAAGCTTATAGGCAACATCCCTTTAGTGACTAACTTGTAGCAAAAGCAATAGACTACAAAGGTTAAGGTAAATTATTCTTCCCCATTACATGCTGAGTAACCTGCCTATACTACCTTTTCCTCTAAATCCAAGTTCACTCTTCTAGAGGACCCAAAGCCTCAAGTCACCTGAGCACAGGGGCACCAACACCATCTCTGCCCTGCTAGGAACTACTAAAGCAGCATAACTTGGCAGCCCTTGATTGAGACCTAGTTTGGTAACTCCCCAAAGCAGAAATTTCATCCCAATGGATCCAGCAGATAACAGACAAATAAGATTTTACTTTGCTATTAAAAATTATCAAACAAGTTATAAAACCTCTAGAAAAGAATAACAGAACACTCCTGTCATTTGCCTTGTTGGCATGGTAGGCAGCATATGAGCCTCATAATGTGAGAGCCTCGAGGCCAGTCCTCAGAGGGTGTAGCATTTTGCAGCAAGAAAATACTGCAGAAGTAACCCAATGTGATCATCATTATTATTGCTGTTAGAGTCACACAAGAAATCTTTTCTTTCAGCGCTTGTCACCTTGTAAATTTGATAAGGCCATACACCTGTAGATGAAAGCTTTTCCTGTGTGTAAGGAAGCCCATTTGGGCTGTGACCCCACAAGTTTTTTTTGTTTTGTTTTGTTTTTTACAATGCTCCGAGCTTTTTGAAAGGAAAAGAAACTTTCCTCGAACTTTAATTAAACTTTCCTCTTTCTCACAACATTTTAAAAATGTTTCTCACAACATTTTTAAGATAAGCGGTGACGGGGGGTGATCACAAAATTGAATATTTCCAGATGATTCCAACCTGGTCTCAGAGAGTGTGCCAAGCAGTAAAATCATAAATGTTGAGCTGCTACACTTCTTGAGAAGATGAAGGACTTACCCATATGTCAGTATGTATACTTAGCTGAGAGTCAAAAGCTTCTATTCGCAGCCTTTGGGGGAGGTTTGAGATAGAAAGAGAAGACAATCATTTGAGCTTTTACATTTTACAGCTTGGATCTTAGTGGGCTGAAACACCAGCCTTCCTGAGCTGACTGTTATCTGTGCGCCAACAACAACTGATTGTTATCTGTGTGCAACCTGGATGTGATTGGCTGACTGACAGACTTGCCAAGAATGTTACTCCAATTCCAGAAGTCAAGCAGCTTATATAGTAGGTAGTTACAAAATGGCACTGGATTAAATTAACAGATAAATTATATCTCCATCCTACACTATTCTCTCGATCTCTAAACCTGTCCCCATTAGCCTGGATATCTTCAAACACTTAAAATCAATGAGTTCTGGGTAGGGGATTAAGAGGTGCAAACTACTACGTATAAAATAAATAAGCTACAAGGATATATTGTACAGCACAGGGAATATAACCAATGTTTTATAATAACTATAAATGGAGTATCATCTTTAAAAATTATGAAGCACTATGTTGTACACCTGAAACTTATATACTATTGTAAATCAACTATACCTCAATTTAAAAACAAATTTAAAAAAACTCAACTAATTCTAATAATTTGCTGTACCAGTCAAAACTGCATCCTCCATTCAAGAAGCCTAGGTACCTTGAGGTAGTGCCTAGAGGGAAAAGCTACTAGAAGATTCCATGGGTCATTTACCCTTTTATTAGGCAGGTGACTTTAGATAAACCTTCAGATTCCCAAGCTACACTGTCAACCACACTTCTTTTCTACTGTTTATTAAAATATATATATATTTTAAAAAAACAGAAAAAGCATACAAATAACTAATTAGATGTCAACAGTTCTGTGGAGGTTCTTTGGAGCTTCTGGCCTGTTAAGGTAAACTGGCCTCACTCTTTTCACTTTTGAAATCTCACGTACCCTCCACCCAACTCATCTAGTCTTGGAAGACTGTTTAAAAAACAAAACTCAGCTAGTGAAAACAACTCATTGTTAGGAGATAATTCGTCATGGATCTCACATTTCTGCATGTATTGCTAGTGAGGCACTGACTGTCCTTTGTTCTGGATTATCTTTTCAAGGATGCTTATATAGCAAACACCGTTGGAAGACAGAGATAATGTTTCTCTCCAGAGCAACAGGCAGGCATGTTTACTGCTCATTATTAAAGAATTGGGATCCCCAGGTTTAGGGTTTCCGTCCTGTAACACAATCCACTGAATGTACAGATGTCATGTGTTGCCCTCTGGAAATTGGAGGCGGGGAATCAGAGAAAATATGCTGATAATCTGGTTATTGTTATTCCTGGAATAATAAACTGTGCATTGTCTCTGACCCAGGAGCCTCATGAGTTGAACCAGCATCCATGAAACTGTGTGTGGCAGGCTAACTTAACAAGCTGAGCTCGCAAGTTGGGTAAATTTCAGAACTTTCACGTTTCTTTACACTCATCAGTCTCTCCCCTCTCCTCTTCTCTCCCGTATATTCCTTATCTCAGTTAGTTTTACAACTGTCCACATAAATGCCAAAGCTAGGAATTAGGGTCCCTTCTCAGACTCCTTTCCCTCCCTTACCTCACTCACTCTTTCATATCCAATCCCTAACTAAGTCTACCTTTTAAATACTTAAGAGGACGGATGCAGGGAATTTTGTGAAAAATTTTCCATTTCGGCTCCCAACCTACCACCCAAATTCAAGTTCTTGCCATCTCGTGTGAGGAGTATGGCAATTGTCTTATAACTATCTTTTTTAGCGAGGGAGGCACGTGTTCTGCCTCATCCTCCTGAAAGTCCTTTTTTTAGGTCTGAATAAAATAGTATACTTTACAGGTGGGAAACCTCCACTTCCAATATCCTCCTTCTAATTCAACCATACAAAGGCCAACGACACAGAGGTTTTTGTAAAATGCAAATCTGATCTGGCATTTTCCCAGGGCTAAACCTTTCAAGATCAGCAGGATAAAATCTGAAATCCTTTGTAAGAGAAAGACCTTTCTGAACTGCTTTGCCTCTCGTGTTATTTCTCCCCACAACCTACTTCTTTGTTCTTATGCTTCATCTTACCTTAACCTGTGGCTGCAGGTTGTGGAAGGATATGGGCACTTTCTAGGTCTTCTTATCAAAGGTCATGCCTAGAGCTAAATCCTTTGGGCAAAGCAGCCTTTGAGTCTTTCCTTGCAAGGATGTATGGTTTAGAAATGATGGAGTCAAACTTTGGAGCTGTTCACTTTTGCTTTTTTCTACTCTTCCTTCAGATGGGAGAGCTTTTTCTCTGTCTCTGGGAGCTGAGTATCATCGCTCTCTGGTGAAGGCAAGGCCCTTGGACCTGCCTTGTAGTCTTGGCACATAATCGAAGCTCTAAAACTATTTGCTGGATAAATCAAGGAATTAATCCTTAAAAACATGTCATCCTCTCTTTCTCTTCGAGTTGCCAACCCCCCACTCCCTACAACCACCAAATTCACATTTTCCTTTCCTTTATACCTCAGCAGGAGTGTGCAGACAGCACTCTTTTAGAACCCATATATAAATGACTGAATATATATATATATATATAATGTATATATATAAACAAAATGTTATATATATGTAACCCATATATAACATATATTTAGTTATATATGTTGTTATTAACTAAAATTAATATAGTTAATAATGCTGCATTACATCTTTGAAAGTTGCTAAGAAAGTAAATCTTAAAAGTTGTCATAAGAAAAATAAATTTTTGTAACTATGTAAGGTGATGGATGTTAACTAGATTTATTGTAGTGATCATTTCACAATGTATACAAACATCAAATCATTATGTTGTACATCTGAAACTAATACAATATTATATGTCAGTTATACCTCAATAAAAAATAATTTTAAAAAAATGACTGAATTAATGGGTTGAATTCTTGATTTATCTTTGTGCTCCTTCAAGATTTCATTTGATTAACTTCATCATGGTCACCTAAAAGAAATTTGAACAGATGCGAGAAAAGTTATAATAAAATTACTAATATCTACATGTTAAGAGGGGACTTTGTGCCAGGCACTGTGTTAAGCACTTTTCAGGTTTTCTTAACTTGGGGAGTGGTGAACTTGGATAGGAAAAAGAAATTACATCTTTAATATCTCTAACCTCTAACTGAAATTTAGCATGTCCTTCACGGATGAATGTTGGCAACAAATTACAGTCAGAAGATAAGTACCAGCGTCTTTGTCACTAAGAAAAGTTACATTTTCATACCCCATATTTGAGATATGAAGTATGTTACAAATATCTCATACTTAACTGTTTCGAAGTTACAGTAGTTATAAGACGGGTCTTGATGTTTAATATTTAATATATTAATGAAGCACACCGCAATTTGTTACTATACCGCAAATTATTTTGTTTGATAACTGTTTCTGTAGTATAATTGGTTTTCTTTGTTATCCTATTTTAATGCTTTTTAAAATATAATTTGAGAAGGGCTCCACTGGCTTCGTCACGAAGCCAGAGGGCTCCCAGGCACCGAAAAGGTTAAGAAGCCCCGCGCCCGCAGCGACCTCCGGGTGCTGGCGATGCCCTTGGCCCAGACTTCACTGAAGGGGACTCGGGGTTGGAGACCGGGACCGGAAGCCCGAGCAAGGTCTGCGAAGGGTCTGAGGAGCAACCCAGGGGAAGAACTTCATGGTCCCAGCCTCCAGCCGGGCCGGCGCGGGGCGACTCCTAGCAGTACGGACTTCGGGGCGACCTAGAAGGGCTCGGAAGTGTGTCCGGAGCCGTGTGGCCGCAGGGGCGGGGCGTCGGGGTGCGCATCTGGCCGCGTCTGCTGACAGTTCAAGTACGGCGTTTGTAGGTCATTTGCATGACCCCGGGTGGAAGCCATCGCAGGGTCTGCAAGGGTATGACGTACATTTCCCAAGGAGCACAGTGACCACTGTTGAGACTAGAACGAAGAGGGGACAAGGGCAGATACAAAAAATGTTTCCCTCCCTCTTCTTTCCAACTCTTAGGGGACAAATGCCTCAATTCTGAAGGTCAGAAATTTGATTACTGAAAACTGGATCACTCAGGCTGTTTCATGTCAGATACCCAAATTCTCAGAGTATTAATAAACCAGGAATGTTAATTTATGAATTTACAAATAGGAATGTAAATGCCAAATGGATCAGAAGAGTGGGCAAGAGAGATTTAAAGGCTAATTTATAATTTCCTAATTTGTTCTTCTCCACTTCATAAGTATTTGTCTAAAAAATTATCATCCTTGTACAGAATATCCCTTCTAGCTTTATGTTGGTAGAGATACACTAAAATTCTAAATTCCATGTGACCACTTTTCCCCTGGAATTCATTTTCCTTGCATGTTTAGCTTGTAGAATATTATTACTTACACTTGACTGTTTCCTAGTGGTACCTTGGGAAATTCCTTAATTTACTCAGAAACACCAAATATATTTTTGGATGGATTACCTTTGAGGTTATACCAATGATCTTTTTAACAATGAGGAGCCTTCTAGGCCTTGGAGTTCTAGACATGGGTCTTAATCTGAATTTTACTCTCACTGTATGACCTCAGGGCAAATTATTTAATCTCTGTCTGTTTCACTAAATATAAAAATGGGAACAGTAATATGATTCAATTCATAGGGTCATGGAAATAAAATTATGCATGTATTATAAATCACTGAGCAGAACAGTGTTTGGCAAACAAGCACTTAATGAGAAATACCTTATTATTTTAAAAAGCCCAATATAACTTATTTGGTTACACACTTAAACTTTTTTTGATTCAAGAATACTTTATGGAACACCTACTATGCACAATATTCTCTTAACATCTTTGCAAATGTTACTACTCTTACTAGAAGTCTTTTACCCACCCCTTGCTTGACCAACTTCTGTTTTCATTTTGCTGCTTAGGTGTCAATTATGCCTCAGAAAGTGCTTCCTAATACCCTTTCATGCTCTGGCATCAGAGTCAGGGCCTCCTGCAGTATTATCACAACACCAAACACACAGTGGTGACTTTCCTGAATTTGACTTTGGATTCTTGACAACAGGGAATGTTTATCTTTGATCCTGTTCTGTTGTTTGGCAAAGGGAAAGCACAGATAATATTTGTAATTTACCAATTAAAATGGGGTGGGAATAGTTGAGCAGAGGAAGGATGGTAATATAACAGGACAAAGTAGAATTTCCAGCAATTCAGTTGTGACAGCCATCTAGCTGGTCTTTCTCCTTCAACTCTTCCCCCCCTTACACCCTATTGCTCATGCATCAGCCATACACACACACACACACACACACACACACACACACACACACACACACACACTGATAACTTAGATTGTGTGGTTTCTCTATTCAAAACTCTAATGGCATCCCATCATTTTCAGAGAAAAGTGACAATGTGGAGAATCTTCCATTTTCTGGCCCCTGGCTATCTCTGCAATCATATCAACTATCACTCTTACTCTCCCTCATGCCAATTCAGCCACTTCTGCCTCCTTGTTCTTCCTCAGTATGCCAAACATATTTTCACCTCATCTCTGCATTTGCTTTTCCCTCTGCTGGAATGTTTTCCCCTCAGAGTCACGTCTCTTATTCCTTTACTTCATTAAGAGCTTATTCTTTTACTGCATTAAGAGCTCTGCTCAAATGTCATCTCATCAGAGAGGATTTCTCTAACCACCCTATCTAAATAGCACCCACTTACACTTGTTTATTTAAAGCACCCTGTCACGTGAGTTTGTGCACCTTCTACACCCTCCCCCACTAGAGTATAAACTTGGTGAAAGCAGAGACTTTGTTTTGTTCACTGTTGTACCTCCAGCACTTAGACAATGCCTAGAACTAGAAAAAGGAAAAGAAGGTATAATGACTGTGAGGAAACAAAACAAAACAAAAAGAATATATGGTTATCTAGGTAGAAAGCCCCGAAGAATACACAGACGTAAGAATTAATGAGTTTTAGCAAGGTTGTTGAATATAAAAATCAACTTTAGCTGAAAACAGAAAATGTAGCAACTAAAAACATACCATATAAAGTAGCATCCAAAAGTGTACAGTCCCTAAGAAATATTAACAAAAGAAAACGTTTATGGAGAAAATTATAAAACTTTATTGAAAGACATTTAGAAAGCCTAAATAAATGGAGAATTATACCATGTTCATGGATCGGAAGACTCAATATTATAATTAATCTATAAATTCAATACAAATCCAATAAAAATTCCACCTTTTGTTAGTTTGATTTGGAACTTGTCAATCTAATTCTAGAAGTTGTATGGAAAAGCAGTTGGCTAAGAATATAGCCAAGATACTCCAACGAAGAAAAGTTTGGTGGTGATGTTAAAGGTGGAGGTGGTATTTGTCCTGAGATATCAAGACCTTTTTCTAAAGTTGTAGTACTCAGGATTGTATAGTATTGCCACAAGGTTAGACAAATTGACCAGTGAGTCAGAATCGAAACCATCAACAGACCTCTCCCAGCTCCCCACCCCCCGCGCAAAAGAAACTTGATTTATGAAAAAAGCCACTATTACAGATCAGTGGGGAAAGGATGAACTTTTCAGAAAAGTTGGGACAACCAAGTGGTTGGGACAACCACTTACCATATGGAAAAAATATTATATTGAATTACTATCTCATATTTTTGCAAAAATCAGTTCAGGGAAGACTAAAGACAAATGTGAAAAGCAAAACTATAAAACTTTTACAAGGCAGTAAAGGATATCTTTATGACCTGGAGTAGGAAATGATCCCTCCCCTCCCATGAAGCCAACTTGTATCCAGCTTTATAAGATACTTTTCAAAAATAGTTACTTCCAGCAGGACATGGGTGACAATCCATAACATCTTACAACTTTCAAACTCCCCTCTCCAAAAAGTCAACAAAGTCTGTTGCTGCAATGAACAGGAAAAGTTTTCAGAAAGGGTGAATATTTCACATGAGGCATATAAGAGCTTTTCACAGGTCACCTCTGACATGGAGGAAAGGAACTAAAAACTCCAGGACTATTAATGAGATGATCCACAAACTACAAACAGGAATCCTGGCTCTTTTGAGCAATACCATCTTGATGTCATCACCAGAAATTCTGAGTATTGTTATCTGATGCAGCTGATTCTAGGGGTGCCAAGGCCGCATCATGACTCTTGGTTTCAGGAAGTCAAGGATGTGTTGATGGCATCAGGAAAGGAGAAGACATGAAGTTTTGCTTCCCCACACGGTAAGGCTTCTGAGCCATAGTGGCTGTCATGTGTGAATGTGGGAGAATCTCTCCTGGGAACCAAGAATAATCTTCAAATACGATAGAAAATTCTGTTTTCCCCCATTTCAATCCAGCTTCTGAAACATTCTACTAGTGGTTATTTTGCCCATTCCACAAAAGATAACAACAAAGCGTCTTGTGTGCTAACAACATAACTTAAAAAAAAAAAATCTACGTTTTTACAAAATTTGATTTAAAAAAAATAGTATTTCAAACAGTAGAGTCACTAGAAGTACAGAGCTATCAAAAAAGTATACACTTCACTTGGCATCCCCGGTGCCTTCTGCTGTCTGTGACTGGACTGTGGAGGCGTCTCGGTTTTTTGCAGGGTTGTTCCCATCTTTGTTGCCTTCTGCTTTCCCCTTTCTCCCTTTGGCCAGCTTCTCTCCCTTCTTTGCAGGGGCCTTTTTTGCCCTGGGCTCTGGTTTTGGAGGGGCAGGTTTAGCAGACAACCGGGCCGATCTCCTCTGTGGCTCATCCTTCACCTTTGCTTTGTCACCTTTAGCATCTCCTTTTGCCTTTCTCTTGGGCATGGTGGCAGTAGTGCCTGGCAGATGGCTTTACCAGCCCAAGCGGTTCTTCTGTCTTCCTCACTGCTCCTAGAAAGGTCAACTTCATTAGTAACATGGGAATGAATACAAAAATCACAGGATATAACATTTCACATCCATCAAATTGGTGAAAACTATATTGTCTGACAATATTAAGGGCTCAGCAGATGTGGAACAATTAAAACACATACACTGCTAGGGTGTGTGTTTATATGTGTGTAAATTAGTGTGTGGCATTATTTAAAGCAATTTCACTTCTAGGTGTTTACCTGGAGGAATTCTTGGGGCTGTGCACAGGAGACCCCTACAAGAATGTTTCTAGCAACCCTGTAATTTCAAAAACCTGGAAACCATTCAGTGTCCTGCAATAGAATAGATAAATACATTTTGGTAATATCTATGCAAGGGAATACTATTCAGCAGCAGAAATGAATAGATTACAGCTACATGCAAAACCATGGACGAATCTCAAGAACATAATGTTGAGCAAAAAAAAGCGAGTTACAAAATGGATCTACAGTATGGATCCATTTATAAGTGTAAAACTAAATGACTTGTTTAGGCTACAAGTAGGTAGTCAAAAAAGCAAGAGATAAATATAAAAATCAGGACAGTAGTCACCTCAGGGAGTTAAGAAAAGGATGGTGGTGGAGAGGGCATGGGAGTTCTCTTCCTTAAACTGGAGGCGGGTGGGGAAAAACACAGGGGTAATATACCATTATTCTCTATATTTTACAGAGAGTGATTTTATGTGTCTGCTCAAGAATAAAAGCTACTTTAAGAAGTTGCATAGCCCCGAGCACAGATTCAAGGCCACACAAATAGATGTGATTTATTTTGATTTTGGGCAATTAGGACCCAGGTCCATGGCTGGCATTCAAACACTGTGGGACTTTTTTAAAGCTCTGGGACGAAACTAGCCACTCACACCTTCTGCCCCACCCGTGAAAATGTTTCCTGGGGAATTCTGTAACCCTATGCCCTGCCCTACTCCACAGTGTTTTATTTTAAGAAAAAAAAAAAATTTTCTCTAAATTGCTCCAGAGTTTTGTTTTGTGTTTTTGCTGGACCTCACCATCTAGATAGAATGGGCAAACATGGTCCTTGAGCAAACTTAGATTTTTTTTTTTTTTGAGCAAACTTAGATTTGATTTTTATGTTCTTCGGATAACAAAGGCAACCACCTGTAAATGGTGTGAAAACATCAAATTATCACTTGATAATTTGATTACATGATAATTTCATTATCTATTTTTCTATTTTCTATCTACTTTCATTATCTATTCTTCCCCCATTTTTCCACTATGACTAGAATTTCTGGAAATTTTGCAGTTTTCCTTTCTTCTCATGGAACAGAGGGAGACATGAGAGTTAGTATAAAGAAGAGAGAAGAAGCCAAAGTGGGAGTGCGCCTTGAATCAGTCATTATTTCCCTTGGTACCTTGTAAGGAACTTTGGGAACAGAGATTAAAAATTGAGAGGAGAAATAGTTCTAATCTCATGTTAACAGCAGTTCACTGAAAAGCTAATAAGAAATTAGCTAGGGCCCTTCTCTTCCCTTACTGTGCTCTTGCCTTGCCTCTAAATTACTGGTGGGTCCAAAAGTCCCGGTTGCCACTTTCCCTAGACATTACATGAATTTATGCCTAGTTCACTCTCTCCCAAATGCACCACTAAATAAATGTTTGGACAATTCTTAAAGAACAAAAGTGTTGTGTTTTTGTTGTTGTTTTATCCAAAATCGAACACAATGAAGAAAAAAATGTGCAAAGAAAATAATTGAGAAGGATGCCAGAGATCACAAAGGTCAACTCTGGGTATGGTAATGGTGTGCCCAGAAAGGAACAGGGAGGAAAAGACAGCTGTTCTTACCATGAAGAAAGCAATATTGAGAGATTTTTTACGGCATGAAAATCATTTGGTCTAATATTTGGGTGACTTGTTTTGCGCCTGCTGCCCTAGTATATTATTAATAATGCTCCCTTTTACTCTCAAAAGTGTGCCAACTTGGACAATAAATAAGGTCACCCTAAATAATCTGCATATATTCTTAGAGGTCTTTTTGTTACCAGAGAATGAGAGAGGAAATCAAAGGGAGAGCTTCTGTTCTACGACACACCTCCCTAAACAATGGACACTCCATACCATTCTCCTTCCATCTCACTCCAAAATTGTGTTTCTTAGCCCATGTCCTGTCCTGGGAATGCTCACAGTCTGTTTCCTAGGCTCAGTCTTCATGTTGGATCCCTTGCAGTCCATCCCAAGCTGGGGAACCACGATCGGCACATGTCAAAGGCCCAAACACAGCAGGTGACAATAAAGATAAACTCAAGGAAAAGAGGCCACTAGCTGGATTCTGGATCTGAGTATAAGAATCTGGATTAGTTCCTTGAAACTCACATTTAGGAAGCTTATCAGAACAGGTGGCTGACCTTACAAATATAGGAGACAGATGCACAAATAATGAAAAAGGCTGGTGGGATAAAAGGTTATTTCATTTTCATGAAGGCCAAGGAGGTCGGGGAGGGAGAGGCTCTCACCACACAGTGGTGTTAATTTAAAAGAAATTATTTGAGATGGAGTACAGGGAAGTTTTTTAGGGCAATGAAATTATTCTGTATGCTACTGACTGTAATGGTGGATACATGACATTACGCACTGGACAAAACCCATAGAACTGTATACAAAGCATGGAACCCTAATGTAAATAATAATAATAATTAGTTAACAATAATAATTTGTTAATAATAATGTATAAATATTGGCTCATCTATTGTAACAAAAGTACCACACCAATGCAAGTAGTTAATAATGGAGAAAATGAGGTAGAGGGAGGAGAAATATGAGAACTCTGTACTTTCTGCTCAATTTTTCTGTAAACCTGAAACTGTTCTAAAAAAATAAAGTCTACTAACTAAACACAAACAAATACATTTTAAGAATTAAAAAAAGAAAAAATAATTTGTTAGGTAATAAAATATATAAGTCAAAGGATTACAAATATTCCATCACGCATGTGAATGAAAAGAAAAATTATTAACTGGCAGATAAATCTTTTTTTTAAAGACTTTTTTTTTACTTTAAAAATTATATAGTTTTTTAAATTGAAATATAGTTGATGTGCAATATTATTTTAGTTTCAGGAGTGGCAGATAAATCTTTGAAGTAATATAACTTTTGGGAATACAGAGATTTATCAATGAGGCAAGAAATTATCAAGACAGATACTGAGGTTATTTTCCCAAGACATGGCAACAATTTAAAAAGTTTTAGGAATCTAACAATTCCCTTTTGTTAAAATAACACTTTCCAGGGCAAAATTATATTAACAGACAACAGAACAAGTTAGTGAAATTTCTGAATAACATGTCTTCATATTGTAAAGAACTGGACTGAAATTCTTGTGAAAGTCTCAGTTTAACTCTTCATTTAATGAACTTGCTGGTTTTAGGATGTGGAAAGGTATCCCTCTTAACAGCCTCAAGGGGAGATGGAACATCCATTTCTTAAAGTCCTTTTCTTACCTATGAAGACTTGAATTTTTTTAATTTTAGAAAAAGACCTATATATTTAAATGTACTGACAGAAATAGCCTAAAAAAAGACTAATAGAGAAATAAAAAGCAAATGATGTATTTCTTCTGCAATAAAAATATGCAAATGATTAGTAAGATGAGGAGATGCAGGTATGCTAAAATCTTCTGCCAAGTTAACTTCTGGGAATTCCCCAAACTGTTTCAATAATATACAAAACACACCAATCTCTGTTCCCAGAAATGGGCTGAATTTGTGTCCGTGCCCGCCCCCACCCCCAAAAAAATTCATAAGTTGAAGTCCTAACCCTCAGTACCTCAGACTGTGACTGTACTGGGAGATGGGGCCTTTAAAGAGGTGCTTAAGGTAAAATGAAGTTTTATGGGTAGGTCTTAATCCAATATGACTAATGTCATACTGGAGATTAGGACACAGACAACACAAAGAGAGAGAGGACCATGTAAGGATACAGCAAGAAAACCAAACCTGCCACCACCTTGATCTTGGACTTCCAGCCTCCAGGACTGTGAGAATATAAATTTCTGTTATTTAAGATATTCAGTCTGTGACGTTTTGTTATGGCAGTCCTAGCAAACTAATACAGAAGGAAAGAGTTTTAAGATCTCAATGACCTATGACGCATCTCGGATTAATTTTGATGTTTTGCCCAGCTCTCAGAATATTTTTTCCATGTTTTTTTTTTCTCTTTCATCATGAGTCTCTCTCCAGTATCCAAGGACCAAATCCCACCTCATCCAATACACACTCCCACGCCATCCCCAGCAGAGGCACATTTTAGCAACGTCCTTTCGCTCCCTTGACTGTTACTGAACTGGGTTCCAAGGGGTTTGTTCTAACTTGGGGTCTAGTCTCAATCCCACCCCAAAGCCAGAAGGCCACCCTCTTCTCTCTGCCTCTTATTTATGGCAAGATAGTGCCTTGGGGTTGGAGAGAAGACTTGGAAGAAGATTACAACACCAAGCTCAGGAAGGAGAGAATAGAGGATATAGTAAAAAAAAACAAACAAATAAAAGACCCTATTCAAGGTGCAGCGCTATACAGGAACAAGAGGTCACACAGTGTCAGCCACTCCCCAGGGCCTATTTGTTCTCCACCTTTCAAAGGAAATATCTGACAAGGTGAGCAGCCCAGAGCTTCCATTTGAGGTTAAATGAGGGAGACTGGGGGAGGGAGGGAGGGATAGTGGGAGAAGGTGAGAAAGGGCAGAGTGTCTAAAATGGTAGGGCTGCTGCTTCATCTTGTCAGAACACACCTGGTTTAAAGAGAAGGAGAGAGCCATAAGCTTCAAACAAACTGTCACCCATCTGCAACAGGTTGGCTTGGGGCACACTCAGCTTCCCAGCTAAAGTATTCCTGCCCCTTGGCATCACAGAAAGATGGAGAGGACAAATCCCCATCACCTCCTGGGACCCTGAGACCCTTGCTCCTCGCAGGGCACCACATTAACGCACCTGTATTTCTGAGTGGTATAAAGGGAATTTTATTACTTAAAAAAATTTTTTTAATATCTTTATTGGAGTATAATTGCTTTACAATGGTGTGTTAGTTTCTGCTTTATAACAAAGTTAATCAGCTAGACATATATATTTGTCTCCGTATCTCCTCCCTCTTGCGGCTCCCTATAGAGGGAATTTTAAATGAAAATGTATTAGACAAATTTGCATTGAGCATCTGCCAAACTTACTGTCTTGCTAACAAGGGAAACTACAATATGATAAAAGCATGGGTCTTTCAGAGAAGGTATGAAAATGGAGGAATAATAGGGCTGGGGAAGGGATGCCTATACAAGTTGCCTGTAAAAAAAAAAAAAGAAAGGGAGGGAGGGAGGGAGAGAAAACAGTTTATTCTTGTCTTATGGCCATAAAAACATCACATTCCTGTCAGTCATTTGAGGGAATCTGGAGCAATGCGATCTGAGAGACTAGGCCTTGGCTAACTCTTAGAAACAGTAATTAATAATAATAATAATAATACATCTAAGAAGAAGATCCTGAGAATATACCTGAGGCTGTCTGGTGTTATATCAAGAGTTCTTTCCCAGAAAAGCATTTGATAGATCCAATTAACATGGAAGCAGGCCATGTCAGAAACAGAGGTTAGAGGCCAGACACCAGGGCACAAGTCCTGACTTTAAACAAGTGCTGCCAGTGACCCGTCTCAAGCTTCAAGGCAATACGCAAAATCCACAGTTGTCCCATTTCTTAACTTTGGGATCTTCTTTTTCTTTTTGACAGGAAGAGCAGAAGGCCAAGGCGGAGGAAGACTCAGCCCTTCGGTGTCCCCTCAGGTGGGGGCACCTCGTAAGCTGGGGAGGGGAGGCGAGAAAGAACCCGAGCCAGGGCAGCCCAGCCCACCCGCCATGACCTCTTCCAGGCCATGGCCCTGCTGGCCCAAAGCTTTCAAATCCCCTCCTCGCCTCCCTTTTTTTCTGCGCTAGAGTCTCTGTGGGGACTTATCCCAGAAGGGCCTGCGATTTTCACCTCCCGGCTTCCGCTTTTCCCAGAGATTCACACTCGAAGCCCAGGAGAGCTGTTCTGGAGAGTGGAAAGCAAGGTGGAAATGTCGGGGGCCCGAGGTCACCTAATCACGACGAGGGCCAGATTGCAGGAGGGTCCCAAGTCTATGGAGGGCGGCGGGCCTACCCCCATTTTCCGGAGACGCACGCTAAGGCCGCCAAGGTACTCACCCGAGTCTCGCGGCCGTGTGAGGGGCGCGAGGCTGCCGGCTGCGGGCCTGCCGCCTAGGTGCTCTCGGCTGGGGCAGGGCCGGCGCGGACAGTGGGCCAGCGAAGAGACGCCCGGAGCCGGGCGCTGCCGGGAACAGGAAGGCAAGGCGAGGATGCGCTTCCGGGGCTGCGGGCGTCGGGCCGCCTTGCAGAGCCGGAGACAGCCCGGTTCTCCCCCTCGCGATGCTTGTGTCCGCCTCAGGGGCCGCGGGCTCCGGACCCACCTTGAGAAGCGTCGCTACAGCACCACAGCCTGGGGCAAGAGAGACCAGAAAAGGAGGCGTGAAGAGTTTTAAAATAAATGGATTTTTAAAGGAGATCCACACAGGTGGAGGGGAGGGGAAAAAAGAAAATCGCTGTTTCCGCCCGGTTTCGAACCGGGGACCTTTCGCGTGTGAGGCGAACGTGATAACCACTACACTACGGAAACTCAATGGAAGTTACTTCCCACTGCTGATAGTTCTCCCTACAGAGCACGCCCCTCCCTCCCTCCCTCCCTCCCTCCCACTTCCTCACTTCCTCCCACTTCCTCACTTCCTCCCA
>NW_006798991.1:636594-636867 GCF_000442215.2 Lipotes vexillifer | reverse complement strand
CCGCCGCTTCGTCCCAGCAAATGTGCGTGGTTAATATGCGCGTGCGTCTTGTACCACTCTCCCAAATCAGAGAGGCCAATTAGATGCGCAAACCAATCCCCTGCAGCGTACAGATCTGAAGCGAAATTCTTAGTAATTTATTCTGGAAATGACCGGATGGGGGAGAACAAAAGAGACTTCAATCCCTTCACTATTACTTCTCAATCTGAACTTCTGGATCTTAATTTCTTCCTCATTGCTTACCAGGTTACCTCAAACACATCCTCCAGCAGG
>NW_006798991.1:629895-636584 GCF_000442215.2 Lipotes vexillifer | reverse complement strand
GCAGGAATGAGCTGGTGGGGCTGGGCGTGACACGGGGCCCACGCACATTCCTCAGTCTGGCTTTGGCTAGCGCCACCGCATGGCCGGACGCGGAATTTGCTCTGCAAAGGAATGATGACCCTCGCTGTGGTCAAAAGCGGGGCCTTCTCGCTCCTGAGACTTCCAAGCAAACTTCACCTTGTAATGGATTTTCTAACTCCGTTGGGTTCCTCAGTGGTCGGCAGAGGAAAGAAGTAAAACGGTGACGCTTACTCCGAGCCAGCCAGGAGTCGAACCTGGAATCTTCTGATCCGTAGTCAGACGCGTTATCCATTGCGCCACTGGCCCTGCACCTGGAGAATTTGCAGGCGGGCATGTCTTCATCAGAAACCAGGAGGCGGCAACCGGTCCACCTTGTGGGGTCTGCGCCTGGCCCTGAAAAAGCCCCGTCCTCCTGGCTAACTCAGACTGCAGCGCGTGGACTCCCCAGGTGGCCAGTTCGCCTGCACGCGCCCTAGCGTCTGTGCTGCTTTCTCATTCTGTCTGTACAGACCCCGGCATTCTCTGCCCCAGTATCATCTCTTCGTTCGTGCATTCATTCATTCAACCAATATGGCACCGGAAATACAACTGTGAAGAAAACAGAGGTGATACTTGCTCTCAAGAAGATTGCATGGACGTAGCGAAGACGATAATAAAGCACTAAATAAATAAAAGAATGGTGATAAGCACTTAGAGGAAAAAAGACAAGCGGGAAAGA
Source organism: Lipotes vexillifer (assembly GCF_000442215.2). Classification (NCBI taxonomy): domain Eukaryota; kingdom Metazoa; phylum Chordata; class Mammalia; order Artiodactyla; family Lipotidae; genus Lipotes; species Lipotes vexillifer. The sequence continues at coordinate 635,845 of NW_006798991.1, read as the reverse complement.
GAATGGAAAAGCCCAGCAGGAAAGGTTATGAACAATAAATACGGGTGTCAGAGAAAAGAGCGACCTGGAGCTGGGGAAATCTCCAGGGCAAAGGCATGGAGGTGGGAGCGTGCATGGGATGTTCCAGCAATGTCGAAGAGGCCAGTGCTGAGCGGAAAGGGCTAGGAGACCTCCGGGAGATGACCTTTGGCCTTGTACACCCTTGTATGGGCTTTGGCTGTTACTGTGTAGGAAATTGGAAGCCGTTGTAGGGTGACAATATATCTGACATTCTTTCTTGTCTCTCCTTGGGTCGTTGAAAACATTTTATTTCCAATATTTACTTAAGCAAGACTCTATGCTAAGCACCCTCACCGCATGCTGCTCCTACCTCAGGACATACATTTCAGAATTTGACACCTTTGAAAGGAGCATTTGTTTGCTTTCTCAGGAAGCGTCTCTTATGTGTGCCTTTCAGCCTGTCTATATTTCTGAGAAGGAATCATTATCTCCATGCCTGGTGAGCATCGTAAATAAGTTGAGGGCTGGGGACACACATTTTTGAGAGCATTAGCCCTCTGTGGCCCCCTTTGCCTGGCAAAGCAATAAAGCTATTCATTTCTACTTCACCCCCCCAAAAAAGAACTAAGTTGACGGCTACTAAACAGAGTAAAACTGCCTGACATTGAGAATGTACACATTGTGTTTAGAAAATCTTTGTTTTCAGTTCATAAGCTTGCAACAGCCCTTAAGAAAAATGTACATGTTCCTGTTTCTGCATAAACATTAAGGTAGATCTAGTTAGGGATTTCTCCCTAGATAGTAAATAGGGGTCTTCTGACCAGATTTATGTACCCCTAGGAACTTTGGTGGTTATGGACTCCATCACAGAATAATACTTTTAAATATAAATTAAAAAGATAAATACATAAGATTTCAAGGGGGAAACAATTATATTGAAATATGTTATCAAACTATTAAAAATTTATATTATAATATTTATGCTCCTTTATTAATGCACCAAATGATAATATCCAGCAGGAGTTCTAATAAATACTATAATTTCAAAACAGTAATGAGCATAAATGATATTTTAAGAAATTTGCAACAACTGTAATTTTCTGTGAAAACATTTGTGATTGCCAATAGTGATAAAGTCAAAAGGACTGAAATATACTGTGCTTTGTTGCCTACATTCATAATGGAAGAAAATACAAAATTTCAGTAAGAAGTTAGTCAAAATAAAAATTTATTTTCCCATCCGAGCTTACAGACTATCCCCTCCCCATCAGAAGAAAAAGAGATTTCTGTTCTAAAGAGGAGTTTGGAAACATGAACAATTGCGCCTGAATTTTCAGAAATGAAGCTGTATGATTAGACCACTCAAGCTGGCTGTTCTCTGCTCTCTGTACATCCCCTGCTCTACCAGTGCCTGCTTCACCTACACCCTACTTACGTGACTGACCTTCCCTCTTAATTGTAGAGCCAAATCAGTAAATGCCTACATACTCACCCGGGGCCCCAGCTACTGATTGTTCTAATCTTTAGATCAGAACATCTCCACCAAGATAGCTTATCAAAGGGGTGGTGAGGGGTATGCTCCTCAGCTGGTTTCCCTGGTAACCGATGAGCCAACCCGTTGTCAATTCCCCATATAACTGGTAACCTCCCTCTTCCCCTGGGAGCGAAGGCTACTGCCAAGTACCGAACACAGTGGGGTGTCACTCCAGGACCTGGCTTCAGATGTGTAAGATCCCCCATCCATTAAACCACTGATATCTCTGTAGCTGACTCTGAGCTCTTTCTTCCGGTCTTGAGGTGGGGCAAGTACAGGGCTTGCAGGCCTGTGGGGTGCAGCTCAACAGAAGCAAACTGAGGTACCTCTTGATAATATTTTATCCTCATCACACACCCAGGATGGGAAGGCCAGATTCCAGGGCATCCCTGGAAGTCACAGGTCCCATCTTGCACCTCCAAAATGGGTTTCAACCCAGCTAGCTGGAGACCATGCTCACATCTGCTCTCCTCATGTCTGCAAAGACCTCCCTTTGTTTTGAAGGTTTTTTGTTTTGTTTTGTTTTGCCTTGAAGGTTTTGAAAGCTTCTTTTGGCTGCCTCAGATTTCTCTGCTCATGCTCTGACATGAGCTGAGGCATGCTTTCATTTTGTTTTTAGATATCTTTCTACTGAGACTTCTTTTCTGAGAGTTCCAGTTTCCAGCTTCCAGTCTTTTCTTCAGTAGTCGTTCCAGTCAGAGAAAGAGAAACAGAGTCCAGAAAAAACAGAACCAGTAGGAAAATATACATGTATTTCTAGGAGTTGGCTTACGTGATTGTGGGGCCTGGGAAGTCTGAAATCTGTAGTGTAGGCTGGCAGTCTAGAAAATCTCAGGCAGGAGTTGATGCTACAGTCTTGAGACAGAATTTCTTCTTTCTTAGGAAAACCTCCATTTTGCTCTTAAAGTCTTTAACTTGTTGGATAAGGCCCACCCACATTACTGAGGATAATCTTTTACTTATAGTCAACTAATTGTAGAAGTTAACCACATGTACAAAAATACCTTCACAGCAACATCTAGATTAATGTTTAATTGAATAACTGGGCTCTATAGACTAGCCAAGTTGACATGTAAAACCAGCCATTACTGCGGTGGACTCTCCTCCTCCTCTGGGTCACAGTGCACTATTCTTCCAGTTTCTCTCCCAAGCATTTGGAAAATAGTAGCACTGCCAGCCATTTCCACTGTCAGCAGTCTATGACACCACGATCTGCACCTTCTCCAATTTCAGTTGTGTGGAACAGAGCCATTGTGAGGGGCCTTTCCATGGTCTTTGCAGGTCACACCCAGATTTCTGGAAGTGATTGCTCTGAGTCTTAATTTTTCTCCCAAGACTTGTCTCTGCCTTGTTAAAAAACTCCTTTGACTTCCCAGAATTTCTGTGCAAATTTTGACAGCTGCCAGTCTAAGGAAAAACCCAGACCAAATATTGTTGGCTCTGTTGTCTTTCTGAATGTCTATCACAGTTTGGTCAAAGTCATGTTAGGTGTGACTCTGCTGTTTATGATTATCTTGGCTCCAAGCACATTAATAATACAATGGTTAATCTTATACTATTAAAGAAATCGGTGCTTATTTCATGGAGTGAATCAGACTGTGTGTTGAGTTCATAGACTTTCAATCGTTTTATGAAAAAGAAATCTAGCAGAGTCATGGGCTTTTTAACCTCTCCCCCAAATCATGTTTGTAGGCAGAGATTAGTGCCAATGGCTGGGTTAAAGTGAGACAGAGAAATCCTTCAATATTGATACAGTTCAGAAACACTGAAATGTTAATTTCAACATTTTCAGAATGGCAACAGATTTCAAGCAAGCAGCCAATCATAATTACAGGTTTCATTTGGGAAGTTACTTTCACAGCTATGGCTACAACTTGTAAACTCTTCCGAATTCCACTAAAGCCCTTTGCCTAAAGACGGATCTATTTCACAGAGAATAGAATGAATTTGGAACAGTTACAAATACACAAGTCCCCATGAAAATATAGAAATTTTTGTGAATGCTTTCAATTGTGACAGCTTGTCAAGCAGATCCTTTGGACAAGTTTTTGGACAAGAACGCGTCTCTCTTCCTCTAGCTGCAGAGGAGAGGAGACTGCTCCTTTATCTCTTTCCAAACTAGGTTTTAATGATGAAGTCTTGAATTTTTTAAAGATGCAACTTAGTTAAGCAAGAAGCAGGCAGGTGGAACCCAATTTTACGGAAAGAAATGGGGTAAGGAAGAGCTGGAATTTTAACTAAAATCCGTGAAATAAAGAACACGTAGCTTGCTTCCTGCAGGGGCCAGTTCTTGATGTTGGAAGTGTTCTGGTCTAAATGTGGCCAATTTCCTCTCCTCCAGGGGCCCCAGGTCATAATTCACCCAAGGAAGCTGCAGCTGCTGAACTCTTGCCCTTCCGGGCAGTTCCGGGAAGACTCCTCTGGCGCCGCCTAAGGATTAAGGCTCGCGCCAGAGTTTCCCTCACCCCACCCCCGCGCGGAGGGTCTCAGTTTTCCTATGGCTGCGCGGTCTCTTAGGTCTTTGGGGGCGAAGCAGAGGTTCATCTTTAGGGTCTGAGAGACCATCTTGGGGGGCTCGTGAACCTCAATAACGAAGAAAGAGATGCACAGAACAAAAGCTAAGATCGTTCCTTTTCTAAGTCAATTTGCAACGTGGCGGGCGTGTTGGCTCCGTGGCTTAGCTGGTTAAAGCGCCTGTCTAGTAAACAGGAGATCCTGGGTTCGAATCCCAGCGGGGCCTTTTGTGGTTTTCCTGCCTTGGAAAAGGGTATGGGGGATTAAAATGTCATCAATCTGAAGGGTAAATTTTCCCTACGGAGTTTCACGGAACTGTGTTATATGAGTCTCAGGCTGGGGACAGTTTTATCGTTTACAAAAAAGAAAAGGAAGAGAAAGATCAATTTGTTTTTCTTTCAGAAGAATTTCTATCTTTCTTGACGTTCTTGCACTTTTCTGCAGTGTTTTTTCAGCAAGCAAAAAGGGAACCAGGGGAAGCAGAAGGCAAAGTCGCCAGATTTAAACTATAAGCAACATCATTATCTCTGGTCATTCTATTATTTTTCCTGGGGAAATCCCAAATGGATGGACTTTCATAATCTACAGGCATTATTTTTTTAGCAAGATCAGCCTCCGGAATGACTGATAAATGCGTTGTTGAGAAGGTTGCAGCATCTCAATTCATAGCAGCCACTAAAATCCAACTATACAATGCAAGTTGTAAATAACTCTTTTAAAAGATGGTCTTGTGGTCAGAGTTCTTTGGAAAGGAAAATCAAAGAGTAAAACATTTGTCCCTGTGATTTCAGAAAAGAAGCTGTGAGGGAGAAGCATCCTTTTGATTGCATATCCACAGAGTGGATAGCCCACTAGAACAGACAGACCTGAAGCTGTTAGCATGCAGGCTGACTTGAGGAAGCAGTCCAGGAAGGGCTGAGGTGCCTTCTTCCAAACTCTCTGTAAGAGAGAGGAAGGAAACGTGAGAGGTGGAAAAGAAGTCTGGAGTTTTAATCATTACTGGGCCCCTTTACATAGAAACTCAAGACCAGGGAAATGAAGTTCACTGTAACTGTTACCCTCTTACTCATCTCCCAAGACCAAGCCCCCCTCCACCTGGCCCAGAAAGTCCCACCAACCAGGCTTTTACCTTCAGAGCACATTATTTTATGTAGATGGTCAAGGGTTGAAATGTGATCTCCTGTTCTGTCTGCAGAAACAAAATGTCCCAACACTTTGAAGAATAGTTCAGGAAACAATTCTACTTTTATGGAGACTTTCTCCACTCACTCTGAAGCTTGATCCCCCACTTTTCTTTATAGGCATCACACAGCAATGGAGAGTACCAATGAAAATTCAATTAATAATCAAGTTGAGAAGAAAAAAAAGCGGATTTTATTTGACCTAAACTGAGGATTATAACCAGGAGACAGATTCTCAGAAAGCTCTGAGAAATGTCCCACCTGTTCGAAGTCGAATGCACAGTCATATACATTTTCGAGACAAAGGATAGTACATCAAAATGTACAGATATGTTTGCTGATATTTTACATAAAGTTCACCAAGGCTATACATAGTCCATGTAAGCATGTACAAAGTGAGCAGCAAGTCACCATGACCCCCTACAAATTTGGTAAAGAACGCTATTCTTTTAAGCAGTTACATCGCTAGCATCAGCAGAAAGGGGGAAAATATGATCTTTATGGTGGAGCAGCCACTCCCATATTTGAGGTGCTCTGTTTAACGTGTAATGCAAATGCGCACTGCACATGAGGGAGGAGGTCCAAACAAACACAGAGAGAGAATATTATGTTTAATTTTTCTTGCCCTGCCTTAAAATATAAATTTTATTTCATCAAAAGACAGACCCTCGGGCTTCCCTGGTGGCGCGGTGGTTGAGAGTCCGCCTGCCGATGCAGGGGA
>NW_006798991.1:601196-629369 GCF_000442215.2 Lipotes vexillifer | reverse complement strand
CCATATTAAAGTTTTCTCTACATGAGGAATTATCTTGCTAGTAGATACTTTGTTTCTCCGTTTGCTAAAATACTAGTTAATTTAATTTCTTTTGGAATTCAAACCACTAAAAAATAGCTCCTAATTAGCCTTCCATATTAAAAATAGGTTTACATTATTAATTTCCAAGGAATTCATAGTGATGGCAGAAAGATTCATGGAGAATTTCACATGGTAAAATTTAAAAAATCTTGCATTATCTTTTTACAAATGTAAAATTATGTCTTACAGCTAACTCCGTTTATACAATTTAGCAACATATGACAAATAAAGCCCGGTGTCTCTAAAAAAAAAAAAAAAAAAAAAAAAAGACAGACCCTCTTTTTCACATTCTCCTATCTTCTGCTCAAAGAAGTCTTTTTCCCAGGCCCGGATTACACACCTCCCTCAAATGATGAGGCCAGCTGAGTCCCAGTATAGATGTCAACATTAGACCACTCCTTCATCCTGTCACCAAACCTGCTTTAACCTTCACCCTTCTACTCCATCAGGCTCTAGGAATACCTTTACAAGGATGCTTCCAGCCAAGTGGCCCTCAATAGATTGCCTGATCTGTACCAGTGAGGTAGCGTTGCTGGCTACTTAAGTTATAGAATATTCCAGGTGAGGAATCTAACCATCTCTCCCAAAAGCCTAAAAATCTTCCGAACTCTCCATGTATCAATCGTGAAAATGATTTATGTGTACAAGTGGAAATGGTTTACAATCAAATGCTTGTTTATCCACCCAGTGCCTATCATGTGGCAGGCACCATGCTAATCTCACATGGCTCATGAGTTCCGTCCTAAAGAGGCTGGTGGGAGGATGAGTCAAACAGTTCAATAGCAATTACAGTAGAGTGGGATATAACACCATTGGGAGTGGAGGGTACTGTAGGCCACACTTTGATACTTAACTCAGACTGGGTGGAGATAGAAGGAGGTGGGGAAGACATCATGGAAGAAGTGACACCCAAACTGAACATGGAGGAGATGTAGGCAAGATCGAGGCAAGAGAGTGGGCTGGAGAGAAAAGTGGAAGAGGTGCTCCAGGCAAAGGGAACAGTGTGTGCCTAGAGGTGAGAAACAGGACGCTCAGTTCAGGTAAGCGGAAGCAACTAGAGAAAGGGGTGTACAGATGTTGAAATTCTTCTTTGTCTGGAGATGGCCATAGGCCCATAGGCATCCTCATAATTTGTGGCAGGGGTCCCCAACCCCCGGGCCACGGACCAGTACCGGTCGTGGCCTGTTAGGAACTGGGCTGCACAGCAAGAGGTGAGTGGCGGGCGAGCAAGTAAAGCTTCATCTGTATTTACAGCTGCTCCCCATCGCTCACATTACTGCCTGAGCTCCGCCTCCTGTCAGATCAGCAGCGGCATTAGATTCTCATAGGAGCTTGAACCCTACTGTGAACTGCACATGTGAGGGATCTAGGTTGGGCACTCCTTATGAGAATCTAATGCCTGTTGGTCTGAGGAGGAGCTGAGGCGGTGATGCCAGCGCTGGGGAACGGCTGCAAATACAGATCATCATTAGCAGAGAGGTCTGACTGCACAGACACCATAATAAGTCAATTGCTTGCAGACTCATATCAAAACCCTATCAGTGAGTGACAAGTGAAAACAAGCTCAGGGCTCCCACTGATTCTGCATTATGGTGAGTTGTATCATTATTTCATTATATATTACAATGTAATAATAATAGAAATAAAGTGCATAATAAAGGTAATGCACTCGAATCATCCCAAAAACATCCCGCGCCCCCCTCCTTGGAAAACCTGTCTTCCACGAAACCAGTCACTTGTGCCAAAAAGGTTGGGAACTGCTGATTTATGGCATCAAGAAAACCACAGCTGGACTTGGTTTGACAGTTGATAAGTCTCAAGTGTTTCATGTTTTCTTTTGAAAAGACCATACATTACCAAAGCAGTATGGATGGAACTTGAATTCACAAGTTGTGGATTAAATGGGACCTCTAGCTGGGCTGCTGAGATTCTCCTATGGAGATGTACAGCTAAAAGGGTCTTTATTTCCCATTTCTTCCTGGGTAGCAACACTCATCTACTTGCTCCATACCTGTTTTTGCTGCCAACATGTCTATTCCTCGGGGTAGGAGCTGCACCTGTCCTGTTCACAGGCCTTGGCAAACAGTGGGTGCTCAATTACAACAACAAAAAGATTTATTAGGCATTTATGCCTGGGATTTATCAGGCCTTTATTATTTGCCAAGCACTTTGTATATACCAAATCATGCAATCTCACAGCATACATATGGGGTAAGTTTCAGTTATTTCCTCCATTTTAAAGAGGAAGTCACCAAGGCAAGGGATACAAAGTCATTTGCCTGGAAGGTCATACAGCTCGTGTAAGTGGCAGAGCCCAGGTAGCCTGATTAGCGTTGGACCCACCTAGTGACCCTCCAGGCACTTCTGAGTGCTTCTCCTATTACCCTAGGAGTTGTGCCTATTTGCCATTTCCTCCTTTCTCATGTTTCCAGGGCCCACGTGGGGACCCTAAATGGGCAGAAATGGACAATATGTGGTCACCTAGGCAATAAAGGGAAACTTCATTTGTTTGTTCTTTTCTAGCCTTGCTAATGACCATCTTTCTAAGACATACCAATTCACTTTTCTTTCAGTGTATGTATGAACCTTTCTGTGAGTTCTGAGGAATTTAGAGGAGAGAGAGGGCAGAACAATTCTAAATATCAATGATCATAAGAGATTCACCCTATTTTCTGCCTTTGTAACCTGTTATTAGATTAGATTTCTTTTTTAAAAAAGGAATGGAGAGGAGAAAATTCCAGTCACATGAGGTTTTTGATTTTGGGGGGCTTTGCAATAAATTATGTAAAAATAATATTCACTGTCCAAGTTCTGAGTTCAGAATAGAAACACTGTAGGTTAATATTTGTAACTGTAGTATTAATGCTCAAAATAAGCGGGCTGGACGTCAGGAAAATTGAATTTGAGGGATGTTTCTGGAGATGTCACTAAACATGAATTTGTGTGTGTCTAAATCTCCCTTCCTGGATCCTGGGTCCTGGGTGCTGTTCTGAACTGCAAAATTTGTAAACTGTCAGACCCTCATGACCTGCAAGTCAATCCTGCAGAAAATCTTACACAGCTTCATAATGTAATACATAGGAAGATGTTCGTTGATGGCACCCTTATTTGTGGTGGGAGGGCGTTGGACCTAATCTGGGAGTCATCCCTGGGTGAGGACACACACTGCAGACCTCTGTGCAATAATTAAAAATAATAGTTCTAGATGGGGTCTAGAGGTACGCACAGCAACACAGATTAAAAAACTGTGGCACGAAAAAAAAAAAACACTGTGGCACGAAAGGGACAAAGTAAAAATAGAATGAGATATATGACACAGTGTCATTTATGTAAATTAAAAACGCATGTACCGAAACCAAAAATACATGTTCTACAAAAACATATAGCAAGAAAGAAAAGGATGATCTTTCCAGTGATTTCTTATGGGGGTGGGAGACGAAAAATGAAATTGAAAGGCAATTAAAAAGGAATCCATAAATAAATAAAACAAAAGAAGGGCCCTGTGGACATCAGTGATAAATAATTGAGGAGTAACATTCATTCGACTCCTTGAATGTGAAGGAGAGAGAGGGACAGACAACTAGAGACAGTAAAAGGAGATGAGATTACAATGACTAGATCTTAAATTGTGTTCTGGGTAGAGTGCTTTCATTATTTTTTTTAATATTTTAATTTTTTTATTTCGGATAATTTATTAAAAAAAAAAAAGGATGAATCCACGAGGTGAACATGGAAGAATGTGATACATATATAATGGCTGAATAGTTTAAAAAGCGAACTGTCAGGAGTGGGATTCGAACCCACGCCTCCAGGGGAGACTGCGACCTGAACGCAGCGCCTTAGACCGCTCGGCCATCCTGACACGCTGTTCACGTACCCCGCTCGGATTTCATTTCTGTGTCTACCTCAACGCTAGTCAATTTTTTTTTTTTTTTTTTTTTTTCCTGAGGATGTGGAAATTCTTCGGTTGAAAAGCGAAACCACAAGTTTGCGAACGGCCCCGGACGCCGACCCTGGGTGGAAGCGCAGGATAAGTGCCGGGTTGCCGGGGCCGCCGGGGGGCGTCTTCTGCATGAAAGCGGATTCGATTCCAGGCTGCCGCGGGCGGTTGTTTATTTTTTTTTTTTTTTTTTTTTTTTTCCTGAGGATGTGGAAATTCTTCGGTTGAAAAGCGAAACCACAAGTTTGCGAACGGCCCCGGACGCCGACCCTGGGTGGAAGCGCAGGATAAGTGCCGGGTTGCCGGGGCCGCCGGGGGGCGTCTTCTGCATGAAAGCGGATTCGATTCCAGGCTGCCGCGGGCGTGGCGGCGCGGGCCAGGGTACCCAAGAGTAAGGGAACTTTTTCTCCATTCTCGACAGAATTCTTGTTCCAATAATGGCACCCACGTTGCTGAAGTTGCCTTACTTAAATTGACACCTGCTCCCAGAAGGTTTTAGGCTATTTATTCAGTTTGGTGCTCGCCGAGGCCCAGCCCTCTCGGGCGCTCGCTCTTTCCTCCCTCCTGTCCTTTCTGTTTTAAATCTCCCCGCTGGGGTTACCCTGGGGATCGGTGTAAGGGTGTCCAGGTGTCTTGCTTCTTGTTCCGAGTTATCTAGCTGTACACTGAGGATTTGTGGACTTTTCTGTATGGATGTTATGCTGTTCTTAGAAGGAGACCTCAAACTGAGACCAGTTCTGCCTTTCACTTTCTGCAAGTGTATCGCTTTATCTTCCATTAATTCTTATGGCTTTCCTAAATCTCTGTTTATGTCCAGCAAAGCTACCAGATCTGTACCACAAAGAGTTTCTAATTGGTATGGAACACTCCTCAAAGAGAATTTAGTTTAGGTCCTTAGAACTAAAGCATGGAGATATAGTTTTTTTTTTTTTTTTTAAGGAGAGGATAAACCCAAATTTTGACATCGGTTATATTTGAGTGATGAGATTTTGATAATTTTTATTTTTTTAAATGAACTTCCATATGTATTCAAGGAAAAACGCTATTTCCATTTTAAATTTTAAAATGAGAGTAAATGTGCATGTAGTTGGGAGTGGACTCAGAGGTTTTGAGAAGGAGTTTTGAGGAGACCTGAGTGGGTCTGGAGGCAGAAGGGACAGATAGATAAATTGGGATATGCAGAGAGATGGCGCGGAAGAGTTGTTGTTGATAAGGGATGATAGAAGTTGTACAGTTATTTTTCTCTTAATTTGAATGTCTGAGCTCAACTATCTCACAGAATCTCTGTTAAAGAGAGGCAGGCCCTTTCAAACATGTGATGACCAGAGTTGGCATTTGGTGTGTGAAATGAAGTCTGTCACTATCATTTCAGTAGCATTTGTGTTTTGGGGCTGATCTTTAGCTGTGGGGTGAGAGGTTTTTCTTTCTGGTTAAAAAAGAAAATCAGGCCTTGGAAATACTACAATTATTTGCAGTGGTGGAAGAGACGCCTTTTTGGTGCTTCTAAAATCACAGTATCACCGATTCTGCTTCAGGTGATTAAGACGGGCTTTGGCAAAGCATCAGCAAGGCCACCCTTCTTCTCTTTTGGAAGGTTTGAAAATAAAGCCAGAAAGACCAAGACTGTTCATTTCTTCCAGGCACTGGTAGCTGGTGCCAGCTGGAAAGAAAGCCTCAGGGCTCATCAGATAAATTCTCCCTCAGGGTGCCTCATGTGAAGAGGCTAAACCTGGGAGGGGGGTGGACACAGATGTTTCCTAAGAATCTGCTACCAGCTCAGTACTGTGTTTGGTAACCATTTTCCTTGAAGATCATGAGGAAATAGGAAGGGGAGGGAAGTCGCAGAATTAATTAAAACCTATGACGAGTTCTCTTTCTACTCTCAGAGAGGGGTTCCTGTGGCAGTCCTATCTATTCGGAGTGAGATTTTACATATACATTTCAGGATACACATTGTACATTAAACTAGCAAAACAACTGCTTGAGGTTCTCAAGTATTTTTAAAGAACTTCGGACTTTGTTTCTTTGTTTTTTGAACTTTTTTACTTTCTAAAAGTACAATTTGAACACAAATGAATACTTTTTTCTTTTCCGGTGTGTGGGCCTCTCACTGTTGTGGCTTTTCCCGTTAGTAGAGCACAGGCTCAGATGCGCAGGATCAGCGGCCATGGCTCAGGGGCCCAGCTACTCCACAGCATGTGGGATCATTCCGGAATGGGGCACGAACCTGTATTCCCTGTATTGGTAGGTGGACACTCAACCAGTGTGCCACCAGGGAAACCTGTAAACTTCCTGACTTGGATTAAGGTCAGACCCTCTGTGAGGGGGACTATTCCTGATCCTTGCTTGGGGCCAATAGGGAAAAGTGGGCATCTCACTGAACTATCAGGGCCTTCAGAGTAGGAATCCAAAGGGCCTTTCCTCTGGAACAGTAGTTTAAAGATCATCCAAGTTGGTTTGTTTTTCCAATTATGAGGCATCACCACTAAAATTTCCCAAACATTTCCTCCAGAGGCTAAGGGCGGGTAGCCATTGGCACTGTGGCCTTATTGTAAGTAGCTGGACCGTCCTGGGACAGTAGCCCCTTCCCTGGTGAGCCCACTGCCATCAGGTCTGGGAATGGGTCTTGGATAAACAGAACTACACTGCTTTGGCTCACTGCATTCCCACGCAGGTTTCTTTCCTCTGTTTTTGTTTCAGTTCCACTTGTTGGGATAAAGAAAGGAAGGTGCAGATGCTGTTTTCAGCAGTCAGACAGACTTATTTATTAGGTTAAGACCATGGGCGACATCTGTCCTGGAACCTGGAAAACCCAGTTGGAAATGGAAGGTTGGAGCCTGAGTAAATATGCAGTCTATTGGGAAGACAAGACATACGTATACAGGAAAATGCAAATACAGACAACTGTGATTAATCCAGCTGTGCTGAGCACAATGATGCAGCCTTCAGGGAACCCTGAGGAGAAGCAGCGTGTAGGAAAGCTGGGTGGGGAGAGAGCGATTGGTGGTGCAGTGTGGAAGTGGGTGGTGGTCGAAGCTAATTAAAGGTATGGTGGAGGGTTTAAACCAAATGTTGGGTTGAGGCTGAGACAATGGCTGATAAAGTGGTGATCTTCCTGAACGATGATGCCTGGAAATGCCTCTGAAATGGAGAGATTCTAGATCAAAAAGAAGAAGAGAACCTGAGACTTGTGGAGTCAACAAAGTGAGGTTGAGATGAGCCCCAGGCAAGGGAGAAACACGGGTGCAGAGAGGGGAACAGGGCCGAGGCATGGCTGTGAACACAACCTTTGAATTTTATCTAAAATTCTCTCCTCTATCAAGCGTTCTGTCTGATCCCTTAGCCCTGCTCATTTCATCTCTTCTTTACTCTCCTTGCCAATTGCTCAGATCCACCCCAGGGGATATGACTTAAAAAATTTGACATATAGGCCCTAAAACTCTAGGGGCAGGCCAGATGTCCATCAATGGCCTGGGTTCACCTCACTTTCTTCTATCATGACTTCCCCCCCAAGTTCCTTTATGGGATTTCAGCCTCAGATCTTCCCTTCCCAGGATCCTTTAGGTTTTCTGCTTGCCTAAAACCTGTTCCTGTACATATTCCTATTCTGGACACCAAGATGTTTCTGTCACAACCCTAGGCCAGCCTAAGCCCATCTTGATCCCTGAGCTTCAAGTGCCTTCCTACAGGCTTTGGCCTCAAGGGCCAGGAGAACGCGAGAAGCAGTTTGAGTCCCCTCTCCGCCCCCTGAATATTGAAACAGAAACGGAAACAGATTAGGAAGGTCCTACACCCCACACTCTATCAGCAGCAACACAACCTTCTCAAGATTAATTAATCCCTACCCAACAGGAAGAAACAGGGGCTGGGTGCAGCTGGCAGATGAAGCCCCAGGGGGTGATAGAGAAGGGGGTAAGGGCGAAGGGAAACAGTTGAGCTGGGGTATTCCTTAAGGTACCCGTTGGCTGGGCTGGGGAGGGATCAGTTTAGAATGGAGGGTGTCTGTATCCCCAGAGGCAGAGTCCTGCCCTATGGGCGAGAGTGGGATGTCCTTAGAAAGGTCCTTGGGATCAGCAACTACTGTGACTCCCTCAAGCCCATCAGTGATTGGGCAGATGGTCAGGGGCTTTTTACCACAGGACCACAGGCAGAAGAAGGGCCGGAGGGGGCCTGAGAAAGAGGCATTAGAGAAAGTATAGATATGGGATCCATCAGTCATGTTGTAGAAGCAGATGTCTCCTGACTCACAGTCCAGGAAGATCCCAACTCGGCGGGGGGATCCCGCCAATGGGAGAGGGGTCCGCAGGGGGGTGAGAGCCCAGTACCCGTTTCCATACAGCTCCACAGCCCAGAACCCATTCTCGGGAGTCATGGGGTCAAATCCTTTCTTCACCACGTTCTCCCTACACACCCCGATTGCCCAGTCAGTCCTGTCTCCCACCTCTACCTCCCAGTAATGTCTCCCCGAGGTGAAGGCCTCACGACCCAACACACAAGGCCAGGAGTCAAATCTCTCTGGTTTCTCAGGCAGTTTCTGACGTGAATCTTCCAGTCGGACAGATTTTGAATCCTCATACAGAAAGAGGTGGGGGTGGGCGGTATCTGGATCCAGAGTCACATCAACTAGAGACAGAGAGAAAGTGAGTCTGAACGTCAGTGAATGTTAAAGGTTGAAAGAACTACCCTTTCTTCTCCAAAGAAGTGGGACACTTCTCTAGCAGTTGACAGGTCTCCTCCGGAAGAGAGCTGCCTGGCCTGCTCAGCAGTCTCTAGTCCCTTCTTCCATCCACAGCCATAGGGTGATGTATGAACTGACTGTCCCCAGTGCCCCATGGGACCCTGTCAAAGGGGACTTGTCTTCTAGCCATCTTCCAAGGACCCTCTGTGTGCCTCAAGGAAAATGTTGAGGCCATTTACCATCGTCTATCCCCTCTATATCCTCATCACTAAAATATGTTAGTGGTTTTTATTTCCAAGTACTGTAGGACTTTGAATCCCTGCAAGGTAGATCCTCGGAGCCCTTGAGATATTTAGAGTCACTGACCTGCATGCAATGTAGCCTTTTTCCATTCTGCAAGGGGGGAGGGGGGAAAGAGTGTTATTGACATGTTGTATAATAAGAGAGAGAAAACCTTGTGGATGAAATATTTAGAAGAAGATAGAACTTACTGAGCTCTTCCAGGAGTTTCTCTGGAAAACAAACAGAAATACCTTAGTGACCTTCTAGAGTGGGCATGAGGGAGGGGACAAAACAGGTGTAAGAAACACACAAAGGAGTAACTGTTTACTTCATGACTACCTGATTGTTGAAGCATTATCAATAAATGAAGAACAGGGATTATGTTTCGTTTTCTAAGAAATATGCAGGAAGTTCCTACTGGCTTGGGATCAGATCTTTAGTCATTACTGGGAAACCAAGTTAAAAGTAAGGATAGAGTCTGAAGGTGAGTAGTGAATAAACATCAGGTCTATTCTCTCAGTTAGAACTGGTTTTCACTTGTCTTGTACCCCAAACCTCTGTTATTCTTCATTTTGGGTGCCACTGACTTCAGGAGCCTTATAATCCCCTCTGACTTTCAGAATTCTAGAATCAATTATCTTCCAGTCATCCTAAAGGACTTGGATCCAACCCCACTTGGAAGCACTCCCAAAAAGAAGACTGGGATTCTATGACTTACCTTTAGAGCTGAATTCATGCCTCTTCTGTCTGGATCTTTCCTTGTATAGTCTCCAAGTGAAAAATATGGACCCAATTGTGAGAAGTCCTAGCACCATCAAGACCACAGCCACAGCCACCATCCAGGGAGTCAGCCTTGGGAAGAAGGGAGCTAAAACAAAGTCCCCAAGAAGGACATTTGTTGAGAAGCTCAGAGCAAGTCCAGCTCCTCTCCTGATTCCAAAAGGGGGTGGAAGAGAGAATGACCTGGACCTCTCACATTCCTCCCATGGCAAAATAGTCCCTCCAATGCCACTCTGAGCTTTTCAGATAAATTTTCATCTTAGGTAACAGAGAGCAGAGAAAGAGAGGAATGATGATGAAGAAGAGTCATTTGGGGACAGGACCTGTGAGATAAAGAATATAATGGACCAATTCCTGTCTTCACGGAAATTTCTCCTTAGCTATCAATGCAGGATGGGAGCCAAGGGGTTGAGGGAAGTAAATAAGGAAGGGGAAATATCACATCTGAGTGCAACAGAATGGGACTCAATGACCAAAGAATAAGGAAAAGTTCCTGCCTGAACCAGAGATAGTGTGTAGTGAATAATGAGAAGATTTGCTTCCCTGAGGACCCTGGAAACTTAGACAGAGCTCTAGCATGGAATGCAGAGGAAGGCGAGGCAAGGGTGGAAACAGGAGGACTAATTTGGTTCGATCCAGAAGACCCCCCCCCAGAGACAAAGCTTCTCTACCAAGATATATCTCCCAAGATAGAAAATCCGGAATTTGTATGAGATCTAGGTAAAATTTATGCCTTCAGAATCTCTACTCTTCTAGTGAGGCTGGTGGGGCTTGGTGGGCAAGAGTTTAGGTGGGGGAAAGCTTAAGGTGATGAAAATAGACAAGTCTGCCATGAGGTTACAGCTGGGCATGTGTCCCATGTGATGTGGCCCTGAAGCTGTGTCAAAAAGGAACCTAGCACTGATTTCACTGACCTGGTATAGAAATCTCTACTTCCTTCTCTTGGCCGAGAAGGAGGTTCCGGATACAGCAGGACACACTCTTCATGGAGGTATCCCTGATGATCACTGAAGCCACCACGGTGAACAGACCTTCTTCATCAGGGTTCCTGGACTCTGACACGGATGCAAACTCCTCTCCCTTGGGAGTTCGCCACTGTACCTGGGGCTCTGGGTACCATCCCACTGAGGTACACTCCAGCCAGATCTCTCCACTCTCTTGAACTTCCATGTCGATGTGAGGATCAGAGCCCAGAGCTGTGGAGAAAGGAGGCAACTTACTCCTTTAGCGGACATCCTTCTGGGAGGCTTATAACCACAGGTCTACATAGTTTGAGAAAGAGAAACCCAAGGGAACTGGGGATGAGAGGGACTCATCTCCATATTTTATTACACAAGGAAACAGAGGTATCAATAAAAGAATACATCTTATCAGAGAGGGGTGCTGTGTTGGGATTTAGTGTTGGAATTGTGGGCAGGAGTTTGATGGACAGACAGGGGTCCGGTCAGCGGGAACAGCAAGCCCAATGGCTTAGGGGTGGGTTAGTGAGTCTAGGCTGGGAGTTCCAGAGATGGGAGAGAGCTCTGTGGTTGGAAGTATCATGAGAAGGCTTTGGGTAGGAAAAAGGCTAGGATTGAGAATGTAAGGATAAACAGAGAAGGAGTATCCTTGAGGAGAAGGGGGATTGGAGGTTCTTTGCACTGAGATTGTAGTTGACAATTTAAGTTTCACTTACCTGTGATACTGATTCAGGAATTTTCTCGAATGATTTCAACCTCATCTACCCCCACCCCCCAATTAAACTGGCATAAATCAACATGAAGCTGTTTTTTCTTTCTGTTCAGCCTAATTATTTTCTTACAATTCCACAAAGTACAGAAAAACAGCAAGCTTCAGAGAAGAGTTCTTAAACACATATCCACAACTATTGATTTAAATCCATATACCAAGTTGTGCGTGTACGTGAAAATGTGTATTCTTTTCATGAAGGGGGCCACCACCCTCAGCAGATTCTCAAAGGTGTCTATCACTCAGAAAAGGTAACAATGACAGCTTTATGCTATCAAATCTCTAGGGCTTTATAACCAAACTTTAAGGTAATTCCCTACAAAGGAAATATGAATTATATATGATGCTGCCACATGGGGCACTCTGTTATGAGGCAGGGACCCAGATTTCACCCAGGTACTTTTCATACTTTATCTTTATTTGACTACATACATGAAAAGCAATAGAGTTGTATATCATACATTGTAGGGCAGTCCGAGGCACAGTAATAATATCTTACAAGTACATAATGCTTTTAGAATTGACAAAGTAGTTTCTCATATATTGTCTCATTTTATTTCATTTCTGCAAAACCTTCCTTGAGAGGTGGTGCTTTCCCAGTTTTACAGTAGGAAATATAGCTCAGAAAGAGATTTGTTTGATGCCAAGTGGGAAAGACCTCAATGTATATTTTCCTCCTGAGTGTTTACCATTTTCCTTGTTGTTTTACTCTGAAATTTGGCTTGAAAGGAAAAAGGAAACAAAAACAAAAACTTTTGTAGGTAGATCAAGACCCTTAACAAGCAGCCACCCTCCATGATTTTAGGAAATTGGCCTTTGGGTACTAATCCATAAAGCGGTGTCAAAGTATGCATTGGGGTTTCTCACCACAGCCTTAATGTAATGGTGAAAAATAGACACAGCTGAAATGGTTAATTCTGGGCTTTGATCAAGCAAATTATGGTCTGTTAATAGAAGAGAATGTTATACAGTCATTACATCTTACACTTATTTAATTAATAACATGGGGAAATGCTTATGCTATAATTGAGAGAGAAAGGCAGGACATCATTGAAATAAAGCTCCGCCCAGAAAGATAATTCCGCTGCTCCCTTTCCACTCTCAACACAAACCCCCTTCCTACTCATCTCCTACTCTAGGCCTGCCAACCTCTTCCAACCTAAAAGGGATTTGGGGAATGAATCTGATGGCTTCCAAAGTAACAGATCCATAGGAAAATATATCCCTCATGGAGTCACCGGAGAAAGTCAAAACCGGTCTACTCACCAGCCACCTTCAGATGCACGGTGGCCTCTTCGTAGTTTTCGTCCTGCCTGAAAAAGCATCGGTACTCCCCATCATCAGAGGCCTTGACGTCCTGTATCCTCACAGCGACGCGCCCCTCCGCGATGCGGTCCTCCACCAGCGTCACTCTCCCCCGGTACTCGGCCATCTGCTCTCCGGGCTGCTCTCGCCCTTCCCGGCGCACGAACACCGGGGGAGAGACCTTCTCTCGGAACCACCGCAACTCCATGCGCTCGGCGCTCACGTTGGGGGAGAGGTGACAGGGCAACTCGGCATCTTCACCCACCACCGCCAGGATGGGCTCCGGGGGTCCAATCACGTCAAAGGGAGCTGCCAAAAAACCAGGAGGGTCAGACAGAATGTGGAGGTGGGAGATGAGGACTGATACAGACCAGGATCCCACCGAAGGGCGGAGACTCTCCCACCATTTCTCTTATTCCTACGACAGCCCAAGGGAGTCCATCTCGACCCTTATGGAAGTCTCTAAGGAGAACCAAATGGGATTGTTTACAATTACTGAGAAATTTCAACCTTGTAGGCCACAGTGAGAGTGAGAGAGAGAGAGAGGAGAGAGAGAGAGACAGGGGAGACCTACCAGAATCCAGCTCGGGCACCTGGAGGAGAATGAAGACGAGCAGACACCCAGGGAGACAGGAGTTTGGGAAGACTGCCATCTCCAGCCTTTGTGGACAGCAAGATGCTGGTGGACTCGAGTTTGTCAGGAGCTTCAGCCTAGGAGACAGATGAACGGATAAGAGATAGCTATGGGTTGTTGAGACACTGTTCTCCCAGCGTCCTCCCAGCACTTCTTTCCAACTTGGAAAGAGTCATTTGCACCTGAAGCTTCCTCCTACCTCCCCCCACAGGGCAGACTTTCAGTCCAGGTGGCCCTCAGCACGCTCTCACCGACCACCCTAAGGCTGGTCAATCTTGTCTGTATACAACAACAAAATGGGCCCTGAATCCCCAAGAGAGACTTAGGAGAAGGGAATTGTGAGGCATAGTACCCATTAATGGGTTTCATATAAATAGAAGAACCTTGCAACCACTGCCCTAAAAAACCTCTTCTTTCAAATACAGTAATTTGATGTTTGCTTTTAGCAATGATAGTAAAGATACAGTGACGGAGGTAGAGATGGAGACCAGGGGTATAAGTTGGAGGAGAAAGGAAGAAAGATTGGGAGCAGATAGAACAAGAAAGGGGAGCTGGAGAGACCTAAAGAGCTTGAAGAGCAGAGGGCCTAGGACTAGGTAGGAAGGAGCCAGGGGGAGAGAAAATGCCTCCTGGCTGCTGGCTCTCTCAGGGGGTGAGAGTAATCCCAGATACTGACCTCTGATGTTGGAGGAAAAGGCACCAACAAGCTTCTGCTACCAAATGAGAAAGCTGGTTGTGGCCCCAGGGGCAAAAGTTAAAGGAGAAGGAAGGGGGAAGTGCTCTCAGGAAAGCCTGCCCCCAGGTCCCTGATGTATTTACTTTGGGGAAAAAAAAAAGTTTTCCAGAGAGGAAAAGATCTGTGGATTTGTGGTCTTCAGCTGAGAAATCAGGATGTGCATTGATGACTTAGGCTAAACAGAAGGGGACAGGGCAAAAAAGAAAGAGGATTCAAGAAAACACTAAAAGAAAATGTAAAGCCTTGGGCCGTTAATTCACCTCTCCAAGCCTCAGTTCTTTTATCTCTAAAATGGGAGTATTGTTAATAATACCTTCTTTGGAGTGGTGTTGCAAGGATTAAATGAGATTAAGCATGTTAAGTGCTTAGCATATAATAGGGACTTAGAAGAGAGAAAGTTGTTATTCTATTATTATTTATGTGAGTTGAAAATTAAAGATAGGCTAGGAATACATTTGTGTGTTTCAGTTTTCAGGGCCCCAAAGTTGTCTCTCTGCCAAAGCTACTAAAAGCAATTCATGAGGCCTGCAGTTTCTTGTTTTGGGTTAAACCCCTTATCGTTATGGAAAATTTTTAAATATGTATATTTTTGATAGTAGAAATCACTCATAATGTCAGCAAATAATGACAGCCTCTGGCAGAATTGTTGATATTTTTGTAAATATAATTTGAAACATTGTTAATAGCTACATAATATCATACTGAAGGTTCCTATAATTCCCAAGATTGTGGGACATCATGAGTTTTTTGCCTATTATAAATAGTGTGCTTTATACACAAGTCTTTGTCCACATCTTTGATAGTTTCCTGATAAACTTTCTGATGAATTCCCAAAAATATTGTCATCAGGTCAAACGGTATGAACATTTTGTCAAAGTTTCTTCCTGAAATGTCAAGCCTATCACACCATTAACTGAAATGTCCTTCTCACCTAATTCCTGCCAGCATTGAGGGCTATTATTCCTCACCATCACTAATGGAATGGATGATATTGACCAAATTATTACTTCACAATGCATTTATATAATGAGGCTGGTCATTTTTCATGTTTATATATTTTAATATATTCCGGAAGTGAATTTTTCAAGCTAATTGCCTTTTTTTTTCTAGATAGATTCTGGAGCTTTTTTTTTTTTTTTATCAAAATGTATGAACATTTTAGAAATTAAAGACATCAACCCTGTATTATATGTGTGGCAAAAACCCTTCACCACCCGTTTGTTCTTTGCCTTTTAATTGGGACTATGATTAAGACCAACAAAAAATAATTCCTCCAGTGGACCCACCTGAGTGCTAGGAGAGTGAATTTTCTCAAATACAAATCTGATCTTGTCACATTTTGCTTAAAAATCCCTACATGTCTCCTTAGTGACCCCAACACCCAGTTCAGGCACCTTAATCTGGTCAAGAAAATGCAGTAAGATCTAGTGGCCTCCCTCTTTCCTTCCTCTCAGCCTCTTCTCCCCAGAGCCTCCCAGTCTGTCCAACTCACATGAGAAACACTTTTGAAGTCTTTGGTCTTATCTATAATGTTTAAAGTAAATTAAACATTTTGCTGCATTACACATGAAATTTTAAAAATATATAACTCTGGCTAGACTTTGCCCCCTCCAAGTGAAATCAGCTCTCAAGGAAGATGGGCCAGGTTTATCCTGTGACACGGACAACTTCCTGGTTCCTGTTTGCTGGCACAAATCTGACCTGAATCCTACTGTGTGATGCAGATATGTTTATTTTTGTCTTTTGTTTCCAAGTCTTTCTTCCCTTCCTAAACTGAGCTCTTTGAGGTCTCTGACCTCTTATCAGCACATAGACCGAAGTAGAATTTGCAGCTTCAATCACACCCACCAGTCCTTGGCTTTCCTAGTTTGAAATGTGCCTGCCTCATTCTCAGCTCCCATCTGTGCTTAACTTTCAAAAATATCACCGATAATGAGTTTCCTCTCCTCAACCCATTCTGATTAGACTTCTATCCCTTGCTCTACATTGTCAAAATATCTTAGAGGAAAATTTAGGGCAGGAGGAAGAGCTTTTACTTGCACCCAAGAGAGCTAGACTGAAAGAAAGGAGCTGGGGAAATAGAGAGCAAATGGTATTCAAGGTATTATGTGGCAGCCAAGGTTCTGACTGGATAATATCTGAGTCATTTCGACAGAAACTAGCAGTTTTGGACAATCAGTGGCAGGATATCTGAATTGTCCAGGCTCAATCAGGGAACAGATTCTAGATGCCCCCAGTTTTCATGGCTCCCATTGTTTTTTAGGTGCCTTTGTGATGTGGGGTTACTATGAGCAAGTTCCTGTTATTCTGGGGCCCTAGAAACATAAACTGGTTCCTCTTAGACATGAAACCATTTGGGCCGAGGAGTGTGATGTGCTCCTCCGATGACAAGATGTCAGGGTTTCTCCCCCTACACTCCCCTTTTCACCACACAGGATTCAAATTTCCTAATATTATAAATTGGTCAGACCCAATGATTATTCTCTTCCTCGTCTTACTTGACATCCAGCAGCATTTGACCGAGGCAACCACTCACTCCTTTTTTTTAAGAAGTAGTTTTTATTCTGTCAAAGTAATTCATGCAAAGCATTTTTTTTTTTGCGGTACGCGGGCCTCTCACTGCTGTGGCCTCTCCCGTTGCGGAGCACAGGCTCCAGACGCGCAGGCTCAGCGGCCGTGGCTCACGGGCCCAGCCGCTCCGCGGCATGTGGGATCTTCCTGGACCGGGGCACAAACCCGCATCCCCTGCATCAGCAGGCGGACTCTCAACCACTGCGCCATCAGGAAAGCCCATGCAAAGCATTTTTTTAAAAAAATAGTATAAACAGCTTTTAAGAAAAGCACTAGTCCCACTTCCACCCTATCCTTCCTCATTCCCTAGAAACAGCCTCTTCAAATGCTTTGTTGTTTTGTCTGGTGTTTATCTAGATATGTCTCAGGAGTAACAGTTATGTTGCTATTTCTTGATGAATCCATTTTTATATATTACTTTTCGATGTTCTATCATGAGCAGTGATGATTTCGTTCTTGTGGTGGCTGAGTTTATGTGTCAACTTGACTGGGCTAAGGACTACCCAGGTAACTGGGAAAAGGTCATTTCTGGGTGTGTTTGTGAGGCTGTTTCCAGAAGAGAGAAGCATTTGAATCCGTAAGTGAAGAGACCATCCTCACCAGTGCAGGTGGGAATCATCCAATCCTCTGAGGGCCTGAATAGAATAAAAAGATGCAGGAAGGGCGAATTTGCTCTGTGCTTGAGCTGGGATTTCCAGCTCCTGCCCTCAGACATTAGCACTTCTTGTTCTCTGGCATTTGGACTCTGACCTGGACTTACATCATCGGCTCCCCTGGTTCACAGTTCTTCGAGTTTGGACTGGAACTACACCACCAGTTTTCCTGGGCCTCCAGGTTACAGAGGGCAGATTGTGGGATTTCTTTGCCTCTATAATCATGTGAGCCTATCCCTCATAATAAATCTCTTTCTATATATCTGTATACTGTATATCCTATTGGTCCTGTCTCTCTGGAGAACTCTGACTAATACCATTCTTTTATATCACCAATAGAAATATATCATTTTTGTTCAGTGTTTCCAATACCATGGTTTTGTGGCTATATTTTTATGGAGCTGAGGATCACATATGATTACATTTACTTTCCTGTACAACTTTTTGTGTTTGAGGGGGATGGGGGAGGGAGGGAGTTAAATGATTCACCTTATTTCCTTTGTTTAGTTTTCTGTGTTCCCATCACAGATTTTTCCCAGCCCTTAACAGTCTCTAAGTACAGTCTCCATAGTCAAACGTCTCAGGTAATTTATTAGCGCTATTACAATCCCTCCCTAGCCCCATTCCCATCCCTCCCAAAGCAGCACTTCTCTAACTTAAATGAGCATATGCTTCACTGGAGGGTCTTATTAAAAATACGTTTTGACGTAGGTCTGGACTGCTACCAGGATTCTCCCTGCTGGCTGCTGCCTGTCCACAGGAACTTTTTCCTCTTCCTTATTCAGAATCCGCAGCTGAAGAGGCAGCTGCTGGCTCTACACGAATTGCGGAGATGACCCTGGGGGATGGTTCTGGCTGAGTCTTGGGCTTATTTCTTTTGCACGTGGCTAAACTGAGCTAAGACAAAGGGCTGTGTGCAAATGGGCACATCACGCATAGCACCGTATCCTGTGGCTTGTAGTGAGCTTTGTGGTCAGCTCTTTCTCAGGGCACACACTATTGGCATACTGGTAATAACTAGATGTGACCTCATGATATGTTGACATTATAATACTGACATAACCCCCCTATTTACCAAGCCTGTATTAAATTTTTGTGCATTGTGTAGCGATCGCTTTGTAATGTATAGAGATATTGAATCACTGTGTTGTGCAGCATGGACTAACATAGTGCTGTAGGTCAATTATACTTCAAAACAAACAAACAAACAAACAAACTCATAGAAATAGAGATCAGATTTGTGGTTATCAGAAGTGGAGGGTGGGGAGAGGGGGAATTGGATGAAGGTGGTCAAAATGTACAAACTTCCAGTTATAAGATAAATAAATACTAGGGATGTAATGTACAACATGATAAATATAATTAACACTTGTATAATATATATGAAAGTTGTTAAGAGAATAAATCCTGAGTTCTCAACACAAGGAAAATATTTTTCTTTTTCTTTTATTTTGTATCTATATACGATGGTGTGTGTTCACTAAACTTACCGTGGTAATCATCTTACGATATACATAAGTGAAATCATTATGCTGTACACCTTAAACATATACAGTGCTGTATGTGAATTATGTCTCAATAAAACTGAAAGAAAATAAATGATGCGCATTGTAGCCCAACAGTGTTTGCATATGTGAATGGGGGCTGGAAAGAAAGTGAAAAGGTCTGAGGAAGATGCGATGGAATTCTGTGTAGAAGGGGGGTTCATGGGGGTGGACTGAGGTTAAATGTGTTCCCTGGGAGCAAGAGGCTAAGGTCTGGTTGAGTGGTGACATCTCTGAGTCATATTTCGGGAAATGCTTTTGAAATGGAGAGTTCCTAGAACAAAGAAGAGGGTCAGGAAAGGAACGTATGGGAGTCAATAAAATGAGGTTGGATTGTGCAAGGGAAAAATTAGAAGATTTAGGGAAGGGAACAGTTGTGTGGACCACTCTGAGTTCTTCCCAGAATCTACCCCATTGTACCCTCTCTTCCCATTGCCTGGTGGGGCAAATTCCTCCAAAGCAGGGCTCTATCCACCCTCTGGAGGACAGGCTATAGAAAACATGAAAATACAGAGTTTAGTATTTTAGAAGCAGGCCGTGAATTCATTATTGGTCTGGCTTCACCTTGTTTTCCTCTTATCACAGATGTCACTCCATGTTCCCTGATCAGACCTTGTCTTAGTTTGAGTTCTCCCTGAAACAGACCCTCAGACACAGATATGGATGCAGGTAATTTATTTGGGAGGTGATCCTAGAAAACATGGTGGGGAAGGGAAGAAATGAGACAGGGAAGAGCTAATAAAGAGTGTGATAACACCCGGATTACTGTTATGGGTCCCTGGGACTCAATCTTGCTAGGGACTCTCTGAGAGATTGTGTGGAACTGGAAACTACCCAATTCAGAGTTGTCACCGAGGGATGAGAAAGCAGTAGGATTTATCCATAATCCAGCCCCTCATTGGTTGAGGATTTTCTAGGTGAACACCAGTAGGAAGGGTATGCCGGTGACCACCAAGAGGAGAGAGACAGACAGACAGAGAGAGGGGAGACTGAGAATCAGTGAATGTGAGAGATTCAGAGGGCATCTCTTTTTCTCCAAAGAAATGAGACACCGTGGTAGGAATTGTCAGGTATCCCCAGGAGACATTTTTCCACCTGCCCCCTGGTCTCCACTCCCAGCCTTCCCCGCCCCAGCCCCACACCAACTTCTTTCCTGATTATCAACTACCGATTAGTGTGCCTGAACTTCAACTTTCTTGGGTTAGCTAATCTTATAGTCATATTCCAAGGGACCTGTATGTCTCCTAAGGAGAATGTTGAGACAATTTACCACCATCTCTGTTCTCTCCACCCTCATCAGTGAAATGCTGTCGGTATTTTTCATTTTGTGTGCCCTGAGGCTTTGAATCCCTGGGAGATATGAGCTCGGAGTCCCAGAGAAATGAAGAGCCATTGACCTGCACACGACTGACTTTTTTCTATTCTGTAGTAACAGAGAGGTTTTATAAAAGATACAAAGCCTCGTTTATAGAACAATGGAGGGAACACCAGAATTTTCTAAGCTCTTTTATGAGTTTCTTTGGAAAATAGAACTAAACCAGTTAAGATTTGAGTTAAAGATGGGGGAAGGAGGATGGAATGTGAGCATGAAACACACAATGGAGTGACTGTTCCCTTCTGTGAATACTTGATTATTGAAAAATTATCAATAAATCGTGAACAAAGAATACTTTTTGTTTCAATTTTTGTTCTGAGAAATCTGCAGGAAGTTCCTCTTGGCTTTAGATACTGAGAGATTTTGTTGTATATGGAGAACTGAAAGTCTGGGGCCAAATTTGGGGTGGATGGGAGTGAACAATGGAGGCTGATAGTGGGGTTCTGCTTGCCTATGACCATGTTGAAGGCCGCCAGCCAAAGCCCAACTGCAGTTGAATGAAATTGGATTTGTTGCTACTTGTTACAGAACCGTGGATTCAACACACCATGGGGGCTTGGGGGGGGTGTGTCTCAGTGAGAGGGTGTGGGAGAACTTACTACAGGGTTTAGGTTTATGTTGGGTGATTTGGGGGGAGGTTCAAAGAATGAAGGGTTTGCTCTGGATGACTGCTGTTAAGAAAGCAGCGGACTGATGTATGATTGAATATTCCAATTTTTATTAGGAAGTGGAGGAAAAGAGTGGGCTGGAATTTCCTGGTGGTCCAGTGGTTAGGACTCCATGCTTCCACTGCAGGGGGTCGGGTTCAATCCCTGGTCGGGGAAATAAGATCCCACAAGCCGCAGGGCACGGCCAAAAAAAAAAGAGAGATTTAAGTGGTAAACAAGCAGCAATTACTGCAGTCAGCCGAGAGAGGGAGGTGTGTGGTCATTTTTGTAGCTTGCACGGTGTTGTTTTTTGGTCTGTGCTCTGCAGAGTGGATTTGTTTTTGTCTCACTCCATCACAATCACAGAATGGTCTTGCCTGATGTTGGTGTCTGTGAAATGTTTAAGTGGAGAACGCTGGAGCCACTGCAAGGCTTGTTTCCTTCTTCCTCAGTCAGAGGCTGCCTTTTCCTTCAGATCTAAAGGTATTTGGGGCTTTAGAACCTTTAGAGTCCCTTCCAACTTTGAAAAATCTAGAATCATATTTCTAAATTTCTAAACTAGGATGACTTTTGAGTGGAAGTCATCTCAGAGGGTATGGCATCCCAGCACATGTCTACAGATGGGAGGAGTCCTGTGGATGGAAATACTAAGAGAAGGCTTTGAGGAGGACATAGAAATTTGGTTGCATCTTGAACAATGGTGTGAAAGATTGAATTACTGACCTCAATGCTTCAGTCCTCCCTGAATCCTCATCTTTGGTATGGCCTCATCCTGGGCAAGTCACCCCTTGACTTTGCCTTTGCCCACATGATTTGTTTTGGCCAATGGCATGTGGGTGAAAGTGACAATGTGTCTGTTCCAAGACCTCTTAAGAGGCCTTGCGTGTTTCTACTCACTCGTGAACACCATAAGGAACTGTTTATCATAAGAAGAAACTGCTCTGATCAGCCCTCTAGTCTTAGGAGGATAGGAGACAAGTGGAATAGCTGCCCCGGCCAACTCATAGAGCTGTTTAGCCACTGCAGCTTGAAGCAGAAAAGCCCAGCTGAGCTGAGGAGTAGATTAGCCACACTCATCTGACACCCGGACATAGGAACAATAACAAATGAGTGTTATTTTAAGCCAGTAAGTTGTGGGGTGATTTGTTGCTCAGAAATAAGTCCCCAATGTAGAAACTGGTTCCTAGAAGTGCAGTGCTATCATATTAAAAAACAACCTTCTAGGGGAGAGGAGCAATATAGAAGTTGGGGTATGCTATTAGGTATAAAATGAACTACAAGGATGTACAACATGAGGGATATAGCCAATATTTTATAATAACTATAAATGGAGTATAACCTTTAAAAATTGTGAATCACTATACTGTACACCTGCAACTATACTTCAACAAAAAAATTTTTTAATCAAAAATAAAAACCCTCTGAGGGTCTTTGGCTGGGTGTGAAAATTCAACTGATAAAGACAGATTAACCGGAGAAAAGCATCCACATTTTATTGAATTTTTACATGTACATGAGAGCCCTCACAAGAGGATGAAGACCTGAAGAAATGACCAGAGCAGGAAGCTTTAATACATTTTAGGCAAAGAAACAATAAATTTGTGAAAACTTGACATGGCAAAGGGGGCTTGGGCTAGGGGTAGTAGCAAGGTTTGTTTATACAGCCTTCTCCCTGGTGATAAGGATATCTCCCTTCCTCCTGGTACCGGGAGGGTACCTTTCACATGCGAGATTTATTTCCTGCTTTCAGGGAAAAAAGGCGAGAGCGGGAAGCCTTCCTCCTGCAGTTTTCTCAGACGTTTTGGAGTAGCGTGCCCAATACCAGCTTCTAGGGGCTACCCATTTCTCCAACTTCAAGTCTAGTAGCATAGCATCTTCAAAGCTTTCTATCTCTATCCTCTGCTTCTGTGGTTCTGTCTCCTCTGACTCTCTCTTAGAAGGAAATCATTCGGTGTTTTTTGTTTTGTTTCGTTTTCTTGTTTTTGGCTGCGGCGCGACCAGGAATTGAACCCGCTCCCTCGGCAGTGAAAGCGCGGGGTTCTAACCACTGGACTGCCAGGGAATTACCGGAAATCATTATGTTTCTTCCTTGTTTAAAATCATACAGTGGCTTCCCATTATATTTAGAAGAAAACACAAACTTCTTTCGCTGCCCCGAGTCTCCACTGATCTGGCTCTCCCTGTTTCTCTGGTCTGCCCATTCTTTTTCCTACCATCCTTTGGCTGCTCTCACCTTTTTGTTCACGTGGTACCCCAGATCCAGTTGCACCCTAGTCCTTTGTCCTTGATGTTCTTTCTCAAACTGTGTAGTAAGAGGTCTGGCCTTTGTCCAGGCTCCTGGGAAATAGCCTAAACCCTTTGAATTTCCCGAGTGTTGTGTTATTCCTGGTGAGCTCTCTGGATTGTACCTGATAGTTTACTCTAATGAGATGACTCATGGGGAATCACCAAGCCAAAAAGTCCAATCATGTGATTAGGGTGTTGGGGCTTTGGGCTATGTGCTGTCAGCTTGACTCAGCAAGAGAGAGGGGCTGGAGATGGAGTTCAATCACTATGTGGTCAATGATTCAATCAATCAAGCCTACATAATGAAGCCTCAATAGAAAGTATGGCCATCGAAGCTTGAGTGTAATTCCTAGGTTGGCAATACTCCACACATGTCACCTGTCCTAGTCACTGTTATTTTCCTCAGGGCCTAGACAGTGCTTGGCTCATGGCCAACAGCCAGCGATTATTGCATGGATGTAAGAATAAGCTGCAGGTGTGTTGACTCATACGCACCAGAAACTGCGTGGATATAAATGTTAGCTTATTTACTGATCATTTTACATGTACCTTATCTGTGTCAGATTACTTCTGTCTCTGATACCAAAGTCCTCTAAGTTTGATTAGTAACTATAATTGAAAGGTCTGGGATAGGCTGGGTAGAAAATGAAATGATCCTGTGAACCAGCCTGGCAGCAATGTGCCTGGCTGTTTCCTGTCAGACCTGTGTAAACGGTTATATGATTAAGGAAAGCTCTTCATGAGTCCAGGGATATGTAAGTTTCACTTTCCCAGAAGTTGGGAAAACTTCTAATTATGGTAGGATATGCCAAGAAGACCTAACTTCCAATATCCCCACCCCATCTCCCTCCTTGGCCCAACCTACTCTCTCCCACACAGGGATCAAAGGGTAACAAGATTAACCATTGCCCAGTAATAACCACTGACGATAACTCCCAGCCCATCCTAGGTAAAAGATTAAAGTCTCTCTTTAATCCAACATGCCAAAATCTGAAAAACTTCCACTGGAAGGTCTTGATTCAGAATTCTTTTTTTTTCCCCCTCGTCTTGGGGTTGATCTAAGTTACAGAGCCAAGAGGGCAGGTGGGATCACAGATGCCATGGATCTCAGCCACTGAGGGTGCTGGGATCACTACGCCAGGCCTGAGCCGTGACACCCAAAGAAGGGGAAGAGTCCCTGGGGGGCGTTCCCCTTTTCTCCATACTCTACTCCACTTCACTCCCAGCCCCCAAACCCAGGAAAAAGGAAATTCTGGAAAATTAAATTACTCATGATGCTAAGATCGAGTAACCCAGAAATTGCCTGGCGGTCCGACGGTTAGGGCTCAGTGCTTTCACTGCCAGGGCAGAGTCTGGGTTCAGTCCCAGGTCGGGGATCCAGCAAGATATGCAGAGCAGCCAAAAAAAAAAAAAAAAAAAAAGGTAATCCTGCTGCCTGCTGGGAAAAGGAAATAAAAATAATTCTTGGGTGACTCCAGACATCTGTTCATTTGAGCTCTGGTTTTCAGTAAGACTCTGTTTGATTCTCAGCACTTTGCTACGAGGCTCCAGTAGTCTGCTTTCTACTTCTTTCCTGCCTGTCCCATTCTCAATCTTTGCTCTGACTGTAGGGGTTTATGTTCCTTTAACTAGTTAGTTTATTTCTGCTTTGGGGCTCGTAATGCACAAGATTCCCAATGCTCGGGAATCTTTCTTAGTCCTCAAGTCTCAGAAAAACCATCACTTCCTCCAGGAAGCCCTCCTTAACTTTGCTATCTAAAGTGGTCCCCCTCAGCCCCCACCCATTCCTCTCCATAATATCACCCTGTTTATTTCCTTCATGACACAACAGACTGTACATTGTCAACACATTAAAGGTGATAAATTTGTTGAGAGTGAATGAATAAGCAAAGATATGAAGGAAGACAGTAAAGGATAGGAGCCGAGTTTTATACTATTTACATATTTTATACAGTGACTAGCAGAGCATTGGGTTCATGCTTAGTTTCAATAAATACTTAAAACATTTGAAATTTATGTTTATAAGGCACCTTAAGGATGAGGCATGATTTATCAAAAAAAAAAAGTATGAATGAAAACTCTATTTTCCTTGAACAAACAAACAAAAAAAATCACTTTAACTTGCTAGACCTCACTATTTCACTGTGAAATGGGGATCAATATATTTGCTATGAGAAAGCAAGGATACTGCATAAGTGAAAGTGTTTTGTAAACTATAATAAAAGATATGCAAACCCACTCAAAGCCTTATTTTACAGAATACCAAAACACCGAAAAGCTCTGACTTGCCTAAGATTAATATAGGCAGTTATTAGTAGTACTTGTTTCCTGACTCGCAGTCTTGTGCTTTTAGTTAAAACTGTTCAAATATTATAACAACAATACCAAAAATAAAAACAACACACGCACATACACATTAATAAGCCAGTCTTCCATCTCAACAGATCACTTATTTCAATGTTCCTGATTTTTTCCAGAATGTCTCCATTTGAAACTGCAGTAAAACAATTTTGAACTTTTGAAATACCTTTTAAAGTTTTCAGCCAAGTTTTACAATTGGATGGCTGAATTATGTAAAGTCCAAAATACTGCCATTTATGTCATCATTTTAGATGACTGACTCAATTCCAGGATCCTCTATCCTGGTTCTCAAAAGATGTTTTGCAGATTTCTGGGTGGTCCCTGTAATACTTGCAAACAGTCTACAAGATTAATACTATTCCATAATAATGATACTAAGATATTATTTTTCATTTTTGCTCTCACTCTCTCACTAGTGTACAGTTACATTTTTTAGAGCCTACATGACCTGTGACATCCCAGCACTGAATACAGAGGCAGATGTGAGGATCTAGCCACCTTCGAGAAGCCAGACATTAGATTTGCAAAAACGTTAAAGAATACCACACTTCTCAATAAACTTTATTTTGCATTGGAAACAACAGTTATTTTTCATGAAAATTTTTTTATATTAACCTATAATTGGCTTGTTGCTATTTTTAATATAAATTAATAAATAAATACATTTTAAACATTTCTCAGTTCCAATCTCTAATGCCACAAATATTGATAGATATATAACCCAAATGAGCAAAAGCTCTTTAGGGTCCTCAGTAATTTTTAAGTGTCTAAAGGCATCCTGAGGCCAAAAAGCAGGAAAGCACTGCTCTCCCCACTGAACCTGAACCTTGAGATCCACTTGGTCCAATGCTTACCTGCTCAGCTGGGACCTTAAACCTTAGACCACTCTCAATAACTAAGTACTGACACCTTGTTTATTGTAGGGACACCTGAGCCAGGCCACGTCCAGAAGTATCCTCATCCTTCATCCTTCCTCATATGGATCTAGGCCTGGGGAGCTTTACTGTATGCCCTGGAAATCTTGGGGGTGGGTTGGAAATGGACCATCAGCTCCTGGGACCCCTTAGCTGTAATGGTGGGGCTTAACCACATCCATAGCCTCGGCCCACCTCTCAGGTCTCACCTCCTCTATCCCTGACTTCCATTTGTGGTTCCCGCTCCCCTCTTACATCCTAGTGCATCCTCGCCCCAGTCCACAGTATCTGACGTCAACTCCAGTCTCAGGCTGAATGTATCACTCTGATGTTAAAGCAACCGGTTTTCTGCCTGTCACATTCTCACACTTCTTGGTTGGGAGCTCTGTGGCAGCACTTGTGTTCCTGAGACTGGCCCCTGCCCCATCGTTATGTGCAAATGAGTTACTAAAGCAACAGCCTAATGAGGGAGAGATGGGGCTGGGGCTTGAGGAGGTGTCCAGGGGACCTCTGGAGGAGATTTTCTTCCGTGACCAGAAGGAAGGAGGGTGGTTTTCCTCCAGGAGATGCTGTGCTGTGGTAGTAGAGGTGGCCTGGGCTCTCTACTTGGCTCTGAGACCGGGGAATTGGTCCTGGAGGCTGCGGTGGGTCTCTGCCCTGTGAAGGACCAGGCCGCCCTCAGGCACTGTGACCCCCTGGGCCCCTGTAAACGCTGGACAGATAAAGAGGGGGCTGTCATCAGAACCCAGCCTGAAGAAGGGCCTCAGGGGCCCAGAGAAGGGCGAACGGGGACACGTGTAGATGTGCGACCTGTCCCTCATGTTATAGAAGGACACATCTCCAGCTTCATAATCCAGGAAGATGCCAACCCGGCGAAGGCGCTCTTTCAGGGGGAGAATCTTCTGCGGGGAGGACAGGACGCGGTACTTGTTCTCAAACATCTCCAGGGTCCAGAAGCCGTTCTGAGGAACCAGTAGGGCTTCCCCTTTCCTCTTAACACTGTCTCTACAAACACCCACAGCCCAAACCATCACGTTTTCGACCTCCACCTCCCAGTAATGTCTCCCTGAGGAGTAGTTCTCTAGGCCCAGGACACAAGGCTGACAGTCAAATCTCTCTGGGTTGTCAGGCAAGCTCTGCCTGGAAGGACCCCGTCTCACACTTCTCCGGTCCTCTGACAGGAAGAGCTCGGGATGAGCGGTGTCTGGGTCCAGTACCACATCAGCTGCAGAGGAAGTCTCAGGTTTAGGCCTAGGATCTCAGGAGATTGTGAGATTCCTGGTCCCCAGACAGATCCCAGAAAGCTGGTGGGAGATTCCCCCATGTGACTGCCTTTTCCGTGAAGGCCCCACGATCCCAGATCCCAGGCAGTTCACAGAAAATTCCTGAGGCTGCACTTCTATCTCTTAAGTGGCAGGAGCGCTGCCTCAGGTCGAGGAGAACTGGGGCTCTAAGAAATATAGAAAGTTCAGCAAATGAGCTGAAATTAATGGCTCCCGCTTTCTCTCAATATTCTTAGATCTGCCCCCTTTTCTATTCAAAATATATGATCTCTGGGACTCTCTTTAGTTAAAAAGTTTCCCACATGGCTTAAACCAGCAAAGAGGACCTATCCCCTCCCCCTCCCCCAATTAAGCCATTAAGGCCAATTTTTCCCT
>NW_006798991.1:596212-601172 GCF_000442215.2 Lipotes vexillifer | reverse complement strand
CCCTACACAGATAAGGGTGATAAAGTGTCCCTACACTGGTCCTCTGTGTTCTACCAGTTTAACCAGGTGACAACTGATTTAAATGACTAATAAGCATATCCTTCAAAGGGTAAAAAAGAAGGATAATGTCCCCCAAAGTCTACCTGCCATACTTGCCTGAGAGGTGAGTATGGCAAAAGGTAGTTTTGCTTTAATAACATTGGTGTGACATCTATAGCTATGACCTCTCTGGACACAGGAAATGCCTCAGACCCCCGACGTTCTGCAGCCCTCTCCCATCTGCAGTTACTATTACTTAGTCAGTCTACATCGAACAAAAAATCATTGTGTTAAAATGATTTTCTTCTTTCTCCAAGTTGTTATGTCTGATGGTGATAATTTTGAAATTCGAAAGAGGAAAGGTCCAGGTGCTGTGGGATCTAGTAAAGCCTGCATTCTTTGATGCTTGTGAGCAGAACGTGACAAATCATAAAACTCAAAGTGCTCATTAGGACCAGGCAATTGGACCCTGTGTTCTCCCACCAGGTCCTCTCCACTGGCAGGCTATACACAGAGTTATCAGCATTCTCTTGGAGCAGGAAGGCATTTCTGGTCCCTATTTGTACACCCCTCAGCCAGGCCTGGGAAGCTTATTGCTTTTCCCACACGTGGCTCTTCCACTGTGCAGTCTCTACCATCTCCCAGGTTATAAATAGCTAAGCCAGTATTGTCTTCTTTCAAATTAATCCAGGATCCAAAGAGCAACAGCTACTAAAAGGTAACCTTTCAGGACATCTATTATGTATGGTAGACCTTTGGTAATCACGGACGAAATTATTCTAAAAAAGAAAGGATGGTGGGAAGTAAGCTATAGAGGCGGTTAAGAGCTGCGGGGCTTCCCTGACAGCAGAGGTAGAGGCTCCGGCATTGGGTGGGATACCGCTGGTGAACCGACCCCAGGCTCCTGCCCCCGGTACCCAGCCTTGGGTCTCCTTGTTCATCTCCTCTAATGTGTCCCGTTGGCTGCCTGGTGGGGAGAAAGCTCGGGATCTGAGGGAATGTCAGAGGCGCTCACCCGCATGTAAGAGGCTTCTTCTCCATCCTGCAATGGGACAGGCAGAGAGGTGAGCTTCAGGAGATAATGCAGGGCAGAATGCAAATCATGCAGGGAGTAGTTCAGAAAATGCTCAACTTACGCAGTTCTTCGTGAAGTTGCTCTGAAAAAGAAACAGAAACAAATGAATGTCCTCAAGAGGGGAACTAAGAGAATTGGAGTTTGTCTTAAATGATGATGGCTGGTCTTCTATTTGAATACCACTGTCCCCCTCCCCGGTTGCCTTGGGAATTGTCAAGATACCAGAAATAACATATGATCAGGTGGCTGGAGATTATCAGTACTTATTTGGGTTTGCTCTTGTCCAACAATATAGGGCTATACGTAGCCAGGTGAATGGATGCAACGTTTGCAGAATGGAAGAAAGCGAGGTCTGAGGGATTCGTTACTAGGACACGAAGAGTTCTAAGCCCTTGCCGCTGCCTTTATTCATGTCCTCTCTCTCTCTTTTGCAGGCTTTTAGCTGCTGGAGCTGTGTCCTTTTGTATGACAGTGAACTGTCTTCCTACTCTTTTACCTTTTATTTGACGTTCTTTCTCTTTTTCCACACGTTCTTTCCCCAGTTCCTTACGTGCAATTTCTTTCTCTTCATTTTCAATCTCTATTTGCATGGACAGAAGCTTTTTTTCCATTTGGAGTTTCTTGACGAGACAGATGCTCCCAGCGATGACGAGGAGCAGAGAAGGCAGGATGACAGTCAGGGCCACCAGCCAGGGAGATGTGCTGGGAATAAAGGATTCTGAAAAGGGAGGCCAAAAGTCCCATTTAGTGAGAAAAAGGAGCCCTGGGATTAGAGCCCCTCCGGGCGCAGATCTGAAGAGCGCCTCCCCTGCACCCCTGGCCCCCACCAGGTCCCTGCTCCATCAACTTCTCTCTCAGAAACCCCAGCTAGTGAAAGAGACTTCGGCTCTGCACTGGCTCGCCCCACAGTGATTGCCAGGGTTGGGGCCCCAGCAGACAAAAAAGCAGTAACATCTGGAGTCACCATGGGTAAGACCAGGGTGACTAAAAGCTAACCAGACATACTGAATCAGCACGGCCACCACATGGTATAAGCCACCGTCCCTTCTCGCCTGGAATATTGCAATGCCTTCTCCCTGCTTCTGTCCATATCCTCTGTGGTTTGTCCTCAGCACAGCGGCCTAAGTGAGATGATGTTTCTCTGCTCAAAACCCTGCAGTGTTTCCTATCTCACTGAGACTAACAGCCAAAGTCCATTTGTGGCCTACACTGCCTCATATGATCCAGATCTACTGTCTCTCTGAATTCATCTCCTCCAACTCTCCCTGCCCTCAATCCATTCCAGTCATACCTGTGTCTTGGGGGGTCCTTGAAACTGCCAGATATGCTCCTGCCTCAGCCCTTTGCATATGCTGTTCCTGCTACCTGGCTTGCTCAGCCCTCAAACATCTGCATGGCTCACTCCTCACTTCCCCAACTGCCATCTTTTCCATGAAGCTTTCCCCGATCGTCCTATTTGCAATTACAACTGCCTTATGCCCCTGAAACTCTCTATCCCCCCTCACTAATTTTTTTCTATGGTACTTATCACCATCTGATATAATCCACAGTTTAATTAATTATTTCACTCCTTGTTTTAATTCATGATTTCATTTATTGCCTTCTGCTGTTCTAGAATGTGAGCCCCATGAGGGCAGGTATCTTCATGTATTTTGTTCACTGATTTACCTTCGGTTTCTAGAACAGTGTCTTGAACATATGAGACGCTTGTTCAGTATTTAATGAATTTATGAATGTCTACAGACAGAGAATTTCTCCAGCTCTGTCCCTTGGGAAATCTCTTGGGCAGGAAGGAAGGGCTTCAGCAGATACTACCTGCCCATAGATTTATGATTGTTCTAAATGTTTGAAGATTGCTGCAGGATAAGGACCATAACAGAGGAAAAACAAAACAATACAAAACTATCAGATTTACCCTCAGAGAAGAGGCTTCCTACTCCTGTGTTTTGAGGTGATTTGATTTTCCTCTTGTGACAAGGGGAGAGGCCTCGGCTCAGCTGTAGCCTCTAGCTCTTCAGGGCCCAGGACCCTTCCACTCCACGCCCCTACTCCCATCACCATGCTGGGCTCCGGTCTGTCTGTTGAGGATCCCGCCTCCATGAGATGAGCCCCCAGAGAGCAGGGAACTAACCTGGAATGAAAATCACAGTTTCCTTCTCCTGGTTGAGCAGGGTGTTGTTGACGGAGCAGGACACGTTCCTCACAGACTCGTCCATGATGATCACAGCCATGGTGACCATGAAGAGGCCATCTGCGTTCGTAGTGTAAGCCTCCTCCAGCGGGGGCATGATCTCACCATAAGGGTCCCTCCACACGGCATGGGGCTCTGGGTACCACCCTACAGATGTGCATTCCAGCCGGATGCCTCCATCCTCGTGGCCCTTCATTTCAATAACGGGCTTAGAACCCAGGCCTGGGGAGAGAGACCAGCTAAAGAGGTAATGGTGTCTTAGCCGAAGTGTCTTAGCAGATCAGCTGTTAGTGATGAGAGCCAAGGGAAGCCGGGAGAGAGCAAGAGGCTGGTGTCCAGAGAAACTGATGATGCACATTCCATTCTGTGAAGGGAGAAAGGAAGGAAGGAAAGGAGGGAGGGATGGAGGAAAGGAAGGAAGAAAACCTTGATGTTGGAGAACACCAGGTGACCAACATGTCAAAAAAATTGTGAGATCTCTAAATGGGGAAAGGATTACATTGTACTTTTCTTTGTGCTCCACCTACGGACCCCATCACAGGAGCAAGCATTTATCTGCCTCCTAATAAATATTGGTTGATTGATTCATTCAGCTAGAGATTTTAATTTTCTCACTTCTGGGTGGCTGTGTCCACTGTGACCAGAAAGAAGCAGGCTTTCACTTTCTGCCCTGAGAGGACTTCTCAGTAGCTCTGGCTTCCTGAAGTTCTAGGTCAATACAATAAGGACAGAAACCTTCCAGGCTGGCAGAATCTTAAGAAACTTTTTGAGTTCAAGGCACTGACCCTCTTCTCCTGGTTTACGACTTCACATCGCCACAGCTATCTGATAATCATAAGCAGCTGTTGGTTTTTAGGAAAATTGACAGAGCCAGTGTGCAAAGCCAACCCTTACCCCAATTCAGAGATGTTTACCTTCCAGTCAATTGGGCTCAGTCAATTAGGTAATTTTCTTACAGTCCCTTGACAACATTCCCCCATTAGATCTGGATGCTCCCGGGATCCTTAAGATAAAAACATCACCTCCTTAATGTCAGCAGATCATCGTCAAAAGTCCTAAGAATCCAGACTCTTCCTAACTTATTCTATCTTTCAGAGAATCCTCAATAAAAGAGAATACTGGGTAGGAGAGAGCTGCAAATGCGTGGTCCTGGGAGACTTCTGCCCCTTTAGCCAGGTATCCAGCAATCATCCAAACTTCTATTAAGGAGTTCCTTTGTTAAGCCTATCCAACAAATTATACCAAAGACAAAATTAAAGCAGTCACTTAAGTCTTACTGCTTCTTGCTCAATTTGATCTTTTCAAGATGTTTCACTCCTTCATTTTACAACTACTTATTAAGTACCTGCTAGGTGCCAAGCAATTTGCTAGATGCTGGAGACATAGTTGTGAATAATTGCTGGTCCTGATTGTGATGTGGACTATTAACGCTTTAAAAGAATGTCTAGTAACAAAAACCTGAAAGAGTACTTTTTAGTGCTGTCTACAAAAATTTTCAGTTCACCTAGGCCCATGGTTAGGCTTATACTTCCCTCTCCTGTATAGTTAGGCATAACCATGTGACTTGCTTTGGTCAATGAAATGTGAGTATAAATAACATGTAGCACCTCCCAGGCAGAAGCTTTACAAACCAGTGAGTAATTTGCCGGGCTCTC
>NW_006798991.1:561252-596117 GCF_000442215.2 Lipotes vexillifer | reverse complement strand
TCTTTCCCTCTCCTCAGGTGAACCACAAAGCTCCAGGCAGATCTGTACGCAGTAGAGCCCCACCAGACTCAGGAAGGATATATTTCATGTATTAGAAATAGACCTTTGTTGATTTAATGTACTGAGATTTGAGGGCTGCTTGTGACCAGAGCATAACCTTGACAATCCTGACTAATGCATACTTCAAAGATGATTAAAAGAATGGACTGGTAAGAGGCTCATGGAAAAAGGTTAAAAAAAAGCAGATCTCAGGCTTAGAATAGAGATAGCTCGGGCACGATGTGATGATCACTTACAGCTTTATGGAGCAGATTCATTTAATCCTTCAATAATATTTGTTCAGCACCTGTTATGCACCAGGGTCTGTTCTAAAGGTGTGGATACAGCAGGAGAAAAATAGAAAACAATCCCTTATGAAATCTACATTCTAGTGGAAGAGCCATAATAATCTGGATAAATAAGTAAAATGCATATAAGTAAGAAGGTGATAGGTGCTGAGGAAAAAAGTAGGGAAGGAGGGTAAAAAAGGGTCAAGGATGGTGTTTGATCCTCACACTCATGGAAAATAACTTATGAAAAAGAAAAAAGTAGATTGAAATCACATGTGAAAAACTTCTCTTTGGACTTGATGAAAAAGGTATGGAGCCTCATATATGACTGGTGAGAGTGTATATTGGTACAAACACTTTGGAAAACAAATGTGTAGTACCTATTAAGGATGTATATTTCTCATTATACAGCCTGTCTCTTCCTAGGAACCTGTTTAAGTTGGGGATTTTGAGAAGTGGCATGATGTGCCCCCGCAAGATTCATATGTTGAAGCCCTAACCTCCAGTCCCTTAGAATGTGCATGTATTTGGAGAGAGTGCCTTTAAAGAGGTAATTAAGTTAAAATGAGGCTGTTAGGGTGGGCCCTAATCCAATCTGACTGGTGTCCTTATAAGAAGAGGAGATTAGGACACACAGAGAAAGACACCAGGAACGTGGACCCACAGAGGAAAGGCCACATGAAGACACAGAGAGAAGACCACGTGAGGACCCAGTGAGAAGGTGGCCATCTGCAGGCCGAGGAGAGAGGCTTCAGAAGAAACCAAACCTGCTGACAGCTTGATCTTGCACTTCCAGCCTCCAGAACTGTGAGAAAATACATTTCTGTTGTTTAAGCCACCCAGTCTGTGGTCCTTTTGTTACGGCAGCCCTAGCAAACTAACTTGGTCAGTAGAAGGCAGTGTTCTAGTTCTTGACGTGCGTAGTGGTTACATGGGTTATAGCTCATAATAATTCAGTAATCTGTACATTAATGTTCTATGAGTTTTTCTGTATGAGTATAATACTTCACAATAAAGATGTCTAATTCTAAAACATGTTACTGAGGAAGATGCTTAGAGATCTCTCACAAGTAGGCATAAGAATAATTTGTAGGGATTAAGCATTCGCCCCTACTCAAGGTGACAGCTGAGTTCTGTGTGTGCGTCTCAAGAGTCGATGCCCACCGTTTAGCAGAGCAAACCCACTCACTGGGTCTTTGAGCAGGGGAAAGCCACCCGCCCTGATTAAAGGGGATTCTAGGCAAAAATCTGCTGGTCTGCAGGGGGCCTGAGGTGAGGAGAAAAACTTTCCCTAAGAGTCAGGCTGTGAAAAAGCAATGGAACAAAATGGAAGGTCGTACCTGCCACCATCAGGTACATGATGGCCTCGTCGTAGGATCTGCCTTCTTGGAAATAACAGCGGTAGATGCCGTTTTCGCGGGCTGTGACGTTGTGTATGATCAGCCCCACGCTCCCTTTGCTGATAGCTTCGCTCACAAAGGTTGTTCTTCCCCGGTACTCCTCCATCTGCTCCTCCGTTCTCTCTCGATGGCCCTTGTACACGAACACTGCAGGGGAGAACTGCGTCCGGAACCACCGCACCTCCATGCCCTCAGCGTTTTTCTCAGGTGACAGGTGGCAGTGTAACTTGGTGTCTTCTCCCACCATGGCCAGAATTGGATCAGCTGGTCCCAGGACAGTAAATTGGACTGTTCAACAAAGCGGTAGAGTCAGACAAGGGCACCAGCCATCAACTCTCTAAGCTGGGAAAAGAAGTGGATATACCAGGGCACAGACATGTTCTTTCTAAGGGGCTTCCTGGGCTCAGGATTCTGGGGGCCAAGAGATGTGGCTGGTTGATAGTAACAGACACCTAGCTGGGGTAGGAGGGGTGTCTATTGAGGATGCTAATTCTTCTTGAACAACACATTAAGAAGCATACCCTGATACCCCCCATGGACCCTGAGCTTACACAGATCTTTTTCTATTTCCCAAACCAGCACAGTGCCTGGAGTATACTATAAACTTGAGCTGTCCAATATGATAGCCACTAGCTAGTCCCAATTGTAGTGTGCTGTAAATGTACAGTACACACAATTTTGAAAATTTAGAAAAAAATGTTAAATCTCACTGTTAATATTTTACATTAATTAAAAGTTTAAATAATAATATTTTGGTTATGTGGAGTTAAAATAGATTATGAAAGGTTGTTTTATCTGTTTCTTTTTACTTTTTTAAACGTAGATACTAAGAATTTTAAGTTATATATGCAGCTCGCCTTTTGTGGCTCTCACTGGATTGCTAATGGAGGGCGCTGGGATCCGTTCGAAGACCGTGTGCAGAACGAAAAGGTGAGTGAACACAACTGCAGCCCTTCTTTACCCTTCCTCTTTGCAGACTTAAGTGCTGATTTACCTTTCTGAGAAGTTGATAGGAGTTAGTGCCATGCACCCCTACCTGAGACCGCTGCAAACAAGCTGAGGAGGTGGAAGAAGAGAAGGGAGCCTGGCAGGGAGAAATGCAGAGAAGCAACTGGCTCCATAAGCACCCACGAGAGGCAGGGACGGGAAGCCTAGAGAGACGTGGAGAATCAGCCAGGGAGACTCGGCACTACGGTTCTGATCTAGGTCAAACTTTCCTGTAACCCGTGTTGGTTATCATCAGCGCCCCAACTGCTGTCTTGGGCAGCCCCCTTCCTCTCCCGGTTCAGGTATTTCCCGATAGATGGCTTCATTAAACATTCCAGGGAATAAGCCAACAATACAACGATCGGGAAGACAGTTTTCTGCCCTCCTCGGCTCACTTCTCCGGCCAGAGTTGAGTTTCTTCAGACGTCACTTGATATTCTTCCAAACCCATCCTCCCTCCCTTCCCTTCCTCCTCGCCGTGAATCTGGCTCGGCACCAAGTCAAGCCAGGGGTGGAGAGCCTCCCTCCCCTCACCCCCGCCCCCGGAAGCATCCCCTACCCGGGACCCCGCCTTTCCCCTTATCAGGTTCTGTTCCTCCTGC
The DNA here is from genome assembly GCF_000442215.2 of Lipotes vexillifer. Lineage (NCBI taxonomy): Eukaryota > Metazoa > Chordata > Mammalia > Artiodactyla > Lipotidae > Lipotes > Lipotes vexillifer. The sequence continues at coordinate 592,799 of NW_006798991.1, read as the reverse complement.
CTACCGCCCCCCACTCCCCGCCCCACCCCGAGCGGTAGCGCGTCTCCTCCCTTTCTTACCTTCTAGAATTAACTTCTGCGTTTTCTTTTCTCCTCTGACGCTCAAATGATGATTTTCCGGTTGTCCGTCTTCCCCCTAAACCCGCCCATGGGCACAGGCACTACCAGACCAAACCTTCCCGAAAGCGGAGAAGGAACTTTTCTTCTCCTCCTGTTAGTCGCGGCCTGGGGGCTGCGGTCCCTGGGACCCGGTCCACTCGGGGACCACAAAGTCACAAGATCTCCAATGAATGATTTAGAGCAGGCCGTGGGTCAGCCAGCCAATGGCATCCCTGAACCTGCTTTCTCACCAGTTACTGGGTAGAATACACAAAAACAGCTTAGGACTTAAAAAACGCACAGCTGCCCGGAGCCTTTAAAAAAACTTTCCTTTTTCTTTCTTCAGAAGCGAGATACTTTTCATTTTTTTATTGAAAAGCCTTGAGATTCCCCGAGGATTTTGGCGTTGCTGCTAATCACCAGGAGAGGACTGCCGTGTGTAGAAGTGTGTGTGTGTGTGTGTGTGTGTGTGTGTGTGTGTGTGTGTAGTGTTTGGGGTTGGGGGTGTGATGACGTAAGCATAAGCATATCTCACAGCTTCACATGTTTCTTAGTCTTGGGTGGGATGGAGCCCAGTTGCCCACATGATAACCAACTGATTAATGTACCCTTTATGTAATTTTTCTCAGTTGGCTTTTCTCTCTTTATTTATTTTCGAACTTGAGTTTCCTGGGATCAGTTCTCAAGTAGACAACGTGACTCCAAGTCCTTGACTCAGAGTCAGCTTTTGGGGAACCCAAACTAAGAGATGGATTCGGTAGAAAGTTCACCAGACATCATCAACAGTGAGAATTATCTTTTCTGCAAAAGGACACTCTGACATGTATACCTGGGTTTAGTAAGTGAACGAAGGGCTACAGATAAAATTTCCAAAGAGTCACTCATTGAGATTCACGGGAATCTCCAATCATGGAGGCCCTTAGCGTATACGGGACAGAGGCCTCCTCCAGAGTGAGTGAGGCTGTGACTACGTGTGCTAGCCTGAAGAGTTCACACCAGAATCTTTACAACCTGTGATTATGACACATTACATGGCAAAAGAGTCCTTAAGGTTATGGATCTTAATGTAGAGAGATTATCCTGGATTCATAGGAAGATTATCCTGGATTATCTGGTTGGACATATCTAATTACATAAATTCTTAAAAGTGGAAAAAGGCAGGGGAGTCAAAGAGATTCAGTGGAAGAAGAAACGGTGGATTCAAAGACTGAGAGGGATTCAATCTGCCATTACTGCTTTGAAGCTGGAGGAAGAGGACCACGAGCTGAGGAAGGTGGCAGCTTCCAGAAACCGGCAATAGTCCTCAGCTGACAGCCAGCAGGAAATGACAGCCTCAGTCCTACAACTGCAAGAAACTAAATTCTGCCAACAATCTGAATGAGCAAGGAAACAGATTCTTCCTGAGAGCCTCCAGAAAGGAATGCAGCCTGCAGACACCTTGATTTTAGCCCGCTGAGACCCATGTTGGATTTCTGACCTACAAAGCTGTGAGATAATAAATTTATTTTGTTTTAGGTCACAAAATTTATGGCAGCAATAGAAAACTAATACAATAAGGACTTTGTGAAAATGTTGCAGTGAGGTAAATTGTGAAACTGTGGGGAGTAAACTGTAGGGGCTTAAAATCTAGAAAATGCTCAGTTGAAGAGTGAAGATTATTAACACATTTATTTAACAAAGGTAACTTGACAACCACACGCCCGGTAGAGGGGATACACTGGTGAACAAAATAGTGATGATAATGAAGGGTAACTTCTGCCCGGTACCCGTCAGCTGCAAGGAACATCCGTTAACATCAGTAACTGATCAGGCGTGGAAATATCCCTTTCCTGGAGATGGACTCTGCAGTGAGATCAAAATACTGCTAAAGTTCATCTAGCTTCACTCCTCCCAAATTCTTGTTCTACAGGCAGTCTTTAGGTATTAAGTTAGGCTTTCTAGAGACCTTAAACGTAGGAGGACTGCTTCTGGCTCCACGATTACCTATCACATTGGCCGGGGGGTGGGGGTGGGGGGGTGGAGAGGGGGCGGGGCGGTGGTGGTACTCATGCCCTTTAGTAAAGATTTTGGCCTTTAGTCCCTTTGCAGTCCTGTGTGATGCAGTCACTGTGAATTCATTCTCTGGACCAACTCACCCGGCAGAGAGCCAATCCAGCGAAGCTCTGGACCTATGGATCTGACTGTTGACCTTGAAGGAACCCAGTGGGGTGTGGCCTCCATAGACACCTACAGTGATCCTTACCCTGGGGTGCCCTGGGAAGGGACACTCAGGGCTGCACATGGTCCCTTCCCCACAGGGGCAATCGGGCTTGAAAACAGGCTAGGGGGTAGAGGGTGGGTGGAGGTGGGGGACAGGGGCCAAACATCCCCCGGCAGCACAAACTGATGAATTATATAAGTCGCTTAACTCAGCCCTACCTCAGTTTCCACGCTTGTGCAATGAGGCTATATCACAGGGTTGCTGTGAGGATTAAAGGAGTACATTTATTTAAAGCTTTGACACAACCCCCAGTACGTCATCCATAAATGTTTTATATTCAAATCACAGCTGTCATTTACTAGCTGAGTGACCTTTGGGAAGTGAATTCACTTTTCTGCACCCTGGTTTCTTTCTCCATGTAAAGGAGACAATAAAGCAGTATCAAACTCAACTGTCCATATGGAATAAATAATTGTATGAATATTAGTGAAGTGCTTCACACGGTGTGTGTCTTCGGTATTTTACGGTTGTGATGTGTTGCTGGTAGGGAAGAGGCCCTCAGCTTCAGGCTGGGCAGGGAGAAGCAAGGACGTTACTTCAGCCTGAGGCTTCCCATTCTCATCAGCTGAGCCCAGGGCCACTGGGGTCTTCAGAGAAAGGTCAGGTTCTAGGTCAGGAACACCGGAACTCCCCACTCCTGTCAATGCTGGGCAGATGGTCAAGGCAGTGGGCTCCAAGGTCAAAATCCTGAAAACAGGCCACAGAGGCCCAGAGAAGGAGGTGTGTGGGAAGGTGTACACATGAGATCCATCCGCGACGTTGTAGAAGGAGACCTCACCAGTCTCGTAGTCCAAGAAAATCCCTACTTTTTGAGGAGGGTTGGCAATTGTCAGTTTGGTCCGGGGGTCAGTGAGAGCCCGATAGTCATTCCCATCAGACAGCCCCATAGTCCAGAAGCCATTCTCGGGTGTCATTTTAATCCAACATTTTCTCTCCACGTTCTCCCTGCACACCCCGACGTGCCACTCTTTTCTGTCCCCAACCTCTACCTCCCAGTAGTGTCTCCCTGACGTGAAGCTCTTGCAGCCAAGCACACAGTAATGCCAATCAAATCTCTTGGGGTTGTCTGGCAGATTCTGTCGTTTGTCTGCTCGCTGCAAGCTCCTCTGGTCATCAGAAACAAGCAGGATGGGGTTTGCTGTGCTCGGATCCAATATCACATCCGCTGCAGAAAGTTTGGGGATGGGGTCATGGGTCAGCCATTGTTCCTAGATCTCAGAGCCTCAGCTCTCAAGGCTTGGGACTGGTTGAAGAAGCCCAAGTCCAGAGCTGGGTGTCCCCAACCTGCCCTGAATGTGACCCCCTTAGCAATACCAAAAGAAAGCCATCAGGGGTCTTAAGTTCGGTGGGAAAGAGGAGGGTGATGAGGGTCAGGGTCTTCTTAACTGACACCTGGAGCTGGCTCTTTCCTTCTACCTTTTTCCTGTTTCCCTCCCCGAAATGACTCTGCCCACCTGTGCTTCATAGGCACATAGGTTTAAATTTCAATCCTTGCACTACCACTCATGAACCGAATGTCTTTTCCTTTTCTCTTTTCCCGTAGACTTAAGCTATATAATATCTTTAAGCCTCAACTTTCTTAACTGAAAAATGGGGATAAAAATACTAATCTCTAGGGCAGGAAGACAACACATGTTGTGTATTTGGCTCAGGGCTGGGCATGGAGGAAGTGGCCTGATCTTATCAAAGCTGACAGGCCTTTTCTGTGCTAAGGGCCATGTTGGGGGCTTTATGTGCTCCCAGATCCACTCTCCAACTTGCTCCACCCTCTTCTGGGCCCCGGGAATCTGTCCTCTATGGACAGTGTCACTGGGTTCTCTTGCCTCTGGTCACCTGCTGGATTTGGCCAATGGGAGGTACTAGCTGAAGACTGGAAGGAGAAAGAAGAGAGACACAGCATTTATTTTTCCCTCTTTCTGCCCTGCCAGCTTCAGATGGTGATGCTCTAACAAAAGGATGGCTTTTCTCAGGCAGCCCTCTCCTTGATCTATAGCTTCCTCTGGGCCGCACCCTCTCCCTATCTCTTCAGGCCCAGGGGTGGTGACAGTTCCCCACTGTTGTGAGTCCTGGGGGATAGAATGTTCCTTTGTCGGCTTCCCTTTACTCTCTTTTTTGCCTTTGTAAATAGTTCCTTCTTTAAACCCTCTTCAACCACCCATTTTGAATATACCATCTCTTTCTTGCTGTTTTTTTGACCAAATACACATTCATGAGCTCATTTAGTCTTTACCTCAACTCTCACATAAATAGGAATTACAATCATCATCTACAATTGCGGAGACTGAAGCTCAAAACATCAAGTGACCTGAGGACACACAGCGGCAGGAGGTGGCATACGGAGCTTGGGAAAGGACAAGGTCTCTGAGCATTGCTTTCTCTCCTTGGTCACGTTGCATCCTCGCTCTCCCTGTAGTATTAGTTCACTCTGCCTGTCCTTCCCCTCAGCTCCACCTTTGTTGCCTCTTCCTTCCCATAAAGATCTATGGAAGCCCAGGAGAGCAATTCTCCCTAGTTCTCTGGGCTCTCAGTGGGAGGGCATGGGAGATGGGCACAGCCTTGAGATCGAGACCTCAAGTCATCTGCCCGGAACTCTCCCAGTCATGGGGACTTGTCCCAGAATCTCAAGACTTGGAGAAGAAAAAGGGAATATGGTCCCTCGGGTTGTTGTCCTAGGGGACGTAGTGATTCACTCACCAGCTTGGAAGAGGGCCTTCTTCCACTCTGAAAGAAAGGAGACACAATAAGGAAAGGTCATGAATTCTGATCTTTCCCTTACCCATTCTCCTCAATAAGCCTTTTCTGTGTCCCCTCAGTCTCTTCCTACTGGGAATGCCAATGGGTCACACAGCAGGAAAAAAGTTTGAATGCTTATATACATGTGCCAGGAAACTCAGAGGACATCCAGGTCACTCACCAGGATAGGCCTGAGACTTCTCCCCACCTACAAGGGAAGAAAGGCAGAGACGTCAACTGAACTCTGTCATTTCCTTTCTCCTCCTTTTGCACCCATCTCGCCTTCTTTTTGACCACCTACCCTTCCTCCTTCCTCCCTCTGCCTGTTCAACTCTTTCCTCCCCTCTCTTCCTTACGGGGGCAGGGGGTGGGGAGGGGGAATGAAGGCCCCTTTCTCCATTAAAAAACCAAACAAAACACTCATGATTCTCTCCTCCTTTCTCCCCAGCACCCACTTCCCCCCAGTCAGCCTCCCATATTTCTTTTCTTGGGAAAAAGGATCCAGAACATTCCTTCAGCCCAGGGCAGAGTTAAGGGCTGAGGAAACCGGCTGGAAAATACTTAGGCAGAGACAGTCTTGGATGAGAATTTGGAGAAAATGTCAGAGCCACTCACGAGCCATGTACTGGATCTTTCTCCACTCTGCAATGGAAGAAAGTGATGAGTCATTAAGAGGCCCAGCGGGGCATAGGAAGATGAGCTTGGGTCCCCGCGGGCATCAGAACTTACTGAGTTCGTACTCGAGTGTCTCTGGAAAAGAAGCAGAAAAAAAAAAAAGTACTGTTATGGGGATGGAAGGAGGAGGACCTCTAGAATATAAATCTTAAAAATGACCTAGTGCCGGGTTGGGTGCACAGGATGGGGATGCAGAGAGGTAGTCCGGCTCCCTCCTGTACACACAGGCCTTAGATTCCCTCTCGGGGTCAGATACCTTTTATTCTTTGTTCCTGCTCTTTTTCTGCTTGTGCTGTTTCTTTTTCCTCTTCTGCTCTCTCTTTCTCCATGAATAGAGCCTCCTTTTCTTTCCTCTGTAGCCACAGGAAGTAACCAGCCCCTGCGAGGAGCAGCAGACAGACAGGCAGCGTCCCCGCGAAGACAGCGATCCAGCGCTGGGCCCTTCTGAAGAAGGGATCTGCAATGGGATCCAGTCTTAGTCTCTCACCCTCAGGACAGGGTTCATGGAGTTTATTTCCTACCGTCAAATGATCTTTCTCTTCCTAAGTTCTCAGAGAACTTTAGGGAAGACTGCAGTAAACCCTAGTAAGGGTTTATAGTTATAACAATAGCAAATACCATTACTTGTCTTGAAAGGTCTGCCTCTCACATGTAAATGTGATACTTGAGCATCGCAATCAAGTTTTTTCTAATTAAAATTTACAATAGATTATATTCACTTGGTTCAAATATCAAATAAAAAAACATAAAACATCACCCAAGTCTCCTATTCACTTTCTCTGCCCACCTCCTTTAATTAGACTCATTTAATCAGCCTAGTATGGTGATTAAGAATGTGCACTTGGGAGCTGGGGGACCTGGGTTCAAATTCTGATTCCTCCACCTGACTAGCAGTGTGACCTTGGACTAATTAGTTAACCATTCTATTCCAGGTGTCCTAATCTGTAAAACGGGGGCGATAATAAAATTAATAATAATAATAATAGAATAATAAAACCTAACTCATAAGGTTAAAGCATTAAATTAATGTTTATAAAGCATTATAAACACAAAGTGAGAGCTATGCAAGAGTATATTAAATTTAAAAATATAAATGTATTCCTTTTTTTTTTTTTATAAATTTCTTTTATTTATTTAGTTTTGGCTGCGTTGGGTCTTCGTTGTTGCACACAGGCTTTCTCTAGTTGCGGCAAGTGGGAGCTGGTCTTCGTTGCAGTGGGCTGCCTTCTTATTGCTTCTCTTGTTGCGGAGCACGGGCTCTAGTCGCCCGGGCTTCAGTAGTTGTGGCACATGGGCTCAGCAGTTGTGGCACACGAGCTTAGTTGCTCCGCGGCATGTGGGATCTTCCCGGACCAGGGCTTGAACCCGGGTCTTCTGCGTTGGAAGGCAGGTTCTTAACAACTGCACCACCAGGGAAGTCCCTATGATGTATTCTTATTTTTTCTTGTTTACTCCAAAGATAACATTCTGTATAAACTGCTCTGTGTCTTGCTTGTTCTGTTCACATTGTATCTTGCAAATCTTTCCATATTATTACAGACAGAATGCCTGTGTTTCCTTTCAGAGCTGGGCAATATTCCACTGCATAAAAATTCCCCATTAATGGATATTTGCATAGTCGCTAACTTTTTGCTCTTATAATTAATGCTATAAGAAATAACTTTTTACATGGGTAGTTTTCTACACATGCAAGCATATCTGTCAGATAAATTCCTAGAAGTGGGATTTTGGATCAACAAGTAGGTAGTTTGGATATATATATTGCTATATTGCCCCCAATAGCAATTGTGCCAATTCATACCAAAAATATATCAAATTATGTATACCAAAAAATGTCTAAGAGTGACTGTCTCCTCACAATCCTACCATCAGAATGTTTTATCAACCAGCACTGTTTTGTTTTGTTTTATCTTGTTGCCAGTCTCACAAGTGGAAGATGTTTTAATATACATTTCTCTGTTGAGTGAGGTTGGACACTTTCATATGTCATTCCTTTTCTGTGAACGAATAATTCATATCCTTTGCTTTTTTTCTACTGGTTTGTTTCATATTTTAAGGAGATTAGTGCTTTCTCTAAATTATGAGTTGTACATATTCCCCCTGCCCCCATTTTGTCATTTGTCTTTGCTTAAGGATTTGATCTTTACCACTTATCCCCCAATTCCCATTGCCTGTCACAGTTTCTGGCACATAGGAAATGCTCAGTAAATACTTGTGACATTATAACAGGGAAAAAAAAACATCCCCGGAGTAAGAAGATGCCTCTGAAACCCTGCTCAGTGCCTCGTTTTCACTGCAAAGTCAGCACAGAGAATCACACGTCCTCCTTCTTTCTTTTCCTTTTTTCCTTTTTAAAATTCATTTTTATTTCATTTTATTTATTTTTATACTTTTCTCTTTTTAATATGGCTATGCTACATTTCAATTGGTTAATGTTTAAATTGTCATTTTTTCTACAGATTAAATTTTACATATGCCTCTTTTAAGGTGCATTTAATGGAATTTTAAAAATTGAAGTATAATTGACTTGTAATATTATATTAGTTCCAGGTGTTCACATCTTTCTTCTTCCAATAGCCACAGCTTGATATACCTGAGGCTAAGCAGGGTACTGACCTGCAATGGAAATCTGGGCTGTCTTTTCCTGGTTGAGGAGGGGATTTCTGATGATACAGGACACCCCTTCTCCAGAGCTGCTTTTCACCATTAGAGATGATGTGACTGCATACAGGCCCGCTCCATCTGTAGCTGGAGGTGCTGCCACAGCTGGCATGTTCTGGCCCTTGGCATCTCTCCACTGTATTTGGGGCTGGGGATACCAGCCCGTGGATGTGCACCCCAGGTGGATCCCTTCACCCTCATGGCCCTTCATTTCAATGTGAAGATCCGAGCCCAGAGCTGTGGAAGGGACAAATGAGCCTCAATTCATGGGAGCCTCCAGTATCAGCAAGGGTCACAGCAGGAACTGGATGGCACACCCATGTTAGATAATTAAAGTAGGGTTTCATTAAGAAGCTGTTTACAAAAGGGTGGTCATTAGTGAGGAGAAAACTATATGGGGTAGAGCAATACCCCAGGGCCAGGAACAATAGAGCTGTTACCACCCACCCCTAAACCCAAAGGGAGGTGGAGAGGAAGCCGTTTTGAAGACCTAAAAGGAGAGAGTCATGTAGAGAGGACTTTCATAAGAGGAGCTGTGATCTTTGGGAAGAGCACGCAGCCAGCTAAAGGTGGCCCTGCAGGGAGAAAGCCAGGGGCATAAGTACCCAGACTTCTCTCCTCCTCCCCTCCTCTATCTTCAGCTATGGCTCCCCATTGACCAAACTCAGCCAGAAGCCACAGTACAAGAGAATGCTCTGAGAAAGAGAAATGCAACCTTTGACATTGGACATGGGCCTGGTCTTGGTGTTCTCCTGGGGAACACGAGCCATTTCATGGAATGTCAGCATCAAAGGGCCCTTTGTCACTATGATGGGTCAAGACGAAAACAAGGCCAACAACAATCATGTCTGAACATAGAGAAAAACCCGAACACTGTCCAAAACACAACGAAGACAAAACCTCCTCCTGTCCTGGCTGTGAGTGACGATGCTCCTTTACCAGTCCCAGCTTTAGCTTCACTCTAGTCTTCCTCCTGGGTAAGATTTATGAAGATACCCACCCACAGAATTACACGCCCCCTCCTCCCTGACAGCATCCAATCCAGAGCAAAGCCTACTTCCATAAACGCTGCCCCAAATCCCCTAACAGAAGCCCAAAGTCTGTACCAAGTATCCTCTAACAGCCTCTTCCTGAGACCCCCAGTTCCCACATGGCATGGACTCCCCCTCCTGCAACAAGGATTAAAGTCAACTGGTACAACTGCAGGGGTGTTCCTGGGAACTCGGGTTGGAGAACAGTGGCTGTACAGACGCTGTCCCTACAGGTCAGCCTCCCAGGGCTCACAGCAGGATGTACCTGGAGGGGCGCCAGAAGCCACAGGGAACGCAACTGAACCCAAACCACTGTGCACCATCTCTGAGGAGATGTTTTCTTATCCTTCTCATCCCCGACCTTCCACTTCCCAGCTTAGACCCTGGCCACCAGCCGGAGGGAGTTCTCTACTTGATATGATAGGGTACAGGAGGGAGTCTTTCTGGAGGAAGACCTGCATCTTTCCCGAGGGCCTCAGAGAAACAAAGTTGGAAGGCAGCAGAGGCAGTTCCTGGTGATCAACCAGGAGCTCTGCGAGGTGGATTTGGAGCATGAGCTCTGTGTCTGCCCCCAGGCCCCACAGAGGAATGAGCTCAGAACAAAACCTGGAGGCTCACCTGCAACTTTCAGCTCTACCAAGGCTTTTTCGTAGAAGTTGCCATCTTGGAAATAACACAGGTAGTTTCCAGTGTCAGAGGCTCTGACGCTGTGAATTCGGAGAGCAGCCTTCCCTGCAGTGATGCCATCTCTTAAAAACTCAGTTCTCCCTCGATACTCTGCTGTCTGTCTGTCTTCTACTTCCTTGCCATGTGCATACATGAAAACTACCTGCCTGAGGCTGGATCTCACCCACTTCAGTTCCATGTTCTCTGCGCTCATCTTCGGCGACAGGTGACAGGGCAGCTCAGCGTCTTCACCCACCATGGCCAGGATGGGCCCAGGGGGTCCAATCACAGCAAACTGAGCTGGTCAGCAAAAGGGGGAAACTCCATGAGAGGGAGTTGGGGCCTTGATGGTAAGGGGGTGTCTCAGGCAGAAAAACCTAGAGAGGAACAGGATCCTGACAGAAGGACATTTGTCTTAATGGCATGTGTACTTTCAGTTTGTGACGGGACTTCCAGGAATGAATGGTCAAATGTTCTGACTGGGCGCTAACAGGTAACTGTCTGCTTCCGATACATAAAAGCAGCATCGTTCCCTACCTGAGCAAGAGGTGAGCAGCTGGACCAAGATGATGCAGACAAGGAAGTGGGGCAGAGGGAAGTCTAGGGACGGTGCCATTTTCATCTGTGCTGCAAATAGAGAGAGGCAAGGAGTCAGGCAGAAATACGGCCTGGAAGAAGATGGATAATTCTGCGTGGAATTCTGAGGTTTCCACGCAGAATTCTCCACCTCAACAGGGCCAACTCAGGGCGAAACTTTTCACAATTGTTCTGGGAATTCCCTGGCGGTCCAGTGGTTAGTACTCTGCGCTTTCACTGCTGGGTTCGATCCCTGGTTGGGGAGCTAATCCCATGCGTGGCCCCCCAAAAATTGTCCTTTGGGGGAGAAATATCTGTTCTTTGGGGGAGAAACGTTTCTGGAAAGGAAATGATTCCTTTCCTTTCTTCCCTTTTCTCACGTGTTCACCAACGCTCCTTGGCAGATGGCCTGCCTCTGGGCTCACCAGCAATGGATAATTTTCCTATCTTGGTCTTTGCACTGCTAGAGAAGTGCCTTTTAGGGGCGGAGATGTATGTGCTAGCACTTGCACAGAAGGGGCAAATACATCAACCGAGAAGCACACAGCAGCCCAACACAGCTCACGCCTCTATGCAGTGCTGGCGTTCTTCCAGCTCAGAGGCAGGGCCCCTGCAACTCCCCAGTCCCAGACCAGTGTTTCCAAATGTATCTTGGCTCAGAAAAGCACCTTTACCTCCTTTTAGTTATGGTCTGTGGCATCACTGTGAACTTTTGTGTTAAGGGAAGTGTGTGGCCCTTGCCGACTAGCCAGGCTTGATTCTAGCTGGAGTTCTAACTCGGCTTCCATCCCAGCCACCCTAGAGTTGGCTGCATCCCTAAATACTAGAGACCCTGAGAGTCGGCCTAGGTGGATTACTCCAAGACGGGACTGAGAACTCCAGGAGTAGCCCTCTCCCTTCTCCCATCATATATTCTTTCCTTCCCTGAAAATGCCAGATGGAATGGTGTGCCGACGAATGACTCAGGGTGCCCGTCTGCGGAGCAACACTGCCGTCTCCTCTAGGCCCCAACTCATGGCCGTCACCAAGTTCAAATCACTCTTCCATCAGACTCTGGTTAAGATCCTGGCAGATTCCCTGGGTCACCCAGAGGCTGAACCTACCACTTCTTCTTTTTTTTTTTTTTAATTTTGTCCAAGCTGCACAGCTTACAGGATCAGTTCCCCGACCAGGGACTGAATCCAGGCCACTTCAGTGAAAGTGCCAAAACCTAACCACTGGACCGCCAGGGAACTCCTATGAACCTACCACTTCTTAATCCCAAGGCAAGTGAATGGGAGAGTTAGGAATAAGACCAGGTCTCACCCATGTGTTTTCATTCATTCAACAAATGTTTATGGAGCACTCACTGTGTGCCAGGCCCACTACAGGTTAGGTGTTGGAAATAAAAAGGGTATGGGAAGTAAGTAATGACACTATGATTCACAAGCTTTGTGATCTCAATCATGTGACAAAACCTATTTGAACTTCAGTTACTCATGAAACACTGTGAAATAGGAACTTTAGAACGTACATAATTGGCTCAGCAATTTCACTTCCAGATATCTGGTCCAGCAAAGCACTTGCATGGGTGCAGAGAGAATTATGTGTAAGGATGACACTGAAGCATTATTTTTAAAAGTAAAAAAAAAAAAAGATAAACAACCTAACCAGCCACTCTAACCACTAACAGGAGACTGGTTAGTTAAACAAAGGCTCATCTGTATGAGGGAATTCAATATGGCAGTTAAGAGTGATTTACAGTCACTAACTCAGATAATCAAGGTCTATTAAACAAAAAGAACACTGCAGAAAAATACTACTGATTCTATTAAAAAACAACAACAAAGCTATAAATTTGTATATACATTTTTATGGGATCGTCTTAGAGTTCTGAAGGGCTACATGCTAAAATGAAAATCCGAGATTGAGTGAGAGACACTTGTCCTTTGCCCCCTATACTTTGAAAATTGTTTGGATGTTTTCAATTTTAAAAGTTTTCATGTTTTACTTAACAATTAAAATTTGTTACAAAAATTATTGTGACTGTAACATATTAGTTGTTCAGAAAATACCGACTCCTGTAAATCAACTATATGTCAATAAATAAATAAATAAAAATAAAATACCAACTCTTCACACCAATTCCCCCAAAACAAACCAGCATGAGGCCCACATTCATAGTACCTGCTGCCGTGATACCTGCACCGGGAACTGCCTTTGAGAACAAGGCCTGCAGAGTTGGGTGGATGGGTTGAAGAGGAGCCGGGAGCAGACATCTGTGCTGCTGGGAATTCTCTGGAGCCTGCCTGAAACCCGGACAACTCTCAGACAAAAGACTGCCTTCCACCATATCCTCTGCTCTTCAAAACTACTCTCTAAGCTGCTAGAGAGAGGACAGTATTATTTATTATTATTATTATTATTATTATTATTATTATTATTATTATATAGGTAACAATTTCAGTGCTGTTCTCAGAGTGAGGAATATATTTTCACTAATTTTTTTAGGATATTTATTGGGTTTTGTTCCTGATTATAGACAACTTCAAAATGGAGAAAAATATGAAGGAATAAAATTTAAATAATCTGTGATGGTAATCACATACTTTGCTTCATGGGAATATAACTATTTCTGGAAGTATTTTGGCCATAGATATATACTAAATGCCTGAAAATTGTCAAAATTATAATTTGACCCAGAAATTCCACTTGTAGAAATTACTCCTAAAAACAAAAAATCAGGTATTAACACAAACATTCATGTTTAAAGCGGTTCATCATAAGTAAGATCTACAACAGCAAAATGTAGATAGACATTGTAGATGTAGATCCAGTTTTGTTACAATTAGAAATAAAAACTCTTTATTAAAAATATGATTCCTAATGACTATATGAAAATCCCTTTTATGATTGGACAGTGTGTTTGTATCCATTCTCCAGCTCTTGTATATGTAGGTTGGTTCAGATTTTTGTAATTACAAATAATTCTGTAATGTACAGCTTTACATATAAATCTTTAAGGCACATCTCTTTTTAGAATCTCTTAGAACAGATTCCCAGAGATGACTAAGAGAGATAAGAGTCCTTTGCTCCTTTCTGACCACAGTAAGCTCCTAAGAACATGCAGTTGGCAAGTTTTTTCATTCACGTTGTCTCCTTCCCTTACATTTTCCAATTCAGGTCTTTAGCCTTTGCATTGTCCTGCTGCCTCCACCCCCTCATCCTCACTCACAAGCACCAATCCCTTTCTCTGGATGAGGGCCTCCCTGGAGGCCCACTCTCAGCTCTTCAGCCTCTCTCCCTCCAGGGCTCGTGGCCCTGGCTTTTACCCATTTTCCCACACTTACCTCTTGGCTATCCCATCTGAAAATCACAGCCCTCAGAATAAAGGTTAGAGGCTCTGTTACCTGGAAGAAAGGAAAAAGAAATATGCCTGTTCACTATGAGAAGCAGTAACAGGGTCATTCTGTGGAAGAATTAGTTTTTAGATTGGCTCAGAGGGGTGTTTCTCATCAGTTGCTGGGCAGAAACCAGTGAGGAAGTTTAAAATGAAAACTGAAACTGTATTGGATTGTACATGGTGAAGAAAAGTTACAGCCTAATTCTCACACTGTGTTTTTCTAATTGAACCACTTATGTATATGTATGTGTATAATCAGTCTTTCATTATATATACCTGTTTTACATCTTCTATATGATAACAGATTTATTTTATATCAGAAAAGATTTACTGAGTAGAGAAATAAAAGATTTTAACATGTGAAGAGAGGAAGATGTGCATTAATTAAAATGTTTCTGTGGCTATTTGCTAACATCTGTTTGCATGTACACAGGCACATGGAGGAGGATTTATCTTTTACAACAGAGCCAAATGAGAGTATGAGCAGAAAATCAGACCCACTCCACCTTTTCTATTTTTTTATTTTATTTTATTTTTTTTCGGTATGCGGACCTCTCACTGTTGTGGCCTCTCCCATTGCGGAGCACAGGCTCCGGACGCGCAGACTCATCGGCCATGGCTCACTGGCCCAGCCACTCAGCGGCATGTGGGATCTTCCTGGACCAGGGCACAAACCCGTGTCCCCTGCATCGGCAGGTGGACTCTCAACCACTGCGCCACCAGGGAAGCCCATTCCACCTTTTTTAGCACCTTTGAAATTCAGGTCTCAGATCCATTACCAAATAACATAATTTTCAGATTTCCCAAAGCAGTGTTGCTGGTGACCGATGGGCATGTTTTACATTTTTCAGAAAAATTCTTATTTGGGGTGTTGCTCAGAAGCCTCATTCACCCTCTGAGCCTTATTTGTGCTACATTTGTATTTTCATGTGTATTTCTTTCTACTCTGCCCGCAGGATTCTGTGTTTTCCGAGGTTAGATTCTGGATAGTCTGTGGATACTGTTTCTATAAGGGGTCTTTGGGACAAAGTGGTCTTACCTGTGGACTAGAGCCTCCCAAGACAATTTATTTGCCTCCTGAGACAATGATTAAAGCTCAAAGGACTTTGATATGACTTGGCTGATGGAATTTAATTATATATTGGGCTGGCCAAAAAGTTTGTTCGGGTTTTTCTGTAAGATATTATGGAAAAACCTGAACGAACTTTTTGGCCAACTGTGTGTGTGTGTGTGTGTGTGTGTGTGTGTGTATTTTCCTTTTTTTTTTTTTCCCCCCCAGACCAGGGATTGAGCCCAAGCCCGCAGCAGTGAAAGCATGGAGTCCCAACCACTGGAATTCCCGGAATTTAATTATATTACAACAGTTTGAATTTAGGCTCTGTGGTAGAGATGGCTGATTGCTTGTGCAAGCTCTATTTCCTGCTTTTTTTTTTTTTTTTTTAATGTACAAAGAGCTAGCATTCTTTCTGTGGTAAGGTAGATGTCTTGGATGGCCCATTCAAGGACGTTCATGGAGTCCAGCTTAATAAAGCCTACACACCTTGCATCCTGATGGAATACTGGCAGCCCATACTGAGGCAGTATTTTTGGATCAGACTGTGAGGGTTTGAGCAGACACGGCAAGACAACCCTGGCCAAATTTTCTCAGATGGCTCCAGTAGAGCTGGTGGTGACCCACCTTGCTTTCTCATTTCCAATGAGGCAAAAGGTCCCTGCTTCTTAGTACTCAAACCGAATTTTGGGGAGTAGTGCAATGTGCCCATCCTTATAGATAAGAGAGGCCAAGGGACTAAGTTTGAGCCAATGATTTGAAGGCGGAAGTTGTTGGGTTATGTTTCTCAAGACAGGTCCACGATCTTCTATCTCTTTCTTCCTCTTGCCTAGAACATGGTCTTTGGAGCTGGAGTGCAGTGACCAACTTGTGACCATGAGGCAACCTTGAGAATGGAAACTACATGCTGAGAGGGCAGAGAATAAAGACAGAAGGAGGCTGGGGCATGGATGCATCTCTGAGCTGCTGGACCAGCTCTGGACAACTGCCCTCTGAATTCACTTTACGTGAAAGGAAAATAAATCTTGTTTTATTTGAGCCAGAAGTACTTCTGGTCTCTATCATCAGCAGCAAAATACAATTCATCCCTCCCCAGTCCCCACTTATCAACACTTTATCTTGAAACTTTTTAAATGGATAGCAAAGTTGAAAGAATTTTTCAGTGAATGTCTAATACACCTATGGTCTAGATTCTACAGTGAACATTTTACTATACTTGCTTTATTATAATCTATCCTTCTGTTCACACCCCTATCCATCCTTATTTTTTATTTATTCCAATATTTATTGATTTATTTGGTACCTTCTAAAGTAAGTTGCAAACACCAGTGCACTTCCCCTTGGAGACTTCAGCAGACCTAACAGGTAGAACATAGTTCTGAAATGCTTGAGGCACTAATGCTATGTCTGAAATATAAATGTAGGAGTATCTTTAAGTTATATGTTCTAAAATGATCAGAGAGTTATTTTTATCTGGCTGTCCCTAGCTCCTAAATGCCCAGCCATCCCCAAAGATATTGATGGTCTGGCCCCAGGTACCTGGCCACTCTTACTAAGAGTCAGGGCTACCTCCAACAGGCTATGTGTAAGCAGGAGGGCTCCAGGACTGCCTCTCAGGAACAAACTGAGGCAGGGACAAGCAGTGCCTCAGGTCCCTTTTGTCCCTTCCCTGGCACCTACTCAGAGAAATGCTCCTTTCTCTGCTGATACAACAAGGGACTTGAGGTTCTTGAGGACCTGTAGGATTTAGGCCCCCAAATCACATGAAGAAGGGCAGGCATAAAACCACTTATAAAGGAAACTGAGGAAAGGCATGAGATTGAGTTCAGAAATAAAATAAAATAAATAGAAGAAAATAGAAGAGTGGGCATGATATCACAGAGGGGTGAGAAGGTAAAACTTAGCTCAGAAAGTAAAAATCTGCCCTCTCAGTCATCAGGCTGGGATAACAGACATGCCTGATAAAGCCAACTCCATACTTAACAGGAAATAGTATTTCTCTCAAGGTCATGTTGCAGCTGCAAAGGGGCAAAACAGCCCCCTTCTCTGAGTGCTTCCTGCTTTCTGACTCACTGGGAAATTTCGTTTTTAAAATTCACAGTCTGTCAAAAAGCTTTGCTGCTGGAAATCATATCAATGAGAATGAAATATTCCCCTCTTGTCTGGAGGATCCAACCTACTTTGACAACAGAGAAGCAAACTCGATTTCCAGCCTAGATGCTAAACTTCAGAGAAGGGGTTTCTAGGCACAACATTTTGTACCTCTTAACTTTATGGTTTCCAAAGAAATAGGCTCCAGATCCACTTCTCATTCAGACCTTTACATAAAGCCTGGGGAGAGAGATGTATATAAAATGGAGCAGGAAAGAATTCATTGATTCAGCACACTATTATTGAGAACCTACAGTCTAGTAGGTATCAGGCATTGAAGTTAATATTGGAATGGGTAAACCATAGACTTGGAGGCCAGGTTGCCTGGGTGAACTTAACTAGCTGTGTGACCTTGGGCCAATCACTTAACCTCTCTGTGCCTTAGTTGTCCTATATGTAAAATAAGGGTAATAACAGCACCTGTCTTTTGGGTTATTGTTGTGAGAATGAAATGAGATCATTCAGGCAATTTGCTTACAACCATGCTTCATAGAGATTAAGGCATAAAAATGCATGTGCAATAGGGCTTCCCTGGTGGCGCAGTGGTTGAGAGTCCGCCTGCCGATGCAGGGGACACGGGTTCGTGCCCTGGTCCGCGAAGATCCCACATGCTGTGGAGCGGCTAGGCCCGTGAGCCATGGCCGCTGAGCCATGGCCGCTGAGCCTTCGCGTCCGGAGCCTGTGCTCCGCAACGGGAGAGGCCGCAACAGTGAGAGGCCTGCGTACCGCAAAAAAAAAAAATGTATGTGCAGTAAAAGGTAGATTTGGTCCTCCTTCTTAAGGTTGATAGATTGGATTGTCCTTTGAGGATGATGAGATGGCTGGGTTTGAAGCTGAAGGAATGCAAAACTGAAGGGCGGGCTTTTTGTTGACTTTAGGAAAATGACCCTGATAGATACCAAACTCTAGGCAGAAACTTCTTTTGCAGGAAATAGGTAGCCCTGTACCATAATAATATTTCAAGTCCCTTTTGTATGGCAGTTGTACTTTTAAGAATTTATCCTAATGACAAATGCAGTTTGGAAATTTATTCCGTGGAAGTGACCAGAGCTGTGCAAAACGATTTACATACAAAGATGTTTATAGTAGCATTATTTGTAACAGGGAAGAAAGAAAACCACGTTGATTATGAGTAATATAAGATTTGTATTTAAGATTTGGTGTTAAGTAAAAGAAGCATATCATGGGACAAATATAACAAGGCTCAATTTTCATTAGAAAAACTGTGTGTGTATGTGTATTTGTATAAGCATAGAAAAAAGTTAAAGAATATGCACTTAACTGTTGATGAAGTAAAATATTCTAAAGGTAGGAAGATATTTAGGGAAAGGAGCAGTAAAAAAATTCACAAACTGGAAAAGAAATCTTGGATCTGGGGTGAAAAGTGTCACTGAAAGGACCATTGCAGTTGCTTTATAAGGAATGACTGGACTCTTAGAGGTGCTATGATTGGCATTAGATGTAAGAATGTTGAAGGCAGCATCAAATCCCAGAGCATCAGGGTGATCTGGAGAAGTGACTTTTCTCTGTGCACTTTATTCAGTCTCTCCCTGGGTCGTACATGTGTCAAAATGAAATAATGTCTTTGTATGAAAAGATTCAGAAGACAGCCAAGGCCCATCCAGATCCAGCTTCCTGCTGTTCTATTTGCAGACATTAAAGGCAAGGAGCTCAAGATCAGAGATCACTCTCCACCTAGCTAGTCTTTCCATCGGTATCTTGTCTCTACTTTCTTTTGGGGTTCCTTTTTCAGTTTCCAGCTGGGATGGCAACACCAGACAGACTCTCTTGACAAGATTCTGTAGGGTCGCATTGTCCTTTCTTGGCCTCTGCACCACTCAGCCTTGGAGAATTATAAACTGTCACTAGTCTTTATGTGCAGCAAAGGTCAGAGGGGCTCAGCCTCCACTGCTGGCTCAGCTGGAGCCTTGGAGGCATTGTCCCCAGAAATACGGCACCTCAACCCCAGTGCCAAGTTCTCCCCTGGACGTTTAACCGAGAGAAAGTCTGGAGACAGATGGCCTCAGTGGCAGATAGTCAGAGGGGTTGGGTGATAGAATCAGAGGCAGAAGGAAGGCCAAAGAGGCCCAGAGAAGGCGGCCTGGGGGAAAGTGTACATGTGGGACCCCTTGGCCACGCTATAGAAGGAGACATCCCCAGCCTCATAGTCCGAGAACATCCCCACCTGGCTGGGGGCCTCGCTCAGGGGGAGGACATTCCGAGGGGATGTGAGGGCCTGGTATAGAGCATAGAGTTCCATGGCCCAGAACCCATTCTGAGGTGACTCTATGATTCCCTCACGTCCTTTCTATGTTTTCCTCGCAAACCCCCAGCTCCCAGTAAGTTCTGTCACCCACTTCCGCCTCCCAGTAATGTCTCCCTGAAGAGGACTCGTGGCCCAGCACACAAGGCTCAAAAGAAAAGCTCTCAGGTTTTTTGGGGAGATCCTGCCACGATTTTCTCCACCTAACACTTTGGTCATCTTCAGACAGAAAGAGTTCAGAGTAGGCAGCGTCTGGATCCAGAGTCACATGAGCTGCGGAAAGAGCGAGAGAAAAGAGCGGCCCGTCAACTCTGGCATCCCAGGGCCCTCAGCGACTGGGAAGAGGGGGAAAAGAAGCTGGTTCTAACCCATGAAGTTCCCTTGCTTCCTCTACAAAATAGCTGGAGTGATAAGTATCTCCCCCAAATGTCCTCAAGAACATGCTTCAAAGAGCTACTAGGAGAGCTCAGAAACTTACAAGGAGGAGATAATCCATATTCCCCAAATCTGGAGGTTCCAGGACCCCAGGAGCAGGGGTGGCCAATCACATTTCTCTCATCTCCCACAGCATTTTGTACAACCCCCTCTCATGTCAGTGCGCCACTATTGTTTATTTCACGTTTCTCTCCTCTACTAGACTAGGACCCCAAAAGGTAGAGACTACCTTTGTTCATCTTTGCATCCCCACTGTCTAGCATTGTCAGACACTGCCTCACAACTGGTGCTTAATAATACTTGCAGAGTGAAGGGCTGGGGAAGGTTCCGTGGATAGCCTTCAGCCATGCCTCTCTGCCAATCTGAAGCCCCAGGAGACTGCATGGAGGACCATTTGGCCAGAGCTTAATGGCCAACTGTGTAAAATATCTGATCTCATCAATACCCATCTTTAATAGACTTTCCCTGAATCTCCTAGCTTAGAAGAGTCCTATGGGAGAAACTTTTACGTGTTTACCAATCATTGGTTCCTTTTCCTCCTGGGGACACAGCTAGATGACATTTCCCAGCCTCCCTTGGGTATCCAGGAGAAGAGTTGGCTATTTCAGGCCTGACCGATGAGAAACCTTCTGCACATTATTTCCACTCCTTTTTCTGCCATTTGCTGGCTCAGTATGGAGTAGAGTGAGGCCCTGGGTCCATGTCGAGCAAAGCTCCCACATCCCCATATGATCTGTCCTGAACACTGAAGAGATGGAGGAGTACACTTTCACTGTGTTTACCTAATGAGCTGTTGGGGCTGTTTGTTGCAACAGTTAGCCTACCCTGACGAATACAAGCCATGACCCAAAGTCAGTTCCCCGCATATACTGTTTCTGTGGACATTTCTTCCATGTGCTAGATACTGAGCACTCCCAGATGGTAAAACACAGGCCATGCCCTGTCAAGGAACTCAGTCTTGAGACAAACAAAGAAACAAACAATATCACTTCAAAGAGAAAGTCTTTCAGTTGAACCAGTTATTTGAAATTACTGAGCCTCCTTCATGTTAAGGATAAGGGATCAGAGCAGATCTATTACAACCCTACGCCACATAATGAGGGGAGGGAGCATAGCCAGCGGGACCAGACTCCTTGGGCTTGTATCCCAGTGTCACCACTTCCTGGATGTATGATTTGAAGCCAAGGTTTTTACCCTCTCTGTGGATTAATTTCTTCTGCTGCAAATGGGCATAATAATAGCACTTAACTCTTAGGGCTGTTGTGAGGATCCATAAATGGAAGAATATACGTAAAGCACTCAGAGCTGCTTCTGGTGCACAGTAGTAGCTGCTCAATAAATGTTAGCAATTTTGAAAGACAATTTACTAGATTTTATTTATCCCTCCTCTTTCTAGGATTCTCCATGGGGGAACTGGGTATCAAGTGGCACCTCTGCTCTGAGGGGAGAGGAGCTTAGGTGGACAGAGTCGCCAGATCTCCTCTAAGATGTACATAACCCACTAGAGACTGACCGTCATTTGAATGAAGCCTTTCTAGTTGTACCCTCAGGTCCATTATGCTAAAGATATTGAAGAGTAGAAAAACCCAAGAGAGAAAGTGGATGAGCAGCACTTTAAGTAAAGAAAAGAAAAAAAAAACAGTCAAAACTGCTGGAAAGGCAGTAGGTGCAGGTGCTGAACTGAGATTGGGCAGCACTTGATCTTGATGCTATGTGGATTCTCCCTGGGTCTCCATTCATTGCCCGCCCAGCCAGGCCACTATTTGGGGCTGGAAGATGGAGAAAGACCACTAAGATCTTCTTTTATGGAGTCCTGGGCCTGAGGCCATAAGAATTAGACAGCCACTCACCTGAATAGGACCAAGCTGTTCTCCGATCTGCAATAGAAAAAAGAGAGGTGAGTGCTCTCTGGCCAGAGCCATACATTTCTTGGCCCTTTCTGTGTTCTGGCTGCCTCTCCTTCCCGTCCTCGGTGCCCTCTTCACTCATCTCTAGCACTTGTCTGGCTGATTCCCTCATGTTCCTCACAAGGACAGTGTCTAGGAAGAGGGAGGCTGGACGAAATGCACTCTTCTATTTCCCCTTCTTGGTTCCTAAGCATGGGCTTGGACTCCACGGGGAGCTCTTTACTCATCTCTCCTCATTCCCCAAATTAGACTGCTCTGTGCCTTAGTGGCTGAAAGGCACCAGCTTCTGCAAACTCATGTGAAGGCTGCCATTGCTTGGGACACAGGACACAGGACACAGCCCTGGACACAGGACAGAACTCTGCTGGATTCACTCCTTTCCTCACTGTGATCATGCTTCACTCATTCCCACGGTCAGGCACCTGGCCTCATCTCCTGCATCTTTTCCATGACCTAGTTTACTGTCCTGCATGCAGGAAGGATGGCCAGTTGCCTGGAAATCTGTCTCTTTTATTTAGTTAGTCTCCGCAGGGAGCATCTCTTTTTCATAGCTAATATGTCACCTCTTGCTGTGATTAGGGACTCCCACACATCTTTTTGTACCTTCATCTGGGGACTTACTAGCGTGTTCTGGGCCCTGTGTCTTATTGGCTATTAGCTCATGGCTCTTCTGTCGATCCCAATATGTTATTAGCCACAACACATTAGCCATGAAACCCAAAGCCAGTTTAATTAACTATTCAATGTTCCTGTTTCTTCATCTGTAGGATGGAGATCAGACTAACACTTGCTACTTAAGTTATCTGGGGAGGACTTAGAATAACACCTGCAAAAATACTGAATGGCCATGCTGCACACCTGAAACTAACACAATTTTGTAAATAAATTATACTCCAATTAATAAAATTTTTTAATCTAAAAAAAGGCATTTTAAGTTATGCGAGGTCACCAGAAAAAGAAAAAGATACAGAGGAGCAAAAAGAATAAGTTATATTTCTAGCTCTGACCTCCTGTATGGACCGCACACTTGGTCATCCAACTGCCTACTCTGCATCTCCATTGGATCACTAATACCCTCTTGCACCTTTCCATTCCATGCTACCTACTCCCCTTGCCCCCCGCTACCTGTTTCTCTCTGTTTCTAATCGCAGAAAATGGCAATTCCATCTTTACAGTTTCTTAGGCCTTGGACCTTGGCGTCATCCTTGATCCACTCCTTTATTTGCACGCCACATTGAAGTCTATCAGCAAGGCCTTCTTACTCTACTTTTAAAATAAATCCAGCACTGACCCCTTCTCACCACTTCCAACACTCCCCCTCGGTATAAGCCATCCTCATTTCTCCCCTTGATGTCTGCAGCAGCTCCCAGCTAGTCTTCAGGCTTCTATCCTGCCCCTCCTAGCCTCCCCCCTTTCCCCCCCAGCCCAGTCTCAGTTTAGCATCTAAAGTAACTTCTCAAAACGGTTAAGTCAAGCTCAGTTCCTCCTCAGCTCAAAACTCACTGGTGGCTCCTTTCTCAGAGGCAAAGCCAAGGCCAGCATGATGACTTTGAAGGCATGTGTGATCTGGCCCTCCAGGCCCCTCTGATCCTACCCCTTCTGAGTCTCCTGGTCACTCCCTGCCCTCTGGCTACACTGGCTCCTTTGCTACTCTTCAAACAAAGCAGTGTGCTTCTGCCTCTGGGCTTTGGCACTGCAGTTCTCCCTTCTTGGAATGCTTTTCCCTCAGCTATTCCTGTGGCTTGCTCCCCTACTTCAGCATCACCCTATTTTATTTTAATTTTTTAAGTTGAAATATAGTTGATGTACAATATTTTGTAAGTTCCAGGTGTACAATTCATCACCCTATTTTAAACTACACCTTCCAATGCAATATTCTGTTATCTCCTGAGTACATATTAACGTGTGCCAAACTGTATATTTTACTATTTCTTTTCTTTTTTTTTTTCTGTCTTCTTCCACTGGAAGGTAGGTTCCTTGTGAATGGGAAAGTTCTGTGGTGCTCACTTCTGTGCCCTGGGCACTTAGAAGAGTAACTGGCACATAGTTAATAGTCATGGATATTTGCTGAGTTGATGAATGGATGAATGAAATGAATAGGGAATCCCTGAGAGAAGCTGGAAAGTGAGGGGTCTAGGATGAGAATGGGGAAATAGCCTCAGAAAGGAAAAAAGACATCTGCTCTGTTGAAATCAGAACAAACAGATTAGAAAGGGCAGGTGCAGGTCGTGGGGCAGGAAGTTCGGCAACTCCCCCTTCTCTTTTCTCTCTGAGGTTGCATTACCTTCAGAGATGTGGGGAAAGGA
The DNA here is from genome assembly GCF_000442215.2 of Lipotes vexillifer. Lineage (NCBI taxonomy): Eukaryota > Metazoa > Chordata > Mammalia > Artiodactyla > Lipotidae > Lipotes > Lipotes vexillifer. Next base: position 568,604 of record NW_006798991.1, on the reverse strand, counting down.
TGTGGTGATGAAGGATCACAGCTAATGTTCACTGAACTGAGCTACGTGCTACGTCTGTACTGGGTGTCCTCCACACCTTTATCTCATTTCCTAACATCTGCTCAAAGTAGTAGTTGTAATTAAATCAATTTCTGGGTGGGAAAAATAGAACTTCAGAGAGGTTAAGAAGACTGTCCCAGTTTGTCTGAATGAGTAGAATAAACAAGGTCAACCAGGTGTGGTGAACAGGCAGAGGAAATGGGCACAGAAATAGGAAACCGAATGATGGATTTGGGGCACTGCAGGTGGTGTGGTCAGGCCGGTGTAGGGTGATTCGTGTCAGGGAGTGTCCAGGGATGGAGCAGAAATAGGACTGGACCATCGAGTGACTGCATTGCGGGGTTAAAAAGTGCACGGATTGGGCTTTACCTTTTCGTGTAGTGTTTCTTCAACTGAGTTAGGTAAGAACCTTGGTTAGGCAAAAATTAATTTCCAAATACATCTGAAAATATGTAGCATTAAAAGTTAAAATCTGTCATTAGGGAGTTCCTTTGTCACTAATGCAATTATGAGCATAGCAGTTAGCTTGGAAACTGGAACCACTCAGCAATAATTGATTACAAGGTTGTTAAGCAGGTGATATAGGATCTGCTTAGGTTGTGTTTGTTTTGATTAAAATTAACATTAAGACAATTTTTCAAAAAAAATATTGAAAATCCTTTTAGGATTACAAATGTCCGTAGCATCCCCCACCCCAGTAAGACTGCAGAGGCAATGGGAAGCCACAGAAGGTTTGGGACTTGAGAGGAATGTAGTTGGGTTTCTATTTTAGCAAGTCAACTTTGAAACTCTAGACAATGGTAAACTTTTCAGAAGCAATGTCTTGCTTATGCTGGTTGTTTTTCAGATTTCTTGTCTGTTTCCTAATATTTATTTATACTAAAAGTCTTAAAAGGAAAAGGGCAGCAGCAGCTCTTGGGAGAATGGAAGCAGCTTGCTGTTAAGAGAAGGGTCTTGGTAACCTAATCCCAGGGATCTGTGTTAAAAGAAGAAAGAAAAACTGTGAGAGGTATTCTATGCCTCAGAAGGGGTCCTGGGCTAAGCAGGAACAGGACTTGCCCTGAGGGGAGGAGAGGAGGCTCCTCTGGTGGGTGTTGGCAGCGTTGTGCAGCAGGGGGTCCAGGAGGAAGGGCAAGTTGACAGCAAAGGAGATGGAGTTCAGTTTTGGCCACAGGTTTGAACACTTTTGGGGGACTTCCCTGGTGGCGCAGTGGTTAAGACTCTGCCTGCCAATTCAGGGAACATGGGTTCGAGCCCTGGTCCAGGAAGATCCCCACTTGCTGCAGAGCAACTAACGAGCAACTAAGCCCACGTGTGGCAACCTCAGAAGCCTGAGCGCTGAAACAAGAGAAGCCGGTGCAATAAGAACCCCGCGCTCCGCAACGAAGACCCAATGCAGCCAAAAAGAAAAAAAAGAGAAGAAAAACCTTTGGGCCATCCATGAGGTATGAACAGAACTATTGGGATTCTATGGTGTAAGTCCAGATAGTGTAAGAGTAAGCAAGGCCTCAGGGGAAAGAATCAGGAGAAAGGCACCTATTAAATGAAGTGCATAAAGTCTTAGAGGAAAAAGAAAAATTCCAATTTACTCACCATCCACTTTCTGGGCTTTTCTCCAGCCTGAAGTAGGACAAAGTAACTTCGTGAGATAAATGGCACATGAGAGGGTCTCAAATCGTATACACAGGAGAGGGAAGCACAGAACTTACGGAGCTCTCTTTGGAGTTTCTCTGCGAAAGGACAAGAAATGAATCAGTACCGTTCACAAGAGACGAGGCAGGTTTACGTGGAAAGGGCCTCGGGGAGACCCCTTCCTGCATCATGTGTGCAGTGAGTCCTGTGAGCTGTCCTAGAACTAGGAAAGCTAGGGCATGGTCAGCCTCACAGGGTGAGGGAAATAACGAGTAGGGTTGCTGGTTTTGAGGGAGGAAGGACTGAATTAAAAACCTCACCATTAAATCCCCTTAATCCTCTTCGTCCTTGTCCTCTCCCTTCCCCTCTGTCCAATCCCTTTTCCACAGTCTTCTTTGGACCTCACTGCCTCGGTCTTCTGATTGCTTTACCTTTGGTCCAGCATTCTCGCTCTTTCTCCTGGCGAAGCTTCCAGATGAAACCAAGAGCAGCCAGCAGGAGAAGTCCCAGAAGAAGCAAGAGGGAAGTCTGAGCTGCTGTCCAAGGAAAGTCCTTCAGCAAGAGGGTGCCTGAGCCGGAAGTGCTGGGCGTTATTCCTGCAGAGAAAAGCAGGATACGGCCAAGGACTGTGGGTACTGGAGCACACAGAGGCTGTCTCCGGACTCTCCGAGATTCCTGGGCCAGCTCAGTGGCAGAGGGGCCTGGCTGGGAGAGTGACTCCAGCTTTGCCCCATTCTCTCCCACAGGATGGTTGGGAAACCAAGATACCTTGAGAGTCATCATGGAAAACAACAACAACAAATAAACATAAAGGCTCTGGGACTCAGTGTTAAATCAAGGAGGCTCAAGTCACTCCTGAAATATGGAACTGAAACTGGGATCCGGAGGAAGGGATGGAAATTGTTCCCTTTTCCTCAGATCATAAGAAGAGGAGCCTTCCATTGAGAATCACCCCGAATGTGGGAGCCCCTCAAGTTACTTGCAATAGTTGAGAGAGGTATATTTTTGGTAGGGAAGTGGATGCTGCTGGGAATCAGAAGCCCTGGGTACTAGTCCCACCACCACTGCTTATTCCACCTGTGGTTTCAGCCAAGCCATCCAGTGTCCCTCTGTCTTGATTTCCTATAAAGTGGAGAGTTCAATAATATTACCTGTGCTATCAACACCACCAGCTCAATAAGAAAATTGCGAGAAGAGAACTTGGCTATCTATATGAACTTTTATGCATGTGTTTCTTTTCAATCTCCCTTAGCACCCAGCCCATGCAATTCATTTAGTTAGCATCCAATAAACACCACTGAGTTGAAACAGAAAAGTGAGAGTGTAAACCCTTTATTTCTCTATCAGAAAAAGGATTCCATGTGAACAGAGAGCCTTTCCAAAGAGGTTTTACAAATTCAGTGACACATTATATGTGTAGAAAAAGTTAAATTAACAAAATAAAAAACTACCTGTACAGCCAGAACAGAGTCATAACTGGACATAAATGTAACAGCCTAAGGTCAATGCATGGAGCATAATCAAATTTCCTCCCAATATCTGACAAATGTCATTGTCGTGAGGACTAAAGGAACAGTGAAAAATCAGTTGTTGTTACCTTCCTAATACAGTAGAATTTTTATTGACAGAGTAGATTCTGGCAATTTTTCCTGAAACTAAAGCATCATGTTTTTTTGTTTGACTAGTCATTATTTCCCACAGCAACCTACAGAGGACTTCCCCATTTCTGTATTTTTGTTCTTCCCTCCATAAAATTTAACCCTAGATTGTGTACTGTTTTGTACCATTTCCTAGCTATTTTGTACTGGCAATGCTTTACAGTGAAAACCCTGTATGTCCTAATAAAGGATAATTTTTTAAAAAGGTAAATATATAAAAAGAACGTGTCAATGATTTATTTAACTTATTAATTAATAAGAAAACCAGTAAAAATGTTAAAAGTGGTTCAAATGAGGATTTGATTTATAAAATCTTATATTCTCTATCAGAGAGAAGTCGTCTGCGTCACCAAGCACAAGAACCATTTGTATTACTCTCACTGTTCTGTAAGTTAATATCTGCCTCTACAAAGTTGTAAATGGTCTAGAAAAAGAAACAAGGGCTCAGTCCTACAGAATCAGAGATCTCCAGTGTGAGGTCTGCTAGACAACTAATTGAACTGGACATCCTGCATTTTAAAATTTTTATTTATTTATTTATTTATTTTTGCGGTGCGCGGGCCTCTCACTGTTGTGGCCTCTCCCATTGTGGAGCACAGGCTCTGGACGCGCAGGCTCAGAGGCCATGGTTCACGGGCCCAGCTGCTCCACGGCATGTGGGATCTTCCCGGACCAGGGCACGAACCCGTGTCCCCTGCATCGGCAGGCGGACTCTCAACCACTGCGCCACCAGGGAAGCCCCTAATCATTTTTAATGTGAAAACATATTTAACAAATTTGGGGACTACTGGGGACTAACATATTTGGGACTCTGCTTCCCAAACCTTCAACATCTTTTACATTCTTGACATTTTTTTTCCAATAGTATGAGAAGGTCTGTGCAGATGCAGCTTCAGGCCTCCCAGGACATATACACACATCTGCCCTCTATAAAGAATTCTGAAGCCTCCCCTCGCTTTCTCATAAGAAAACTAGAGTTCTCTGAAGTGAATCAGATCACAGAAAAGGAGGGAAGAATCTCATTCATTCCAACTATGCTCCTTTTTAGGAGCAGATCACATTTCAGAATCCTACTGTACCCTCTTTCTAAGACACCAATCATAAAAGCCGAGAGTTATCCAGTGCTCTCTCTGCTCTAGGAGCTGTGTGCATCCCCAGGACTCAAGTAAGTCCCAGGGTTGCGAGTTTTTGTTTATTCTCCTCTTTGCACCAAACCTGCCGGGGAGGTATTATGGTCCCAATTTTTGCATAAAATTGAGGCTGAGAGAAGTTGAATAATGGAGCAAAGTCACTCAGCCAGCGAGTAGCAATGCCAGAGTGAACCTGGCTCAGTCTGGCACAAAGTCTGACCTCTAAACCGATTCAGCTGTGCAGCAGGCCTGCCCTGTTGCTGTGGCCCCCTGCACTGACCCCGAGGAACAGGACCTCAGCTCAGACCAGCCAGTTTGGGGGCAAATCTGCTTCTGTGCAGGCCCATGAGCCAGCCAGTGAGGGCAGGAGAGGAAGCTCTGGCCAGCTGAGAAGTGTCACACAACAGTGCAAAGTTCCTTGGTTCAAGCCCAGCGGCTCTTTTTCCTGCCTGAACAGAGTTTATTTGGCCAGAGAATAACATGAAAGGGATACTATGGTTTTCTTGTTCCTTCTCTCAGACTTTTATCTACACTTACCACCCACACATGTCCCTGCCCATCTCCCCTTTCTCCTCTGCTCCCCGTTTCTAGCATCTTGGCTTCCGTGATAGGAAAAGTTTCTTCTCCGGAGTTTGTCAGAATTGGGTCACAGGAGCAGAAGAGTCTGGCCCAGATGCTGGACCAGGAGAGGCCAGGCAGGGGGGTGCACAATATCGCCACCCCCCCCCACCGCCTGCAGAGCGGGGCTCAGCTGCACATCCAGCAACACGGCTGCTGAGACAGGAGAAGGGAAGAGCCAGGGTGGTGATGAGGCCTAGAAACAGGGAGTGTGTGGAAGTAACAGAAACCAGGGTGGAGAGCTGCCCCAGGAGGACCCCCAGGGGCCTGGGGAGGAAACAGCCCTGTCAACAGGAGCCTTCCTGGTCCCGGGATAAAACCGTAGGCCAGGAAAGTTTTTATAATCTTCCTTCTCAAAGTTCAGGTTGGCATTTAAAGCAGGTACGTTCATTCAACAAGCACTCCTCATTTGTGTGCCAGGTATTGTATTAGGAGCCAAGGGTGTAATAAATAGAACACAGGTTCTGCTAGCCAGGAATCCTCAGCAAAGAATTACCATTTATTATGTGCCAGCCATCATTCTAAGTGGTTTACACATGTACGAACTTCTGAGTCCTTACAATAACCCTGGGAAGTAGGCACTGTTACCCTCATCACCACCGTCCTCATCATGCTCACTTTATAGATGCAGGAAGTGAGGCAGAAAGAGATTCAGTGACTTGTCACAATTAGAGGAGGGTGACTCTAGACTTTGAAATCAGGCTGCTTGGCCCCAGGTCTGCTGGGGGCCAAACATCACGGACCAAAGAGAGCAATGTGTTGGTGTTGTGATGAGGGAAGTGACAGGAAACCTAGGGAGACTTCCAGGAGGGGGCAGCCTCTGAGGTGTAACTTGGAGAAAAAGAGAGATCCAGTGGCTAATACAGTTAACATCCAGTTCAAATTTGAATGTCAGATAAATAAAAAATAATCTTTTTGGTTAATATGTCCCAAATATGCATGAGACCAATTTAAATGGGCATCCTGGATATTTATTTGTGAAATCTGGCAACAGTACTCATCAGTCAAATGTTTACTTGGATAAAGACTATTTTGTCAGGGGTTGAGTATTGGAGGAGGTGAAACTGCAGGGCTGACGGGGACGGTCACCGTGGGCCTTGGATGCCATGCTTAGCATTTTATACTTTATTGTCATAAAGGGATGTAAAAGGAGAGGGGTTAGAAGGATCAGATTAAATGTGTGCTTTATGAAGGTCTCTTTCAGGACAACATGGAGCAAGGACAGGGAAGGCAACAGGAAGTAGGGAAACTATTGTGACAGCTGCGAGAGAGGTTCCAGTGACTTGGATGGAGACCGAGGGGCTGAAAAGGAGAGGGCAGGTCCAGGAGAGTGTAAGGTGACTAGGCTGGCTTCAGAGGTGCATCACCTATGCAGGGCCACGGGATCCAGACTCAGTAGGGCGCCCTCTTGGGTTAATGCTCTGCTGTTGCCATCTTGAAATTCCTAATAATTTTATCTTTGAACTTGTGTATTTTAAGTGAAGTCCAATGGGCCACCAGAGCATGCTCATGAGGAAAGAATATAATCAGAATATGTGTGTCCACCATTTCGGCAGCTCCATTCCAGTTACAGTCTTTGTGATGCCCCATGAACACAGAATTCCAGGGGGCCCATGAAGCGTGTGAATTCAGTGAGACTCAGAGTGAGTACAAGGTAAGCAAGTTACACATACAACTGAGTAAATGCGGTGCTGACAGCCCCTAGGGGCCATGCTTCCCTTTTGAAGCAAACTTTGCTTCAGATGCAAAAAAAGCCAATGAAGTCCTAAGGAACACAATCCTATCATACCCTTTCGTGTGTTACTTCCTTGTATTTGCCAACCACTTATCCTTAAAATGATGACAGAGAAGGTCAGGAAAAGATAGGGCAACACATCGTTCCTTTTCTCTCAGTCCTTCCTCATTTATCCATAAGTCAAAGAGTGTGTTGGTAGGATGTACATATATGAAGAAGAGAGATAAAAACAGTGGAGTTAGTTTTGTGCATGGTTTCCACTGTTCTGGTAAGAGTGAAATATATGTACACTCTATGAGATACAAATGGTGTAATTTTAGAGATTCTACTCCGGAGTTAAATGCTCTGATATTTGCCTTTACAACTGACATTGCACGTTATAAAGATGGACAGTGAAATTCACGTTAAGAATTAAAAATCGAATCTTTCTTTACACAGAACAGTATTAAGTAACAAAAGCCACTATGATGAGTTGAGGGAAAGACAGACTGTAGAGGGAAGAGAAAAGCTTTCTATTTTAGTATTTTTAAAGGCTCTTTC
>NW_006798991.1:551331-561191 GCF_000442215.2 Lipotes vexillifer | reverse complement strand
CTTTCCCTGCATTTTGAACAAGGGGCTCCACATTTTGATTGTGCCCTGCAAAGTCCATTGCCTCAGCTCTGGGTAGAAATGGCACCTGCTGGAGGAGGGGGTAGAGAGAATGACTTTGCTGGCTTATTCCAAGGTCATGGTTTGGTGACTGAGGAAGGCAGTAGTACTTCTACTACTACTTGGGACAGGGCAGCCAGGAGGAAGCGCGGGTGATGCGTGGTGATGGCAGCTCAGCATCTCTTGCCTTGGAGGTGCCTGGGGGACGTTTAGACAGAACAATCCTCAGCTGGAGAGGCAGGCCTGGTGCCTAAGAGAGAGAGATGGATTATTCATGAGAGGCGGGCCTCGGGTAAATGGTCAAGGCCTTTCAGGGAGCAGTCAGAGAGAGGGCAGGAGAAGAGCTGTTCACGTTTGCAGAGCACTTGCTAAGGCCTGTAACTCATTTGTTCCTCAAACCTTGGGAGGTGAGGGCTACTGTCCACATTTTACAGGTGAGGAGGTGGCTCAAAACCTTCCCTGACAGCTCCCTCCTCTGCCTTTCTTTTTCTTTTCTTTTTCTTTTTCTTTTTTTGCGGTACAGGGGCCTCGAGCTGTTGTGGCCTCGTTGCAGAGCACAGGCTCCGGACACGCAAGCTCACTGGTCATGGCTCACGGGCCCAGCCGCCCCGCGACATGTGGGATCTTCCCAGACCGGGGCACGAACCCGTGTGCCCTGCATCGGCAGGCAGACTCCCAACCACTGTGCCACCAGGGAAGCCCCCTCTACTTTTCTTTATCTCTCTTCTGTGCTTGATTTTTCTCCATAGCGTTTAGGTCACCATCTGACATACTGTATATGTTACTTATTTATTTTCTCTCTCCCTCTCACTAGCATGCCACTCTGTGAGGGCAGACTTTTGTTACATTTTGAGTACTGCTCTGTCTTTTTGTCTCAACTGAGCTTGGACATGAGGACCCATGGGTGACGGGTTTTTCAGAATTACCACAGAAATGGATTTAATAAAACTGTAAGATAAAGGTCCATTACTCTTGATACCCCACTCGCACGTGTCTCTTCATTTTGTCATGTATAAAGCATGCTTTTTTTTGATCCTCAACATTTCAGGTTGAGATAAAATAAAATGTATCAATATTAACATATACACACTACTATGTAGAAAACAGATAAACAACAAGGACCTATTGTGTAGCACAGGGAACTATACTCAATATCTTGTAATAACATATAATGGAAAAGAATCTGAAAAAGAATATATATACATATATATGTATATAACCAGATCACTTTGCTGTAAACTTGAAACTAATACAACATTGTAAATTAACTATACTTCAAAAAAAAGAATCTCAGAAAAAAATGTGGGTAGGAATCATTATCCAGCTGGGTTGTTTCTGTGAGGCAAAAATGAAACAGTATCTATAACACGTTGTAAAATGTAAGGTCCCTATGAATGTCACTAACCGCTGTCCAGAAAATTATTTTTTCCCTTCAGTAACTTGCTTGTCCTCCTCCCCTGCTCTACCTCTCATTCCTCCTTCCAGCCCTCCTACGCCACCTCTCCCTCCTTCCTCCCCTTCCTTCCCATTCTCCAGCCCCCACCCCCGCGCTTTCCTCCTCCCTCTCTTTCCTCTCTCCGCCTCCCTCTTCCTCTCCTGGGCTCTAGTCCCTTCCCCCACGTCTCTTTCTGCCCCCTCCGCCACCTCTGACTTCTGATAATTCTTTAGGCTTTTCCGTCTCCTGGTGGCCAATATGGATCAGCGCATGTGCTACGTGCCTGGGAAACAGTCTCCGTCTCTCTACCAGCATGAAAGGAGTGGGTAATAAACAGGCAAGCCAAGGGCTGTGCCGTGCAGAATCCCAAAAGCCGAAAGACGTGGTGTTTTCCCGCAAGAACATTGTAAAAGATTTAGAAGGTCCCATGAATATATTAGGATTCTGTAGGCCACAAATTCAGGAGTTAATTCTGTATGTTTATTTAATATACAATATAAACTGAGGTATATATCAGTCTCCAGCCCCTTTCTGCTTAGTGGCAGGACCTTAGCCAAATCGGGCTACATCTAAGTCAGTGGGCTTTGTCTTAGCTCAGGACTTTATCAACTAATTTGGGGACTCCACGTTTTTTCGGAATTTTATGTCAGTTTGCGCATGAAGAGACGAGCTCTTTGTCCAGGTACCCGGAAGAGTTGCCGGCTCTCAACTCATATCTATCTGCTCTCTAGGAGATCTGCCGCTACATCCTTGTGCGCTGGTTTCTCAGCGTGGAACCCCGCAAATCCCCGCGTCTTTCCTCTACATCCTGGCGAGGTGTCCGGGGGGACTGTGCGCCTCTCAGCCACATGCACACCGAGCGGGACCCGGAAACCTGCTTCCGTGGAGCTTCCGTTCCACGCTGTGGTTCTGCCTCAGCTCCTCCGGAAGCCGGATCCGCTGGGTTCCTACATCTTTTTTTCTAAAGTAATCTTGATTTTTTTTTTTTTTTTTTTACTGTGATCCACAGTAAGAAATACATTTTATATTGTAACTCAAGACAGCATCCATATTTATATAGATACCATTTGCTCTTATACCTTTTTGTTCTATTTGATATTTTTAAAATGTTGGTCGCTACTCAGTGTATTGATTTTACAATCCATTAATGAACCAGGACCTGCAGGTTGAAAAGAGGTTGAAAAGCACTGTTCTATTATTATTGTCTGTGGCATAAACGTTATGCCTCAAGTCCTGCAGGGCTCTGCTTTGTTACCCAAAAGACAGGATTTTGAGGCTCGAAAGTTTACTTTCAAATTACAGTTTTTGACATGGATATTTTAAAATGATTTTGAAAGTAAAGATGCACTTATAGCTCATCATATTAATGCTGTAAGAACACTTTTATTCTGGCATGAGGCCGAGCAGAGAGTTTTCTGATGCAAAAGGATAAATACATGAGTTAACATTTCTTAATATTTTCTTGCCTACACCTTCTCCCAAATATGCCAAGGTGGCATATTGATTATTTTGCATTAAAGTTACTTGAGAAACGTTCAGTACAAGAAGAATACTCTGACCCTCCTTTTTTTCACTGAGAAACAAAGTTTCCATGGAAAGGTATCCTCCCTATGCGGAGAGGATGGAGGGCATCCTTATCTGGGGAGACAGGGAATTGGAGGCTGAGAAAGCTGTATGCACAAACTTTGTTACTTCTTCATTAATTTGCTACCCCAAGCAAAAAACCCTTTGTTTTGTCAAATCTTCACAAAGAATTGATTATTTGTGTCTAAAAAGGAACATAAACAGCCTGCTTTTGTCACTTCTTAGGTCCTATGCCTAAGGGGCTTCCACATACACCAAATTAAATTTCTTTTTCTCCTGTTAATCTGTCTTATAACAGTTTGATTGTTAGACCAGCCAAAAGAAACTAGAAGGGTAAAGGAAAATTGTTCCGTGCCTACACGAGGGATCTGGAATTTTCTCTGTAAAAGGCTGAATATTATATATGTTTGGCTTTTCAGGCCATGTGGTCTCTGTCATAACTACACTTGTGTTGCAGCCATAGCTGAATGGACATGGCCGTGTCTCAATGAAACCTATTTATTTATGGGCGCTAAAATTTGAATACTATATAATTTCGATGTGTCACAGAATATTCTTCTTCTTTCCATTTATATTCAACCATCTAAAAATGTAAAAACAGCTGTGAGTGATACAAAAACAGGTGATGGGCTAGATTTGGCCCAAGGACTATGCTTGCCGACTCTTGCTTTAATCTAACAACTTGACAGTTGAGAACTTTCCCAAGGCCTGGTTTTAAAATTCTACAAAAAAATTGGGAAGTGATTTACTCAAATGAAGGAAATCTGGTGAAGGAACTGACCTTAAAGCATAGCTTGACTCTTTGTTAAAGCGCTTTATATTTAATACAAATCAAAATGCATAAGTGAATTACTAGCATTTCTATACCTGCGATCTAGTGTGTGTTTTATATACTGGATGCTTATATCTTAAAAAGGAAAACTTTCTATTTAGTGGAATATTTGTAATTTGTTGTTCTCTATGATGTTTATGCTATAAAACTTAGGCACTTCTATAAATACATATAAAATGTAAATATGTGTAATACTAGAGTTCTTATAAGTGTTACTGCATACTAAAAGGAATTGGTCCAAAGGGCAAACTCTAATGAAAAGATTCATTTAAAGGTTTATAAAAAAATTTTTTTTTGTAGATTTCATACTTTGATCATAGCTGACGGGGTGGCGGGGTGTGTGGATATTGTGTCAGTCAAGTTGCCTGTTGTCAGGTTCATCCCCTACCCTTCTCTTGCTCTGCTCTGTACCACAAGGAACTACATTTCCCAGGTTTCCTTCCCCTCTGGCTTCTGGGTAGGTGTAGCCAATGGGAGGACTGACAAAAGATTGGAAGGCGGGAGGAAGGCAGAATCCAGGGCATTTCTCCATCTCTCTGCTTCCTATAGCATTTTCTGCTGCAGCTGCATCTGTTCTCAGACTAGAGCTCCTCCTTCTGGCATCCTAGTTCCTGCTACTCATCCCTGGGTCATCCTCTGTTCTAGCCCCCGCTCTGGGCTCTAACGCCACCTCTTCCCATTGTCCCTCCATCTTTAGGAGCATAACAGTTTCTTGCTGTTGATAATCTCTGCATTACCCTCCTGTGAGTCCCTATACTGACAGCCAGTTCATTTTGCTCTCTCTTACAATGTCTCTTAAATATGGCCCAGACCATCTGCTCCTTGAAGGTTGGGAAGCCAATCTCTGATATGAAATCATAACTCAAAAGACAGACTCCTACGGACTCTTAAGTGTAAACTTTAATTTTCTCTCCTGAAAAGTCAGGTTACTGACACTGTTAAAGTCCGCTGACCAAAGACCTCCAGGAATATGCTTGTAGTCAAAGTTAGGTTTGGGGAGAGAGCACACTGGAGGATTCTTGGGGCATCTAGCTAAAAGGGAGTTGGGAGAAGCTTATTATTCTGAGGAGAGTGTGAGGAAATCAGACATCAATTATGGATTGGGTGTTGTCAGGAAGCAGGGCAATTCAGTGAGTAGGTATTTCAGTAATCTTTATGTAGGAAGAAGGAGGATTAAAGTGGGGCTGGAGCTGTTACTGGTCAGAAAGCACAGTCACTTAAGCTGGAAAGGGGGTTACTTATCTCTGTGATTGCAGAGTATCCTTATCTCTTTCCTGTTTCAGACATAGTTATGGAGGGACCTTGTCTCCACCTTGTTCTATCACAGGTAACAGAGTGGTCTTGTCTGATTATTGTTGATACTGTAAAACATTGTGTTCAAGTGTCCTGGCATTTAGCTTCCAGCTCCTGGAATTTTTTTTTTTTTTTTTAATAGTTGTGACACCAACCTCACAGACATATTGAGAAGATTGTATATAATTATATAACACCATATGAAAGTTCAGAGAAATGTTTTCGGGCACATAGTAAGTGCTTAAAATAAATATTAGCTTCTTCTTATTGTCATTATTGCTAAGCAATGATAGACTAGACCCTGGAGCCAGCTTGTACAGCTGGCTTGTGCAGGAGCCAACTGTACACATCTCTACCTAGCTCAACATTCAATGATTTCAGTGACTTCACAGCTGTAGCTTGAGTCAGCTATGGTAGGAGAACCTATACCAGAATACTGTTTTTCCCTGGAGAGCTGGTTATTAAACATATCAACATACCACCGCCTGGGATGACCAGGAGCCTCAATAGCTCAGTGAGAAATGAATGTGGAAATGGAAGGGCACTTAAGAAAAGTATTTGTTTTGATTGGAGTCAGAAGAAATTAGAAAGTCAGTCTAAAGTAAAGTCATACCTAATATGAAGTCCACATTATTATGAGAATTTTAGGGTGGTATAACATTTGCAGAGCACCACTATCCATTTCTACATTTCTTTTTTTAAAATGTGTACAAAGCTTTATTTTTTCTTGATCAATATAGTTTTATTGAAGTATAGTTGATTTACAATGTGTTAGTTTCTGCTGTATAGCAAAGTGATCCTGTTATACACACACACACACATATATATATACATTCTTTTTTAAAAATATTCTTTCCCATTATGGTTTATCATAGGCTATGGAATATAGTTCTCTGTGCTATACAGTAGGACCTTGTTGTTTATCCATTCTATATATAAAAGCTTACATCTGCTGACCTCAACCTCCCACTCCATCCCTCTCCCAACCCCCTCTCCCTTGGCGACCACCAGTCTGTTCTCTATGTCTGTGATTCTGTTTTTGTTTCATAGTTAGGTTCATTTGTGTCATATTTTAGATTCCACATATAAGTGATACCATACGGTATTTGTCTTTCTCTTTCTGACTTACCTCACTTAGTATGATAATCTCTAGTTGCACGTTCCTATATTTCTGCCCAGCTTGGATTTATAAGGTGAGGAAGTGAAGTGCAGGAAGAATCCTAAAATAGTTTACAAAATAATTATACATTATTAACGAGGTAATAAGTTTTAGAATTTTGGAGAAATTTGTGTATTTTCTGCCATACGTGTAGCATGTGTGTGCTAATGACTCCCATTACTTTATCACTTGGTGTATTATGAGAAAGATGTAATTATGATATTTAGAGTTAAGCACTAAAATGTGGGACATTAATAAGCAAGCAGTAGTAAAACAGTATTGTATTAGTGATACCAGTTGCTTTATAACACCTGTAAAAAACCCATAAAAAACCCCCCAGAAATCTCAGTTTTTCACCTCAATAAATGTTTTTCTCTCAGGCAACATCTAGTGCAGATTGTCTGGTTGGTCTTCACATGGTCGCTGAGAGACTATCGTGTGACTATGGAGTGTAGGACCATGGAGTCCTCTGCGTTTGACAGATAGAAAGGCAAAGGGACATAGAGAGGAACCCCCCAAACCAGGAGAGGCTTTCCTGGGTCAAGCTTCAAAGTTTCGAACTGGCCGGTTACAATTCTTTCCACATTCCATTGTCCAGATCTCAGCCACATGGCAGAAACTAATTGCAAGGGAGGCTAGGAAATGGAGTTTAGACTGAATGTTTGTGTCCCCCCCCCAAATTCATATGTTGAAACCTAATCCTCAGTGTGATGGTATTTGGAGGTGGGGCCTTCGGGAGGTGATTCAGTGGAGCCCTCATGAACGGGATTAGTGTCCTTATAAAAGAGACCACAGAGGACTCCCTGGCCCCTTCCACCATGTGAGGACACAGCCATACTGAACTGCTGATGCCTTGATCTTGGACTGCCCAGCCTCCAGAACTATGAGAAATAACTGTTTTTTGTTTGTTTGTTTAAGCCTCCAGAACTATGGAGAACTATGAGAAATAAATGTTTTTTTTTGTTTAAGCCACCTAGTCTATGATATTTTGTAATAGCATCCCAAACAGTCCAAGGCAATTGTATTTCCAAGAAGAAAAGGAAACAGACTTTGATAACTACTCTAGCAGCCTCTGCTGCAATAATTTACCACGTGTTCTGTGTCACAGGGGATCCACAACCAAAATGAGGGACATATATCAAGTCTGAGAGTCTGATTTCTTGGAGAGGCCACCATCCCTCTGGGTCAACTTTCTGGTGTTTGTTCTTAGCAGGGAGTGGTAGCCATGCTATGATGAGGTGGGTGTGGTAGCCAAAGAGGATATGTTATGTGGAGGGCAAGCTGACCTCTCAGACAGGCCCCTAAAGAGGCTGTGCCTTAGCTTTTCATTTAGTTATTTTCAATAGGTAATCAATAAATATATAAGTAAAATATATGGTATACTAGATGCTGATATATAGTATGCAGCATCTAGCCTAGGAAAAGCAAGGAAAAGAGATAAGGAGAATCAGAGGTACACAATTTTGAGACTACTGGACAGGATATTCTGAAAAATGATCCACTACTGAAAAACAGACGCAACTCTCTCTGAAAATTAAAATTTCCAGTTCTTTATCTTGAAAAATGGGTCCAGAGCTCAGGATTCATTTTTCAGAATATCTTTTTCTAGGAGTTCAAAGCGACCTCTCCCTTATTTACATCTCGGGAAAAAATCTCATTGAGATTCAAAACCCGCCTGCAGTTTCCCAGACAGGCGCTTGAACCAGTCAAACCATGGTGACGGGATCACTTGCTTCCTCCGGCAAAAAAGATTTCCTGCTCTTCTTAGGGGCAGTTTCAGATCCAGTGATCAGATTAGAAAGAACTCGTGCAGTATGAAATCGATCATTTCAACTAAGGACAAGAGAGGGTGTAAGGAGACGCCGTTGTCGCGCAGATGGGATGCAGCACAATTAAACTTCACTTACTTAGTACAGATAATTAATTTCATAGATCAGGTTGACAGGTAAAGGAGCAAGGGGGCCCCCGCAGGACCTCGTGGCGCAACGGTAGCGCGTCTGACTCCAGATCAGAAGGTTGCGTGTTCAAATCACGTCGGGGTCAACTATTTTAGTGTCTGTGGGGTGTACTGGTCTATGAAGTGAAACGTACAGAACGACAAAAATTCCTTCCCTGCTTTCTCCAAAGTTGGATACCCTTAAACCACCTTTAGAAAGTAAAAAAATAGGTAGGTGTACACTAGTGTTACCTGCTTTGGGGGTTTTCCTCTGGGCCCACAAAGACATTTTTATTCTTTTATTGCAAAAGACATTTTTCTTTCATTGCAAACGTTCTGAATTTCACTCTTTGCTAACTCCCAGCCTTCTCTCCACGCTCACTTCTGTGCTCCCTGACCCATCTCTTGACCCACGTCTCTCTCCAACCGTCAGAAGCTTAGCAGATCTTCTCAGACAACTAGTCAGGTTCGAGGGGGTGACCTCAGCTCACCTGCTTCACACTTGGGTCAGCTTTTCCTTGCTAGAGAGCTTACATAGCAAGCAGATTCTTGTCTGTCTGCAATTCCCCTACTCCTGCAAACCATGGAAAGAGTCAGTTCATTTCCGGATGCAGAAAACCTGAACGTAGTTTTTTGTTTGTTTTGTTTTGTTTTGCCAAATTGAGACTAGAGGAAATGAACCATTACATCAGAGAAAGTTAATCCTCTGGGCTAGAAGTTCCCTGAACCCCCTAAAACTCTATGTTAAAAGAAATGTACAGGAATGTGCATTTTTTCTTACCTGGGACTTGAGAACCCTCCAACAGATAATGAACCATCACATGACAGCATGGAAGAAAGGGAAAGCACAATTATTTCATCAGAGCCTATTATTTTGTATAACTTAGAATGATTTTAAAACATGACATATGGAATATCAGCAGATATTTTGTTACAGATGTAATGTACACATTCACATGGTACCTAGTAACAGACATTACAGCTAAGCATGCCTTTGTGCATGGGGAAGAGTATCCAAAGTAATCTTTATCCATTTCTTATTAACCCTATTCTTAGTAGTTAGTTCAGGCCCTTGGGCATCGCATTACAAAAGACAGATTCCTGGTATGGGGGAAGAGCAAGAGAGACAGAAACAGAGAGAGAGACAGAGCGAGAACACATTTAATTCTGCAGGTTGGGGAAAAAAAAAAAAACAAGTCTGTAAAAAGCTGAATACTTTGTGAATACTATGTGTAAAAAGCTGAATACTATGTGAGGGTGTGTGTGTGTGTGTGTGTGCATTTGTGTTTGTTTACCACAGAGTGGTGCAGCGGGAGTGTGCTGGGCCCATAACCTAGGTCGATGGATTGAAACCATCCTCTGCTAAAGGCGGTTACTTTTCCTCCTGAAGAGACCTTTGGGAGAAGAGAGTTTATTAAGAAAATTTGCCTTCTGTACATCCTCTTTGGTGAGGTGTCTGTTGAGATCTTTGGCCCATTTTTTAAGCATATGAAAAGCATATATCTTGAGAAGAATGCAAATTAAAACAACAATGAGATACCACTACACATCTATTAGAAGAGCT
>NW_006798991.1:543831-546331 GCF_000442215.2 Lipotes vexillifer | reverse complement strand
TAACCTATAAAATTTTTTAATCACTATGTTGCACACCTGAAACTAATATAATATTGTAAATCAACTATACTTCAACAACAAAAAAATATGTACATTCAAAAAATAAAGTAAGCTGATGGACTAAGTGTGCAATGGAGAAATCTCATTGTAAAGATAACTAAATCAACCTCATCTCCGAAGAAGCAAACTGCACCTGCAAAAAAAAAAAAAGAAAGAAAGAAAAAGAAGAGAAAAAAAAGAACGCAGGTAGTTGGCGCTAAATAATGAAAGGCTGTGTCTGAGGTATCTGCACCATCGTCGAGTGGGCTGGAAGAACCTGAGAGACGTTATGCAGCTATAAGGTCCAGAATGGTTCTCACACTCGAGTGTGTATAGGACTCAGTTTTGGGTAGTTGGTTAAAACCCAGATTCCTGAGCCCCACTCCCCAGATTCTAATTTTGTAGTTCAAGTGTAGTGCTGAGACGGAACTGGGACTGTCCAGGAAACCTTGCATTTCTAAGAAGCTCCCGGATGTTGCCACTGGTCCGCAGACCAAATTTTTCTGAGAGCAGACCGGGAGAACCGAGAACCGACTGTTTGGTGGATACTGTGGAGACAGAGATAAGCAGACACTGGACGGGTAAAAAGAAACAAAAACAAACAAAAGGGTGTGGAGCGGAGGTACATGGAGTATAAAACTATCAAGATTTCTGATTACCGGCTTTAACTAAGAAAAACTAAGAAAATTGTTTTATTAAGAGTGACCACCATGCATGTCCTCAGGTAGTTTCTAAGCAGCAATAGGTTAACCCCGTAGCAACCACGAAGGGATTCGAATCCTCAATTTTCTGGTCTGAACTCAGACGCCTTATCCATTAGGCCACGTGGTCCTGCAGCAACAATGGTACTCTAGGTAATTTGTTCAAAGAAAATAATCTCAACTATAATTGTAACACTGAAATTACTATTGCAAACGAAAGCATTTCCAATGCCTCAAAAATCTTACAGTCTAGCTGGGGAAACAAATTTAACCTAACGGTCAAAAGTACTGCAAAGTTACAACCGACGTAACTACCAAGAAGTTATAACTAATAATAACAAATAATAGAGAGCTTTACCTTTTGATGGAAATCAGGGAGAAAGGCCACAGCAGGGAAGGAACACTTGAGCTGAGAGCTGAAGGAGAGGAAAAGATAGAGCCGGATTGCTTTATATACTCCGGGAACCACCGCTGCCTTGGGGTGCTTTCAGGTAAAGATTGTGGATGAAAGGCAAGAATTCACTTTTGTGCACTCCAGAAATCCCACTCAAAACAACTCTAAAACATAAATTCAAATTGAACCAAAAGTTCGGGAGAGGAGATAATAGCAACAAAATTATGTAATCTGGAAAGCCGATTGAAGTGTGATAGTTGACTTGTCAGACCCGAGAAAGCTGAATCCTAAAGAGGTCATGTAGGAAAAGTGAAGAGGCTATGAAATTTACACCCCAGAACCTCCATCCTCACCAGGTTGAGAATGAGGTCAGGCGAGCGCTGAGAAACGAGGGGAGGAAGAGTGGGGGGACGAGGCCTGACACCGCAGGGCAGGGCTAATGCTGGTAGTCTTTTTCAGAAGAGGAGAAGTCTAGTGAATTTATAGGAAAAGTGGTAGTTCGAACATCGTGGCAATTCTTATTCCTGTTTCATTGCGGATCTAAACTCAATACGTACACAGTTTTTCTCGAAACAGGAAAATTCCGACAAGTGGAAAGATCGAACGCGAGAAACCACTGAGTTTCCCCTACATGGAGCACTTGGGCTTTTTGGATTAATATTTAATCTGGTTAATCCCTTATCTTTTTCCACCAAGCATTAGCGAAACTATGAATAGTGGCGAGAAAAATGATCAAATCTACCAATAAAAAGGAATAAACCTTTAGAACCTGGGGGCGAGGAGAAAGCATTATTTAAATTCTAATTTAGAAGAAAGGCTACTTTTTGCTGTGACCTCGTGGCGCAACGGTAGCGCATCTGACTCCAGATCAGAAGGTTGCGTGTTCAAATCACGTCGGGGTCAGGGCCTTAGGTTGTCTTTTGGGTAGGGGGAGAAATGAAGAGCATGCGGCTTCTTTCCTCTTGGGCATGTGTAGTCGGCCTTGAGACCAGTTAAGGCTTCCAAGCCCAAGATGAGATAAAGAAGACAGTATCTGCTCTGACAGACTTTCAGTGGCATACGTTTGCCCTTAACTTGCCATTGGAATTCTAGAACGAGGACGAATTCCCCTAATGGGCAACTTTCTTTAACCGAGAGATTAATTTAAACACTCTCCTTTTTGGCACCAGAGAATGCATAGTCTTCTGGTTTCCCTATCTTCTATGATCGTTTCTTTCCGCGTCTTTAACTGCTGAGGACCACTAAGGCCCTAAAATGTTGGCGTTTTCCCAGGCTCACCCTCGGCGCTCTTTTGCCTCCTGACTGTTCCTTTGCCTATCTGCCTACAACAAGTGGTGCGTTTTTCTGATTCATTGCCCGCCACTAC
>NW_006798991.1:520093-543511 GCF_000442215.2 Lipotes vexillifer | reverse complement strand
CCTCCCCCCACCCCACCCCTCCTTTTCCCAATCCTAGCAGGGAGTTGGGAGTTTTACCTCCTAAAGTGTTATATCCCATGTATCCTCTTCTCTTCGTTACACATGGCCTCCTTCCTTCCATCATATGTCTTGCCCGGGTATTGACATGAACCTCTTAAGTCCTCTTCCCAGACCTCCTCTTTCTCAGTTAGATCAGTGTCCTTATTATGCTTTTTTTAAAAAATGCAAATCTTATCCTGACATTCCCCAGCTTAAAACAAACTAATAAGCAACCGTTCTGATAAACCCTGTCACAGAGGTCTTTCAGTTCCTCAGATGGTGTTGCTCCGTCCCAGGGCAGGGCCTCACTTTCGTTTCCTCTGATAGTGTTAAAGAGAAATTGCACTGGACACTTGTTAAAAAGGATCTGACAGAATTTTATTCAAGCTAGGATAGTAAGAGACTCCAGTACACAACTGAACTCAGCTCTGAATGATAGCAAGGACCGCTGGGGATTTATAGCAAGTGGGCAGGGTGAGGGGGGTCAGAGGATGGAAAATTACAAACAGGAGCTTGATTAGTTATCAAGGGTAGAGGGATTCTCAATAAACTGGCTTAGCAGGATTCTTGCTAAAATTGGACTCAGTAGGCCAAGCTTAAGGCCTAGCAGAGAGGAGGGCTCAGAGGAGCCTGAGTAAAGTTTGGTCAAAGAGGCAGTCCTTGTCAATGGTATGTCATAAGGCCTCCTTCTTATTACTAAGTTGGCCTCTAGAGAGCCTCAGGGCCAGGATCAAGGCGATCTGAACTGTGGCTATGAGTATTCCAGTCTTGAAAAGTTATAAACTCCCTTCTATATTAATAAATTGTATTCTGATTTGTAACATCAGGATCCTGTGAGTCCTACTAGTGAGAATCAGTTTCTAGGGCCTAATTCCCTTCAGGTGATAATTTCACTGAGTTTGCTCTACCAGTAAATCTGAGGTCCAAACCTTATAACAGGTGGTCACGACAAGGTAGTAATTAGGTCTGGATGACTGATTTTCATAAATGACATTTTTACTCTATCTCACACATGGATTCCCCAATTTTAGATTTTCTATATGCTCTTCTCTTTTCACTAGATTTATCTTGAGCCAAGCATTTGAGTCTCATTCTCCACCTCCATCCCCAGCATATCACCTAGTTAGAGTATCTGACATACTTATATATTATAACCATATTTATTGACTCCAATATTTATTTGATAAGGGCATGTTATATTCTCATGTTTTGATGTAGAAGCCAACATATCATTTCCATAAAATGTCAAACCAAACCTTCATTAAAAAATTCAGAATACTAGGAAGGAGGTTTTAACACCCAGTAGAAGGGCACTCTTGCTCAGAAAGATAAAAATTGTACCTAACTTTGTTTATTCCAAGAACTTTATTGTTTATTCCAGGAATCTCTTGAAAGATCCATCAACTTCTTAATAGAAGGCATCAAATGACAGTTTACCAGACTACCTGCAGTACTCTTTCAGCCCTTGCTTTGGTTTCAAAACATGATCACTCCTTCAAGACATGGAGACTAATTTTCCTACCTTGTGTGTGGACTGGACTTGGTGACTTGCTTTGAGTGAATAGAATAATGTGGAAGTTGGCATTGTCATACTAAGTACTGCAAGAGGTTGCAGCTTCCTCAAGTTTCTGTCTTGGACCACTTGATCTGACGGAAGGCAGCTGCCCTGTCAGGAGGATACCCCCATGGAGAGGCCCATGTGGTGAAAAACTGGTTTCAATTCAATAGCCAAGTGACTGAGTTTAGAAGAGAATTCTCCAGAATGGTTGGCAGCGGCAGGAAGCACAGGCAGGTTGGGGAGGGGCAACAGTGTGAAAAAGCAGTTGGTGTGAAGATGAGTAAATGAAGCTGATATCTCTGGTGATCTTTAAAAAGAACTAGAAAAGCATTATAAGCTTTCTCTGCTGCACGATTTCTATCACTTCTGGAAGTTCTATGAAGAACTTGATCCTGAAAAACCAGCTGATTCACTGTCCACAAGACTTGTATTCAATTACTGGGACCTTATGATGTCCTTGCTAAAAAACATAAAATGAAGAAATCAGCAAGGCTGATTTTTCCCTTAAGTGGGAATAGTACTATAATACTCCTGAGTACCAGACCATTTATTGGAGATGATAAAACTCAGTCCCACAGGAGGTAATTCAAGAATTCTCCTGATGAACCTCCTGTATATGTGGGCACAAATGAAGCAAGGAAAAATTATATAATTGTTCAAAATGAAGATAAAGTGTTTGTTGCAGTCAATTATTTTTGATGAAAAGGCTTAAAGAAGTAACAGATAAAAAGAAAACTAGTGTCTTGAAAAACACAGATGAAAAGCTCACAGAAGCAGCCAGAGATAGGAAACCAGGGAGATAAGTAAGTTGTGACAAAGACCATTCCTGGTGCTGGCTTGATTGACCCAGTAAATAAAAATGATGTTGGGTACAGAGAGCTCCCTGAAACAGATGCCAACCTCAAGAGAATGTGCCAGACAACTGTTGAGGCAACAGGTGATGAAGAGAGACTAAAAGTTTTTGCCCCCATCCAGGAAGTGATGACTTCTGTGCATTTTGCTAATGATGAATGTGATTATGGCATGGGGCTTGAGTTGGGAATGGACCTCTTTTGCTAGAGTTCACACTATTTTCATAAAGTTGCTGGCCAGCTTTTACCTCCTGTACGTAATCTGTTGAAGAGGAATCTCTTCCCAGAAATCATTGAAGATCATCTGGCAAATAGAAGTAAAGAAAATATAGACCAACTTAAAGGATTGGTATTAAACTTGTGATTTTTATTTTGTTTTTAAGGAATACAGAGGAGTAAATTGATGGACACATTGAAGAAGAGGAAGAGGAAGAGGAAGAGGAAGAGGAAGGAGAAGGAGGGGGAGGAGGAGAAAATTCTCTAGCCCCAAGTAAGCAGATGTCTGCAACTTCTGTCAACATCTTGTTTGCAACCTCGTAAGAGACACCCTACCTGGGTAAGCCACTCCTGAATTTAAGACCCACAGAAAATATGAGATAGGAAATTTTTGTTGTTTTAAGCCACTAAGTTTTAGGGCAATGTGTTATACAGCAGTAGATAATAAATACAACATTCTACCTCAAAATCATCTCCTAACTGTGTCTACCAATCCTAATATATATCATGATCCTTATCCAGTCCTTACTACTTTGACTCACCAAAAAAATCCAGATTTTGAAAATCTCACTACATAGCTAAACTTTTTCCTCTCCCCTCTGAGACACTATTAAGACTCCTGCAATAGTGTTTTCTCTTGTCCAATAAACTTAGCTTTGTTCTTTCAGTGAGGTTTTTGGTGACATTTTGAGGCAGTAGCATTTGAGAAATGGTAAATAAAATCTGAGGAAATAGAGTGAACATTGCAAAGATTATTTTTATATCACACACACACACACAAAGAACATACTTTAGCTATTTGTTTTAGAAGAGCCTACACTATGCAATCAATTCAGTACAACTAACATGAGCACCATCTATGATCATTATACTGAAGATTTCTGTTTATAATAGAAGATACAACTTCTGACTTACAGTGGTTCATTAAAAAGTTCCATGAAATAAAAAATCAGTAGCTAATATTTATCTGGTGGTTTTATACTATTTTTCAAGGCTTTCATAGGCATCATTTTAATTTACAATACCTTTACAGTCCTTAGAGGAATGTAAATCAACTACTGCTATGCTCCATTTACGTATGAGTAAACAAACAAATTAGGTAACTTGACCAAGTTTATTCATATCTCTCATACTGTTCAGTTATGTATTATTCTGTTGCTAGGATTTGGTGAAACCTAATTTATGGCCCAAATTCTTCCTTTAAGAGCAACATTAATAACCTCTTAATTTGCCAAAAGTCTTTCTGCAATTCTTTCCCTTCAAAGCATCCTAATCACAGCTGCCAAATAAATACTACAACTTCTTTATTCTGAAGAAGAGGTGAAGAGATAGAAACTAGAGTGAAAAACCTCCTGGCTTTCACATGCTTTATAATCCAGGCTATCAGAGTCCATTACTTTCCTAAAGTCCAAACTCAAGACTCATTTCAGTAGATTATTTTCATTGATCGTCAGTGGTTTTCTCTTGTTGGATTTTTCTCCAAACGAACTGAAAAGTCCTGAAAAACAGAGATGATAACTCATTTATTTCCAGGTCCCTTTTGGCTTTTTGTTCCAAAGGGCCACAGCGACCTCGGCAACTGGTGGTCATCCTCTTCAGGGGCAAGTAAGGAGAAGGAATTGGGAGAATTATTTTTTTCCTTTATTTTTTTCTTTGTTATCCTTCTTCCGTTGACAATACCCTCCGTGCCAAACTTGTGTCTCCATAAACAGAAGGACAATAGGAGGTCTTTTTTCCAAAATGAAGTAACTTGGTGTTTCAAACTTGAATTGAGCACTTTGGCCTAGTAATTAACCAAACTTGCTTGCATCCTAAATGAGAGATTTTCAGAAAGTGTTTTCATTAAAGATATAAATTGAGGGAGGAATGGAGAAAGATATTTTTATATGTCGAGTATTTATAAGTGTTTTTCATTTTCAAAAGCCTCCAAGAGTCACATATCAGCAGTTTCAGCTTCTTTCTAGTTCACAGGTTTTCCTAGAAAATTTAGATATTGTCTTTTATTTAATTGGATTTAAGAAAATCCTAGGGAAAAGAACATACATCTTCACTATTTTACTAACAATTTAGGGATAATATAATTATAATTATATGAAGACAAGTAAACAAATAAGGAGGAGCGAGGCATTGGTGGTTCAGTGGTAGAATTCTCGCCTGCCACGCGGGAGGCCCGGGTTCGATTCCCGGCCAATGCAACTCTCCCTTTTCCCCGGCTGCGGAGTAAAATATTTTCCCTGAAAAACAACAAACATTTTAAGATAATTACGCTTCTGGTATCCGGGTGTGGCTGAGAGAAGCCAAAGTTAATCCTCCTTCTACCATTTCACCTTTATAAATTGTACCCGTTGGCGTGCATTTGGTTTTCCAATAACCTGGAAAGTCATCTTGTCCGAGCTCAAGGAAACTCCTACCTCAATTGATAGAAGTCTTTCGAAGGTGAATTCTAAGTCAGTAGTATTTGGAGGTGGAGTGTAGCCACGTGTGGACACAAATATCGTATTCCTACTCTTACAGCCGTAGAAAGATATTCACAATCTCGTAGAGCCAAGAAAGTGTCAAAATTTGTCCCCTTGAAATATGAATTGAAAAAAATATGTGGTCGTATGTTAGCAGAGTGGCGCAGCGGAAGCGTGCTGGGCCCATAACCCAGAGGTCGATGGATCGAAACCATCCTCTGCTAGCATCGGTGTTCTTGATTGAAACTTGATTTTAGAAGAAAGGGATTGAATAAATATTACAAGAGACCATCAGATCGAGCTTGTGGGACAGTTCGGGATGTGTAAGAATCCCCAAAGTGGTTTGTTAAAAATACATATTTCTCGTTTTTGACAGAGGTAAATCTTATTCATTATGTCTGGTAACTTGATCTCTCAGATTTGGAGACCACTACACCTCTTAGGGATTGGAATGTGACCTTGGTAAAGTCTTTGGTATCTTGTAAGTCAGACAAGTGTTATAATTTGTAATTACGTCTGTAACCAACATCTCAATCTGCAAATTGCTGAGGTTTTTACCATGATGACAGGCATTCCAGAACTGTTGTCGAAATTAAAGGACGTTTTTTGTAAGAGGAAAGATATTATTCCTCATGGGAATATATCTAGACAGTTTAAACAGTTATGTAGTCGTGGCCGAGTGGTTAAGGCGATGGACTTGAAATCCATTGGGGTCTCCCCGCGCAGGTTCGAATCCTGCCGGCTACGGAGGTTTGTTTTCCCTCCAGGTAAAAATACCTGTGTACCAACTACAGAAACGGTAGAACACGGAATATACTGTTTTACTGATTATTATTATCTTTCTCCATAAAATTGGAAGCAGGTAGTTCTAGTCCTTTAGTATAACTGTATGTAGAGAAAGTCTTTGAAAATTACTTTGGTAAACGCTAGGGATTTCTGAGACCATCATAAATATGCTGAAAAAATGCTCAGGCTTTAGTTCATTTTGAATTGCTATCTCCCTATCTGAAATTCAGCTCAGGTCTGACTTCCGAACCTCGCCTGCCTCTATTTTTCCGATGTTCTTCCAAGAATTTGGGTATATCCAGTGCATCACTATTCCACTCGTGAGTATTTTGATGTTTGGGAATCAGTATCTCAAACAGAAATTTCCAATATTTCCTCCTTCTGGAGCCCTCTTATCATTCCATTTAGGAGGCCAGATTGTAGGGAGGAAGTACCAGTTAAAGAATTTTCAAAACTGTTTTCTGATTTTGGCTTAATTTCAAAACAACAACAACAACAAAACTGTTTTGCTCGCTAAAACTCTAATACATACACATACAGTATATGCAACATAAATAAGAGTAAATATAACAAAAATTCATCTTGTATTAAACTTTCAGTCGATCCATTAGGAAATGCGGATAAGCAAAAAGAAGGATGTAAAAATACTCAAAAAGGAAAAAGTTTTTTCTTATTCCCGAAATTACCAGTAATTTCCTATTTTATCTTGAACTTGTTTTTTCTTCTTGCGTTTTCTATATTCACACATGTCCTAAGGGATTTTTAAGTGTTGACACCATATGTAGACAAACGTTCATGGCCCAGGTTAGAAATTCAGTAAAGGCACAGTTTTGATTTTGCAAGGAACGCCGGTAACTCAAACCCTCCGGGGGCCCTGAGAAAAAATTCCAAGCAGAGTGAGCTCTGCTAGGCTTTTCGCATTGCGGAGCACTGAAGGTGAGGCTTTCGCTCATCTAAGACAAATCTTTCCAATGATGCGCATACGACGCACAGCAGACACGTTCCTAAAAGCGTGGGGCGAGAAAACGGAAAGAGCAGGGGCCCCATGGTGTAATGGTTAGCACTCTGGACTTTGAATCCAGCGATCCGAGTTCAAATCTCGGTGGGACCTACTAGTCTTTTAGTGTCTTCCCTCCTCGTCTCTTAAATCACCGTGGTACCTCGAGGAGGCTAGAGAAACTTGCACTTGCGCAAGATACCCCATCCCCGTCAGCAAGGAGACACTGTCCTGCAACACAGCTTTCCTTACCCTTTCCTCTGGGATTCCACATCTGCCCTCTCTTGCTCCTCCTCCTTCTCTAGGCCACAGAATCTCCTCCGATCCTCGTCATTTAGATTACCCCCTGGGTGACTATTCACGTTTTCCACCCTTGACCTCAGTCCTGGGTTCAAGTTCCATCAGTTTCTAAAACGAACTGGGTCCTGAGAAGTTCGTAGTGCCTGTGAACCCTGGTCGTCGCGTTTCACCTGGAGCTTCTGCTGATTGGCATACAGCAGATTCTCTATGAATATTTTTTAAATGAAAACGATAGTCCATAAAACCCTGAATAGAATGACAGACTCTTCAATGAATATTCATAAACTTCTCAGCAAGTGGTGGCCCCATGGTGTAATGGTTAGCACTCTGGACTTTGAATCCAGTGATCCGAGTTCAAATCTCGGTGGGACCTACTTTTGTTTTGGTGGCCAGCCTGTTTCCTCCGTGTTTCCCTCAAGTCGATAATGTACACTGGTTTCTGGGCATAACCTTCCCACTCAGGCTTCCTTCTCCCGAGGAGCCCCTTGGAACACCATTCACTCTCTCGACAACTACTCTTGCCTGGATTCCTGAAGACAGTCAGATCCTAAGTAATTTGCATGCTCAGGGTCTTAACACTTCATGTCCCAGAGGCCCCTCTCGCAAATCTTCTCTTCTCTGAAGCCTCCTCATAACGTATCAGCCTAATGTAAGAATATATATCTATATAAATTATATATATAATTTATATATAATATGTATGTCATATATAATAATATATAACATATATATAACAATATATATAATTTATATATATATAAATTGCAGTAGCAAGTAGAAAGTTCCTCATGTAAGGACCCCACGGTTAGCACTCTGGGCTCTGAATCCAGCAGTTTGAGTCCAAATCTCTTTGGGACCTCAGCAACATCTTAGCAATTTTCCTCCTATGGTTCTCCTAAATCGTTAGCCAGATGTACATATCTGGCTGTAGGCGCTGCTGGTTACTTCCAAGTCAACAACCAAAACAAAATAGAACCACTGGCCAAGAGAAGACTGTCTCTGATTACCTTCCTCCGGAATTCTAGCCCTACCTCCCCTTACACTTGATGGCCCTTTTTGCCTTTTGCTCAGAGTTCCTCAGATTCTGCTAAATTAGAATCCTGGTTCCAATGATTAGGTGTTCATGTTTTACAGTCCCTCTAACTCAGGTCCTTCCTTTCCTGGAGCCCACTTAAAGTGCTCCATTGGCTTCCAAACACTAACACTGTCCTGAGAAAGTTCCTACTACACAGCAGTACCCTTGTTGAGTACATCTTAGAGTTGTACCCATGAGAGGTTCTGTTCAAACTCCACAAGCTTATGTGTTGCCTACTTTATTTTGAAGATAAACTGACCTGTTAGGAGTACACATCAGTCTTTTGGTAGAGACCTAACTTCAATGACCTCATGATGTAATGGTCAGCGCCTGGACTTCAAATCTTAGTGGACTTGTCTCAGTTTTGGTGACCTTGCCCTCACATTTTGCCTAACCAGGAGTACACTCTGATGTATAGACACTCACTCAGACTTGCATTTCTTCTCTTCCATCAACGTCCAACTCCTTGCTCTTTCCTCTGGCTACTGAAAATATCCCTCTCCCCATCACCCTCACCTCCCCCCTAAAATCTCTCCTCTTGATGCTTTTTGCTTTGCCTGGTGCCGGCCTAAAGTCAATCAGATCCCTATAAATCAATTACATGCTTGGGTGATTAAGAGTTCATATGTCACAGGCCCCATCTGTGACTTTTTTCTCCTCTGGAACTCAGGCAAATGCTCTGTAGGCTGCAGAACTCTGAACACAGACCTGAAAATATCCAAACCACAGAGTGAGACCCTAGCTATCGTAGTCATCTGAGAGCCTCCACTGTGTCCTTAGAGGAGGCTCTCTCTTAATATTCCTTAGATTGAATCTATGCTGAAACATTTTAAGGACCAACAGACCAGATGCATTACTATACAAGTCTTAACCTTGAAGGTTTGTTATACCAAGGTCCCATGGTGTGATGGCTAACTCTCTGGTCTCTGAATACAGCAGTCCCAGCTGTCAGTGGGACTCTAAATTCTTTCTGTTGACTCTCTCCACAGTTTGAACATGTATCCTTCAGTGCTCTGTGACACCAAAACAAGAGTTCCCATGAATGCTTCTGGTTTCTAAAAATTGTTCCAGAAAAAGCCCTGCAAGCTTCCTTCCACCTATTAAGCTCCAGTCATGTCAGTGCCTTAGAACCTCTGTCTTAGCTTCCTATTACTGCTGTAGCAAATTACCACAAATTTAGTGACTTAAAACAACACAAATTTACTCTCTTACAGTTCTGAAGTTCAAAAGATTACAATCAAGTTGTCAACATGGCTGTGTTCCCTCTGGAGACTTCAGGGAAGAATGTTTCCCCGCTTTTTTTCACCTAGTGGCCTCTTCCTTGTATCGCCTCTTGCTTCTGCAGTTACGTTTCCTAATGAATCTGATCCTCCTTTAGGTTCACTTAGATAATCCAAGATAATCTTCCATCTTGAAATCCTCAATTTAATCATATCTGCAAAATCACTTTTACCATGTAAGGCAACATATTTTTAGATTCCACATATAAGTGACATGATATAGTATTTGTCTTTCTCTGTATGACTTACCTCTTTTAGCATAATGCCCTCAAGGTCCATGTTGTTGTGAATGGCAGGGGTTTCCTTCATTCTCATGGCTGAATAATATTCCTTTGTATATATATGCAACCACATTTTCTTTATCTATTCATCCGTTGACAGACACAATTTCTTTCCATAACTTGGCTATTGTGAAAAATGCTGCAATAAACATGGGAGTGCAGATATCTTTTTAGTATCCTGTTTTCATTTCTTTTGGATAAATACCTAGAACTGGGATTGCTGGATCATACAGTAGATCTATTTTTAATTTTTTGAGGATCCTTCATGCTATTTTCCTCAGTGGCTGGACCTCAGTCCCTTCTTTATTTTTTCTTCCTTTATCAAAGCAAGAGGGCCATTTATAGGGAGAAAAGACATTATCTTCATTAATAATAATAATAAAAAAAGCAAAATAATAATATAATTTGGCAAATAGAACGCTGCTGAGTAAAGAAATACAATTTTATCGGAAGGTTTCTATGTAAATGACGAGGGGGTGGTTAAGGGTTTATAGGGAGAAAAGACATTATCTTCATTAATAATAATAATAAAAAAAGCAAAATAATAATATAATTTGGCAAATAGAACGCTGCTGAGTAAAGAAATACAATTTTATCGGAAGGTTTCTATGTAAATGACGAGGTGGCCGAGTGGTTAAGGCGATGGACTGCTAATCCATTGTGCTCTGCACGCGTGGGTTCGAATCCCATCCTCGTCGTTCAACTTCCCCGCTGTGCTGCGAAAGTGTGGTTTTACTACCTTGCAAACAAGGTATTTCGCCAGAACGTTTCGGTAGACGCTGTGTTAGACACAAATTGAGGTGACAGGTAACTTTCACTTTCAATAGCGTTATTTTTAGCCCCTTTTACAGAGAGATTAGGATTTGAGTCACGTCACGTGGATGACAGTTAAGAATCAAACTCTACTGCCTCTGGTCAGACACAGGTGTGCTCACGTATTCCCCAGCTTCTCCACCGTTGTCAAAAACTGATTTCTGGCCCTTTGACTTCCGTTACGCTTGTTGACCCCCTCCCCACCCAGCCCATCTTCCTGCCTGCTTTTCTAACACTGGTAGCAAATTACAAGCAACTAGGGAGTTTTCTCAAGATGTCCACCTTTCCTCCACCCCTCGGCACAGCTGAATCAGTATCTCTGAGGGTGACATCCAGGCGTGGCTGCAGGGGCCACAGGTGATTCTGATGGGTTTCTTGGGCTGAGAACCACTGGCCATTCGCTTCTCTTCACTCCCTGCTCCCACCCGCTCCCCAGCTTTGGTTCCCTGTCTGTTTTTTTTTTTTTTTTTTTTTTTTTTTTTTTTTTTTGCCTCTTAAATTCTAGACACGTTTCCAGGTCCAAGGCGCTCCCTCTTTACACCTTATCACTCCCTATCCTCCCAAACTCTTCATCAAACGCTAGTTTTATCTGACCACTGGTCCCTGTCTTCAGGAGCAGAATCTGTTCACATGCTCTGCTTTTGCTCAAGTAGTTCCTTCTGCCTGGAGAGTCTCTGCTCCCTTGTTGCAAAATCCTCTTGCAAGACCCACATCAAATGTACCTTTTCCGTGAATCCTCAGATGAAAGCATCACTCTCCTCTTTGTATTTTACATGAATGAATTTAATCAAAGACCTTTTCCAGGTGTTCCAGTCTCTATTAGTTTCTTCCTTCTTTGATAATCTTCTGCCACTTATATCTTAATTTTAGCATATAATACCATAAAATCTCACCAGTTCCCTCTTTTCACCTTATAGTAAACTATAGCAAAGGGCTGAGTGCACGGTGTACAATAACAAAATTTGAAGGGACTGGAAAGATGATCTCTCTGAAAATTCTCACCCCCCATCACCTGTCTCTATTTTACAGATGAGAAAACTGAGGTAGAGACCAGACAAATTAATTGTTTTTAAAAAATCATATAACCAAAGTTTCCTTACTAAGGTTCATGGGAACCAAGTTCTTTAAGATCAAGTGGTTAAGGTGATAAGATCTTTCTAACATGTTCAAATCCAGTGACTGGGATTGTGACTTTTCATACCTGGAAAATCCTTCTGAAGTACACTTGTCATAGATCAGCAGAGCTCCAGAGGCTCCTGAGGACTGAGACCTATGAAGCACAAATTTTGAAGTAAAATCTGTTTTTGAATTTTACCTAACAATATATGGCTTATGTAGTACCTGTGATTCAAAGATAGTTCACAAATTTTAACTCATTTTGTCTTGAAAATAAAAACTCAGGAAATGCTGATCCAGATTGGAGGCCAAAGTGGGGTCTTGAGGAATTGAGTGATATGCTCTTTATATTTTTGAATTTTCTCCAAAAAAGAATCAGAGATATTGGATGCCTGAGCAGTCTTATCCCTCTTGTCCCTTCAACCCCATGTTACCTTGTTTGAGAATAAGGTTGTAGGGGTACTACCCTTTTATATCCTTGTCCTTCCAACTTTGCACACTGTAAACATTCAACAGATAGTTATAAAATAAACACAGGCATATTGTATATGTGTGTATGTGTATGTGTGTGTGTGCATGATGGTGACATGGTAGGGACTGAAACTTTGTCCAGGCAGCATATACCTTAGGGTATTTGTCACTCCTTTTAATACACATTAAAGGATAATTTTAAATGTGCTAATCTCTTGTATTGTTTCCAGAATAGGGAGGTAGATCTGGAGCCATTTTCCCTCTGCCCCTCACCTCTTTTAAACCCAAAGGGTATGTTTTTTCCTTAACTACCAAAGACAGAAGCAAAGAGGAATACGTTGAGTAGAAAAGAGTTAAGCCTCCATGTGATTTGAACCAGCATTTGAATCTGAAAACACCATATGTTTCACCAGGAAGTCATCAATTGGAAATGAGATTTTCTTCGTCCTAAATTATTAATTCAGTTATTTAAGCCCGGAAAAATGTTTTTGTATATTTTGCCCAGCTATGTTCTCTGCCTTCCTGTTCGTACACAGACTCCGCAAACAGTCCGGCTATTTCAATGACCTTAGTATTCTGTTCTGTAATTTAGGTTTGAGTATAAGCTGTTCTCATCCTTTTGACGGCAGCAAAACCAAAGGAAAACAAGAAAGTTAAGATGGAAAAGATAGGGGAAGAGTGGAAACCAGTGACAGATTCCAGCACCCGGAACTCAGACTAGAAGAGAACTGTGAAGAGGTTGTGGCCTTGGGCGAAGCCATGGGGAAGGAGAAGCAGCAGGTTTCCCCCCGTGCTACCCACTGGGGGCTCAGTTCGAGAGAGCTCCGTTACAGATCGGAATTCCCTTTTCAAGGACAAGCCGAGCCTGTGAAAATGACTCAGGAGGTCAAATCCAAATATGGGGAAAGCTTGAGAGCCCCAAATTATTGGAATGCCTTATTTCGGTTTTGACTTCCAGCCACTCTTTACACTGGTTCTCCCAAGGCTTTTGAGAATACCTCTTTAAAATAGGGCAGGAAGAAAAGGGTTCAAAAAACACATGATTTCCTACCGCCTACCCATGAGATGTGGCTATCGATTACTAGAAGAGGGCATAAAAGGTAATACTAACCACGAAGGGATTCGAACCCTCAATCTTCTGATCCGAAGTCAGACGCCTTATCCGTTAGGCCACGTGGTCGCCGAGCATAGGATCTCGCTGTGACACTTAGGAAGTAAATTTTCTGCCCGTTCTGAGTCGTGAAAGTTACGTCATGACAAAAAGGCAATGGCCCCCACGCCGCCGGCGCTCTCTGTCATTGGAAAAATAGAAACTCGAGATTAAGGGGGTTATCTCGGGCCAAGGAGTAGGGCCTTGTGAAGGGTAAGAATTGACAATTATTTCGGTCTTGGGTACTCCATGGAGGGAAAAGTCATTGACTGTACGACTCCCGAGCAGAAAAACTGGAGTTTATGGCACCCAAAGGATGCCAAAATATTGCATATTGCCTGCATCGAGGGATATTTTTAAATAAGAGAACTCAGAGTTTCTTCCCTATTAATATTCAGTCACGCTCACAATTTTCAAACTCTAGGTACTTGGGATGTGTGCCTGGACAGTTGTCAGTAAGAAGGCAGTCTTACTACATAAGGCAGCATCTACACGACTGTCTCTCTTGTCACCCGGCATGGATGTCTGCAGGCCCCCAGGCATAACAATTTCCCCTTTCCCATGTTTTCTGGTATTTTCCCTGATTGTCATAATGTGACATCAAAGCACTTTTCATAGTATATTTCTATCTGTTTGAAAAGAGAATGCTTTTTTTTTTTTTGGCGTTTCTCAGGGTTTAGGGCAGTCCAGTGCCATTACTATTATTTGAGGCTTCCATATATTAAGAAATAAGCACTACGGTAGAATTACAAAAGTTTTGACTGTGACAATTTTTACATTTAATAGATGAATCAACACAAAAACGTGTTACAGTAGAATCATTCTATGGTCAAAATATTTATAGAATTTATAATGTTTTGTAGAGGGCTTGGCCCAATGATGTGATACAAAATTATATTTTGGATGGCTTCTTTTAAGCTTGTCAGTGAATCTCTGTGACCTCATGCACCTCGTTTGAAGATAATGTCAACATTATTAGTCTACACATTAGGCATTTCCTTAATTTTCTTAAATTCTAGACTCTGGGAGCATTGGCCTTCCTGGCTTAATTGTGGTAGGTCTTGGCTTTTCTCGACTAGTAAATTAGCAGCTTTCTGGAGTACAGAAATAGGCCCTTTCACACAGTCTTTCTTCCCTGTCCACGGAATAACATGTGGCAAACAGTAGGAGCTCAATAAAAATGTGCTGAATTTCTCATATACATATGTTTTTGAATTTTGAGATTATCTTTAAGGTGGAGATTATTTAACAAAAAGATCCTTCTCTCCTGAAAATATTTGAACGTGGACTTGTTTTCTCTCTTTCTCTCTTCCTGGAAGCAGGAAGATGGTGGCTAAACCATCATGGGTAGTGTTGGTGGAAGTGGTAAGAAGTGGTTGAATTCTGGATATGTTTTGAAGGATTTGCTGATTGGATTGAGGGTGTGAGAGAAACAGAGAAGTCATACATAGCTCCACGATATTTTGCTTTAACAACAGTTTCCATTTACTGAGATGGGGACCACCACAGGAGGAGAGGAAGGAGCATTTTGGGGGTGGTGTGTGTGGGGTTAGGATAAGTTCTGTTTGGACATGTTAAGTTTGAGTTGTGCACTTAACATCCAAATTTGGAGTGGTCAAATTAGGATTCTATATGTATACGTACATAACATTGTGAATATACACATTGAAGTGGAGATATATATATATATATATATATATATATATATATATATATCCAGTCTGTTGAAGACTCCATCTTTGAGAAGATTATTGGCAATGAAATCCAGCCAAAATAATTTTTGACCATGACTGGTGTGTTGCTTTCCATGACTTTTCCCCTCAAGCAAGAAAGAGCATCCGTGCCATCCCTGAAGATGGAGGACAAGAAAGCCTTCTCTAGTATTTCCTTGTGTATATCTTTTTTTGTGTGTCTGCACTTTTTCCTTTGCTGTAATAAATCTTAACCTTGGGTAAATGTTGATTCATGTGATTCCTTCCAGCGAATCACCAAATACTGGGTGGTCATAGGGCTACCGGGAAACAACTTGTACTATACACACGTATTTACTTGTTTAAAAGCATTTCTACACTGTAGGCTACTTAATGCCTTTTCTTAGCGCCTAGCACAGTATCTAACATAAATATATGAATGGGAATCCTTTCTGAGAGAAATAAAACTATAAAACAGTCCACACATATATTTAAAAAATGAGCATAGAGAATAGTTCTGTTAGAGATTGTAAAGCAAGGTAGAGGGTAGAGACACATTTACCAGTAGCCGCCGAAGTGGTTTTCTCAGGTCAAAGTACAATCATGGCCTCCCAAACTCTGCACTCTGTCCCAAACTGCTACTTATTTACTTCAAAGATGAAAACTCTACTAGTTGCAAAGAATCTGCACCGGGATGGCCCAGGAGATTTCTAGTCTATCAGCTTAACCACATGGCCACAATTACCTAAAAGTAGTGCTTTCCAAATTATGTTATAGAAGGAAATGTAACTCAAGATCTTGGCTGCCACCCCTGCCCTCAGTTTAATTCAGCATTTTCGCAGCTTCATAGGGCAACGAGAACTGTCGTGATAAAATAGCACGGTTACCTTGGCAACCAGAAGACATCACTTAAACGGCTTCACGTTTATTTTCAGGGAGTCATTTTAGCTCCAGAATTAAAACAAACAAAAAAAAGGGTGGGACGCCATTTTATTTTTTTTTCCTTACTGTGAAACAAGGTTACACAATTTTAACTACAGAAGGAAAATAGCAGAGGATGGTTTCGATCCATCGACCTCTGGGTTATGGGCCCAGCACGCTTCCGCTGCGCCACTCTGCTCTCTACTTAAAAACCTTTCCTAATAATACTCTTAAGTCTACTCAGAGGCGACTTCGCCTCTAAATATAAAGAATGGAAGAAAGCGCCTATTTATTTCAATTCCTTGGCTACAAGTTGCCAAGTCTCTGGAATAATATCGTTACCAGAATCAGAGAAAACGACGAGGAGTAGAAAAGTAAACATTAACAGAGTTAAGTTACTGGGCGCAGAGGTGAGGGGTGGTTAGATAATTAAATGAGAATTACAGGTTTTAGTAAACAGGGGAGGAGACGAAAACAAGAGGGAAAGGAACACGGGCGTCCGCGCGGCGGGCGAGAATTCTACCACAGAATCACTAACCAACCATGTATTCGCCTTTGGGAAGAAAATCCTTTTGGTCAGATTTCCCTTGGCTTCGTGACGGAGAGGGTGAAGTCCTGCAGTTTTTAAAGTCCTTCGGAGCGGGGGTTTCGGTTTGAAGGGATTTTGTTGTAGGGAGGAGTAATTCTGGAAGCACCGTAAACTTGGGGGCAAAGCGGGGCTCCGCATTCTCAGCGAAGGTTGCAGCAGTTCCGGTCGTGTGGGCGAAGGCTCCTGATCAACCGTTCTAAAGCATCCCAAACAGCAAAAGATAATTAGTAAAAAAAAATGTTAACATTTTTAGACTGACGCAGCTGTTAAGTAGGTCCGAGAAGTCCCACTTAGGGCCGGAGGACCGGCTGTAACACTGTATTCTGACTTCCTTCGTGAAGGGCACATTCGGCGGGCGGGGACTTAGTCGTCATGACGTCATCGAGACTGGGCGGTGAGGAGAGGGGCCGGCAGGCTAGAGGAAAGTGAGGGCGAGCGCGGTTTCAGTTTTCAATTCGGTCCGAAACCCGCTTATATAAGGGAATTGCCTCGGGCTTTCTGTTGCTGTTTTGGAAATTGTCAGAGCAGTATTATCATGTCTGGACGAGGCAAAGGTGGTAAGGGACTAGGGAAGGGGGGTGCTAAGCGACATCGCAAGGTTTTGCGCGACAACATCCAGGGTATTACCAAGCCCGCCATCCGGCGTCTGGCCCGGCGAGGTGGGGTCAAGCGTATATCTGGTCTGATTTATGAAGAGACCCGTGGGGTACTGAAGGTGTTTTTGGAGAATGTGATCCGAGACGCGGTCACTTACACGGAGCACGCCAAGCGGAAGACTGTCACCGCCATGGACGTAGTGTACGCCCTCAAACGCCAGGGACGCACCCTCTACGGCTTCGGCGGTTAGGTCTCTCGTTTTCAGCGATTTAACATCTTTTACTACCAAAGGCCCTTTTCAGGGCCGCCCAAATGTTTCGGTGAAAGAGCTAGCACTTTTTGCTGTTGTTTTTCCTTTTTATGAGGTGTGCTTCGTTTTCGTGCTTTCTAATTTCTAGTTCACGTTTTAGGAGGGCAGAAGTTGGCTGATTTGTGTATGTTTCCGCTTTGTGGAAGTGGTTTCGGGTATAAGTTTGAGCATTTTAACGTTTCGTGGGGCAGTGAAGAAACTCGCAGAGCACTGTCTTCCCCAGAAAGATTCCATTTAAGTTCTGGTGTATTTCAAGTTTGAAATCGTGTATGCTTAGTGCTTGAATACTGGAGGGAAGTCGGCATACACTGCCCCGGTGTAGTAATGCGAGGCTCCCTTCCCCCGCCTGTAGTCCGTGCTCAAAATGGCGGCGAGAACGAGGAACAAAGAAAGCCCGCGCCCGTGGCGGAAAGCGGGGCCCGGAACAAAGGCGAATTTACGAGTGGGGCGGGTCGTCTCCTGCGCGGGGGCGCGCTCCTGAGCTCTGCTGGAGTGTGGCCCTGCTGCTGGGCTCTGCAGACTTAAAACCCTTGTACCAGTGCTTTGGGGGTAAAATTAAAATGCACAGGCGGGGAGAGCTAGCACGTGTTTCTAGGCATAGAGAACACTGTATTCTGACTTTCTGTTAAAAATTTAAAAAGCCGATAGGAAGTATGTTACTTAACAACATAAATGTCACCTAAGCTTTACAGTTAAGTAGACATGATTTTAAAAAAATGCTACACAGGCATCAGCATATTTTACCTCAAATTAAGTACGCACTATTTTATTTTTTAAAAAGCTCCCATATAATCACTGCCAAACTAAAACCAGATTCCTTAATATCTAATACTGGGTTCACAGTAACAGATCCCAGTTATGCCCCAAAATGTCTTAGAGATCTGGTTTGTTTAGGAGGATCCAATCACGCCTTTTCAGTCTCAGGTTTCTCTCTTTTTTTTGTCTCAGGTCTTTTAATCTACAAGTTTTCTCCTCTTCTCCTTGATCTCATTTAGTTTTTTGATATTGATTTGCTGCAGACCTGGCCTATAGGATGTCTTGGTTTGGCTTGTTTCCTGATGGGGTTATTTTCCTTGACTTCTGTACCCTGAATGCCCTACAAGTGATTTTCCCTAGACTTGACTGAAATCACGTTAATTTTCTTGTCAAGGAACAGTTACAGATGATTGTATGTAAATACTACTGTACATCAGAGACACTTGATGTCGTTATCCAGATTCGATATGATAGATCAATTACTGGTTTAGGGTGATTAGTTTCTTTGTAAAAGCAGGTTTTTCCTCCTTGTGGCCTGCAAGTAATTTGTAGGGTGATACTTTGCGAGCCAGAAATCAATGCAGTCATTTGGAATCTCATCTGTTTTAAAGATACGGGCTCTGGTGCTTAAATATGAAAAGGATCAGATGTTATTTGAGCTAAGGCACTGGTTTGAGGAAACAAATTCACATGACGATGTTAATTTAATAAACAAACAAAATTGAGCACATGGCATATACCAGGCACTGTCTGATGCTATGGAATTATAGCAGTGAACAACTGTGAACAAAACAATATATCTATATTCAGGGAGCTTATATTTTGTTGGAGGGGGCACAAACAAAACAGGTAAAACAGTATGTAAGATGGTGCTATGAGGACCACTGAAGCTGGGAAAAGCATTAAAGTATGGAGGAAGGAGGTGACATTTTAAATGATATGGTCATAGAAGGCTTTACTCATAAGTGATGCTTGAGGGCAAAAAAGATTGAGAAAGTGAAGATCCAAATGGAAGGAAGACCAAGAAGGAAAGCCAGGATGCAGAAAGGAAGTATTGTGGTTGGGTGGAGGGAGGTGAGTAGTTCTTATATGGCCTTCCTTATAACCCAACACCTTTTTAAAAGAGGTACCTCTAAACCTAGTGAGGCATGAGAAAGTCCTTGGAAAGTAAGGCACATGTTGCATGAATTGGTCATCAAAGGCAGGGAAGACTTACAGTCACAGGCACTAGGTTGTCCTCAGAACAGTTCAGGGGAAAGAACTGGTTTCAAAGGGGCTTGGACTGTTAGAAGTGGTTTGGATTGTTCACACTGCCAGACAAGGAATCCTAATTGGTGTTAAATGCTAGTAGGTTTTCCGGCCTACTCCCTTGTTTATGGCTTCAAGATTCTGAGACTCCAAAGTGGGCAGGACTAAGAGCAGCTTCCCAGCACTTCAACCAGAGGCTTTAGCCAACAGCTAATACTTTAGACCTTCTCTGTGCAGTCACCACCCTGAGTACTTTACTTGTGCTCTTTTATTGATCACCCCAGCAGTGCCACACCGTAGTTGCTAATTATTATTCCCATTTTAGAAAGAAATGCTCACAGAGGGTTTAAGTAAGATGCTCAAATTTAACATTCAAAGAGGCAGTCGGGACTGTATCATATGCTGGGGGATTTCCCCTTAAACCATGCTTATCCATTTCTCAAATATACTTACGTATTTGTTTTCAAGAATACATTATTTTAAACTGCATTTAAAATTAACTTCGGAAAGCAAGAAATGAATGCCTTAATTATATGTGGAGTTTAGGGAATTTTCTTCACAAGCACCATTTGAAATATAGTAACATTCCATGTTCACAAAAATCACTGTGTAGATGTAGGGAAGAAATTTTTTTTCCTTCTTCCCTTCTAGATTCTTTGGCTGGCCTAATAATTGATAGAAGACAGATTGACAGGAGAAAAACAAAACGTAACAACGTGTATCTCCTGTATACATTGGAGACCCCAGTAAGACAAAATCTACAAAATGGCTGGGGCTACCACCTTAAATACCATCTTCAGCTAAAAACTAAAAACGATGGGGATGGGTAGTCTGTTGTGGGAGGCAACCAGGGAAAGCACAGGAAACACGGGTAACGTTGTCATACAGATGCAAGTTGTGGGCTTTTGCATAGGTAACAGATTCGGCCATCCTCCTCTTCCTGGTAGAGTAAGAGACACCCATACAAAAGGGGTATTTCTCTTATAAATGTAAACGTCTCTTACAAGAGTAATTTTCCGAAGCTTTCAGAGCTTTTCCTCTTTCCTAGGTCATACATAAATGTAATTTTGAAGTCTGGAGTTACAGACCCTTAAGAGACAATGTGAGTGGCTCTTAAAAGAGCCTTGGGTTATTGGAGAAGGAGCGAGCTTATTTGGAGCTGGTGTACTTCGTAACAGCCTTGGTGCCCTCGGACACGGCATGCTTGGCCAACTCCCCAGGCAACAACAGGCGCACGGCTGTCTGGATCTCCCTGGACGTGATGGTCGAGCGTTTGTTGTAATGCGCCAGACGTGACGCCTCGCCCGCGATGCGCTCGAAGATGTCGTTGACAAATGAATTCATGATACCCATGGCCTTGGAAGAAATACCAGTATCCGGGTGAACCTGCTTCAACACCTTGTACACGTACACGGAGTAGCTCTCCTTGCGACTGCGCTTGCGCTTCTTACCGTCCTTTTTCTGGGCCTTGGCCACCGCCTTTTTGGAGCCCTTCTTCGGAGCAGAAGCAGACTTAGCTGGCTCAGGCATGGCAAAATCAAAAAGCCACCAGGTAGCGAACGAGAAACAAATACGCCCAACGAGCAACCGGCCTCAGTATTTGTTTGGTCTGTATGCAAATTAGAGATGGCAGAATTACGATTTGTGATTGGTCTTTTCAGCATCCTACTCTCTGATAGGCTCTTTATTACAAAGTCTCATTGGCTCTTCCCTTAGCTCAACCTTACTTAATTTGACCTTTCAATTACAAACTCTCTATGTAAATTAGTAACGTTGTTTTAGAACTAGCTTTTGATTGGCTAAGGGTTGTGTTCGGCCAATCGCACAAGCTGTTTTACCAAACCGCCGCAGAGTATAATAGTCTAGTTGCTTGTGTTCTGAAGGTCATTTTCTTTGGTTTTTGTTTTCATCTTAGCGTTTCGTCATGTCTGGCCGGGGGAAACAGGGTGGTAAGGTACGTGCCAAGGCGAAGACCCGCTCCTCGCGGGCCGGGCTCCAGTTCCCCGTGGGTCGTGTGCACCGCCTGCTCCGCAAGGGCAACTACGCCGAGCGGGTCGGGGCCGGCGCTCCGGTTTACCTGGCGGCAGTGCTGGAGTACCTGACGGCCGAAATCCTGGAGCTGGCGGGCAACGCGGCCCGCGACAATAAGAAGACGCGTATCATCCCGCGTCACCTGCAGTTGGCCATCCGCAACGACGAGGAGCTCAACAAGCTGCTGGGCAAAGTCACTATCGCTCAGGGCGGCGTCCTGCCCAACATCCAGGCTGTACTGCTGCCCAAGAAGACCGAGAGCCACCACAAGACCAAGGGCAAGTGAACCAATTCCAGTATCAGTGCGTGTCTATAACTTTTTACCCAAAGGCTCTTTTCAGAGCCGTCCACATTTTCACACTTAAAAAAGCTTGTAACTAAACCTGGGCTGGGTCTATGAAGGTTACGCGCGGTTAAAGCCATTGGATAATCGCCACAGTTTATTACCGCAATTCGCTATCTAACGGGACTGATTGAAATGTGACTCGGGGAAACAACTTTTACAAAAAAATGGTTAGTACCGTAAGCAAGGGCTTTTAGTAGTGGTGAAGAAGCAAGTTTTGGTAATGTTTTTAAAACCTGGGGTAGTTCGGTTATTTAGCGAGAAGGGAAACATTCTATCCTGCGGAGAAGGCAGGTTGGGGGTGGTAGCTTAGAATGTCACCAAGACGTTTGAAACAGCCAAACGAAAGAACGGCTGGCAAATCAGATCAGCGCGGGCTTTTCAAGTTCTGAACTTGTTGCCGAAACTCGGCCTCTGTTCACCCGTGCCGAATAGTAAGCGGCGACATAGTTTTGGGTGAAGTAGAAAAGAGTAGCTTTCATTGCTTTGCCAGGCAAAGGAGACCACAACAAACTAGTGCCCTCAAGACTGTCCCCTCCCTTGAGAGAGTAGGAAGGAATTTTATACAGTCTAGGAGTGGAAAATAGGGCCGCAGATAAGAATGCAAATTTGCGTTCTTTTTTACTTCAGGAAAATTTCAAAATCAAAGATGGCGTCCGGCGGTCCTGGGACTGGCTCTGGTGGTGCTTGAGGTTATTGCACCGTGATCTCCTTTCTGGAATGAAAAATGTTCACAGAGGAAGGGAATGTTTTCTCGGAGAAATAAACACCAGGTGCATAGTACAATTCTAACTAGAAAATCTTCAAAGTGAAATTAAGCAAGCAAGAAAGATCTCTGAGAGACTGGCTGACTGGGCTAAAAGAAGAGTTAAACATGATGGCGGCTATCTTAACTAATTTCTGCTGGAACAAACTGAAGCAAAATCCCATTTGGCCACCATAGGAACGTCAATCATTTGTTGCGCACTGTTTGCCGGTCGTCCCCGGCCCGTCGCTTTCTCCTTGGTTTCCCAGTGGACATAGGAAGTGGCAGCCCAGGGGAATCTAAGTTCAGTTCAGAAAAAGTAACCACGGAGAAAAAAGAACACAAGTAAATCTGTTCTTAAAGCGTAGTCCTCGGAATTCTAGGCCCCATTACACAGATTTGAATCAGAATTGGCATCGTCCACGATCCCCAAGTGGTTCCTTATTTATAATGTGAGATGCGCTGAACGAGAACATTAGAAAATTAGTTCCTTTGGGTCGCAGAGTATAACAAAAATAGGAATTGAAATGTGGAGTATTTCATCCAATCAGAGTCTCTAGTACTTCACCAATCACTGCGTTGACTCTTCAGCCAATGGTTTTGTTTCGCGGGGCTTTTGAAATAGCGGAAGGCCAATCGGAACGTTTCTGAGTATATATAAAGGGGACCTCTTCCTATCTATTTGCCAGCTTGGTTTTTTTGTTTGTTTTTTTACGATGGCTCGAACTAAACAAACTGCGCGGAAGTCCACCGGCGGCAAGGCGCCGCGCAAGCAGCTGGCCACCAAGGCGGCTCGGA
>NW_006798991.1:466170-519919 GCF_000442215.2 Lipotes vexillifer | reverse complement strand
GGAAGAGCGCACCGGCCACGGGCGGCGTGAAGAAGCCGCACCGCTACCGGCCCGGCACGGTGGCTCTGCGCGAGATCCGCCGCTACCAGAAGTCCACGGAGCTGCTGATCCGCAAGCTGCCGTTCCAGCGCCTGGTGCGCGAGATCGCGCAGGACTTCAAGACAGACCTGCGTTTCCAGAGCTCGGCTGTGATGGCGCTGCAGGAGGCGTGCGAGGCCTACCTGGTGGGGCTCTTCGAGGACACCAACCTGTGTGCCATCCACGCCAAGCGCGTCACCATCATGCCTAAGGACATCCAGCTTGCTCGCCGCATCCGCGGGGAGAGGGCGTAAAGTTTCCTCAGCTATCTCAATCCAACTAAAAAGGCTCTTTTAAGAGCCACCCACATTTTCTTTAAAATAGCTGTCCCTTAGTCTGTTCTGTTTCGATGAGTTTTGGTTTAGGATGTGAAGGTGGAAGTTTCCTCATGAGTTGCTGGGTAAACTTGTTTTTTGGGAATTTCGTGTAACTTTACAAGTGTCTGTACTATTTGAGTTAATTAAATTCTGGCAGTTTTGTATACCTTCAATTGGTAGGTTATGTGCAAAAGTTCCTCAAGAGTAGGAACTTTGCTGTCTCGAGTGAGAAGTGTAATAAACACATGCAGGTGGAGTTGGGGGATAGGTAGGTTTGGTAATAGAATTAAGCCGTGTTTTAGGTAGTTTGGAAGGGGCAGTAATCGGTGTGATGTGAAGGTCGGGTTATTTGAGTATGTGGATTATGTATGAAAGGTGAGCTGCTTTACCCACAAAACGCTGAATTTGGGTGAAGGTGGATGTGGATTTGCTGCTTACTCCTAAAGCTGTGTTCCCACATGTTTGGGCATTGACAACTGAGAAGCTAGAGCGTTTCTCGTTGCTTT
The DNA here is from genome assembly GCF_000442215.2 of Lipotes vexillifer. Classification (NCBI taxonomy): domain Eukaryota; kingdom Metazoa; phylum Chordata; class Mammalia; order Artiodactyla; family Lipotidae; genus Lipotes; species Lipotes vexillifer. The sequence goes on along the minus strand of NW_006798991.1, from coordinate 519,018 downwards.
CTAATGTCTCTTGAGACCTCAATTTGCTCAGTTCCAATCTCTGCCAAGTTAAAAGTGAAACAGTTTTTTGGCTTTCCCGTGAAATGTTTGACCTTTTACACAGAGAACAGTGAGAGCATTGTTTTGCTGATAGTTGACTTCTATAAAAAAAAATTAGACCTCTCAGTCAGGATTTCTAATAAACTTATTGGTAGCAGAACCCAAGACAGAACCCTGCTGGCTTCTGCACTTTCACTACTCAAAGTGTGGTCTACCACCAGCAGCATGTACATCACTTGGGAATTTGCTAGAAACGTAGATTTTCAGACCCAACCCAGGTCTACTGAGTCAGAATCTACGTTGTACCCAGTTCACCCCGTGATTCTTACAAACGCTAGATTAAGAAGTCTATTTTTTTAAATGGTGTTTTTGGTCTCATCAAGAAAAGCAGCCTGTCTGTGAACTCTTACCAGGAGAAAGCATTTGCAAACTACACTTATTTATGTAATAGAATGAAATTTCTGTCAAGCAGTTGCACATAACAAGGTGCCTCTAGAGTTTGATTTCATTATGGATCAGTGGTCTCAGTGGTGACTGCACATTACAGTCAATTGGACCTTTTTGTTTTTTTGTTTTTTTGCAGTACGCGGGCCTCTCACTGTTGTGGCCTCTCCCATTGCGGAGCACAGGCTCCGGACGCGCAGGCTCAGCGGCCATGGCTCACGGGCCCAGCTGCTCCACGGCATGTGGGATCTTCCTGGACCGGGACACGAACCCGTTTCGGCAGGCGGACTCTCAACTACTGCACCACTAGGGAAGCCCTGGAGCTTTTATTAAAATATTTTTGCTTGGGGTCCAATCAGTATGACTATAATTGTATGAGGTGGGCCCAGGCAACAGTAATTATTAAAACTCAGGTGCTTCCAATAGGTAGCTAGGGCCAGGACTAAATATTGAATAAATTCCAATCTTGTGGTTAGCTCCTGTTGGACTCCAGGCTTAGCAAGGAGTTACCTAACTGAATCAGGCTTTCCTTGTAGTTCCAAAGGAGGACTTTCTGGCTTGCTTGATGACAGTTTATCTCACTGCAATGAATCAAATAGTATTTGGCTTTTATAGCAATTTCTGAGGACAGGGCTAATGTGTGTCTATATTGAGAAATGTAGCTGCTTTCAGTGGTTGACATTACTAGGTTTTCAGGGATGCTACAAGGAGGAACATCCTGGAGAGTGGATACCTCTCTGTCTTCACATTGTGCTTTCCTGTACAGATTAGCACAAGGTCTTGTTTGGTCTTTCAGATGGCCTTTCTCCATAGCCTTAAAAAAAAAAAAAAAAAAAAAAAAAAAAAATTATTTAGGAATTTATCTCCCCACCCCCACCACCCACCCTGGATATTGTTTCATTTTTTAAAACTTAAAAAAGATTTTTTTATTATGCAACATTTGAGAATATATGCAAGTAGAGATAATAGTTTAACAGACCCTACGTACTCCTCACCCAGCCTCAACATCAACACTGGCCAAATTTATCTATACCTCTTCTACCTTGATTATTGTCAAGCAAATCATATCATTTCCTCTCTCAATATTTTAATATACATCTATTTTAAAACCTAATTGTGATGCCATGATTACTCCCCCAACAAACAACATTTAACATTGATGACTTTTTAAATTTATTTATTCCACATACATTTGTTGAGTTTACAATGTGCCAGATGCTTTTCTGTGCACTGGGAATACACTTGGAGAACAAAACAAACAAGATTCTTTGCTCTCATGGAATTTACATTTGACCCTGGGATAGACAATAAATCAGATAAATATCATATGTAATATGTTAGATGGCAAGAAGAACAATAAAGCAAGAATAAGGATTGTCATGGGGAGTTGAAATTTAGATAAGGTGACCAATGAAGACGGCAGTAAGGAGGTAGTTATTTCAGCAAAGAGTTGTGAGGAAGAAGTTGTGGAAAGAGAAAACGGGAGACTTCCCTGGTGAGTGCCGCAGTGGTTAAGAATCTGCCTGCCAATGCAGGGAACGCAGGTTCGAGCCCTGGTCCGGGAAAATCCCACATGCCACGGAGCAACTAAACCCGTGTGCCACTACTACTGAACCTGCGCTCTTGAGCCTGCGTGCTGCAACTACTGAGCCCGCGTGTCACAACTACTGAAGCTTGCACGCCAAGAGCCCGTGCTCCGCAACAAGAGAAGCCACCGCAATGAGAAGCCCACACACGGCAACAAAAAGAGTAGCCCCTGCTCGCCGCAACTAGAGAAAGCCCGCACGCAGCAACAAAGACCCAACGCAGCCAAAAATCAATCAATAAATAAGTTATAAAAAAAAAAAGAGGGAGAGGAGGAGGAATGTTGAGTTGCCAGGGTGGCTATGTGGACTGGAGTCGGTTGGGCGCTGTAGGAGGAAATAATGGCAGAGAAATGAAAGGAAGCCAGATCATGCAGGGGCTTGTAAGTCACGGTAAGGAATTAGGCTTTTGCTCTGAGTGAGATGAAAGGTCTTGAGAGGAGTTGCACATAGGAGTTTTTGTGTCCCTCTCTCTCATTTAATCGGGTTCTGCTTTATTTTCAGGTGGTCTCAGTTGTGCTCCAGCACAAAAATCAAGGCCCATTTTTCTTTATTTTGTGCTATTCAAACCTTGAAAATAGAAGCTGACCTGGAGAATTTATAGTTAGGGAGAAAAGAGAAAATCATTTATAAAATATAAACATTTGGGGTTAAAGGTGACTCATAGCATAGTACTTCCATTTACTAGTTTTATGGACACAGGCAAATTGTTTACCTTCAGGTAACAAACGATTTATTTGAATTGAAAATCAAATGTCTTCAGGAACCAGGCCAGGGGTTTTTGTATCAGGAACAGTGGTGAGCTATCCAGCTTTATATCACTAGGTCAGTCAGTAGTGACCTTCTGGCTGAATACAAGCCCCCTGAGTTGCAAGGTCCATGTAGCACTCTTGGTCTTTATTATGTCATTTGCCAAGTAGAGATGTTAACAATACCGGCCTTGGGAACTGTCCAGATTCATGATTTTATCAATTCAAAGTCTGTAATTTAGTGCCTATATGGATTATTTAATTTAATCCTCACAATAACTCTGTGGGTTGGGGGGCCATTATCAGCTCAAATATGATGATGAGGAAATGGAAGCATAGTGAGGGGAACTACCTCTCACAGGGGTTCATTTGGATAAAACTGTCATGGACTTTATCTCCAGCACTAGAGAATGGATGGACATTTTGTGTTATGTGCATATGTCCATTTTACTTCATCCATCCATTCATCAAAAACTTTTTGAGTGCTTACTACGTGCTCAACAATGTTCTAGGTGCTGGAAAGAGCAATGCATAACATGGCAAAGATCCTACTCTGCGGAGCTCACAGACGATCCTTGTGGGAGACAGAAAATAACAAAGATAAACAGTCTTTTGGTAGGTAAAGAGGATTAAGAAAACACAAAGAAAACAGACCAAGGGGATTAAGGACTGCCACAGAGTGGGAGATGGGTGGTGGATAGTTGTCATTTTAAATAAGGTGGGTGGGGAAAACTTCACAACTGAGATGAGACATGAAAGCCAGTGTCATGAAGCTTGGAAGGGAGAGGGGTCTTCATACATCTGTAAGAAGATCATTCCACACAGAAGAAACCGTGATTGTGAAGGTCCTATGTTGGGAGCATCACTTGGAATGATGGTCGCAGGTCTGATAACCAACTAGATAGAACCAGTTTCCTCTTCTGTTTTCTCAAGCTGGAGTTCCAAGTCTCAAGCTCAGCAGTGATTTTACACATTTTTTTCCCCCCAAAAGTATTGTTCTAGTTTCCTGAGCACACCTAATTCAGATGGTAAACTGAGGCCGGGGCAGGAAGAGATGAGTACTAATCCCAGGGAGGACTGCCAGCCTGATTCAAGGATACCAGTCATTAAGGAAAGACCATTAATTATTTGATAATTTATTTAAAATAAAAAGTAAGATATTTTGAGGTTCCAAATAATCACCATCATCATTTTACTTTTCAGAAAAAAGAGAATTGAAATGTAATACTTCTAAAAAGGCTTTATACACTCTAACAAGTAAATTTTCTGAGATTACATTGGATAATTATGGATAAGTCTCCAAATATAAATAAAACTGCTCATCTGTTGGCTCATGGCTAATTGAACTCTATATTAAAACCTTCAAAATGGTGATGATTTGATGGCCAAACCCATGATTTTAAAAATAAAACAAAATTAAAATAAATTTATTTATTTATGATAAAGGTGTTACATGTTCTCAGCTGCAGATCTTGAGCTATAGCTGTGTCTTGGCACAGAACTAAGAGATCACATCTCTTCTGAACCCTTCCTATTGGGAGAGACTGCAGTCCAAATGCAGGGATTTTCATTATGGAGTGTAAACTATTAATTACTTTCATTTTTAATAAGTAGTGTTCAAGGAAAGAATGGAAAACTGGTGTCCTTCAGGTTTTGCCAGATAACTATGAAACTGTCGGGGAGGAAGAAAATGTCCTCTATCCTTTGCCAACTAAAGAATGTAGCTAGCTATCTGGTTCTACAAGGTTTGAGATCCAGCAAGTAAGAGAACTTCCTTTTAGAAAATAGAGATTGGGATCCTGCCTTGGTGGAGGGTATATTAAGATAAACCCCCAAACCTTGTGGACGAAGAATGTCACCTGCCATATCAGTAAACTAAGGATGTGGCGGCCATCAAGTCAGCTCCTGCAACCGCGCTCGCCTGTGCACCCTGAGGGGATTCAGGATGGAGAAAAACAGGATACTGGCCCTAGATGGTTGTATCAAAGGAATGATTTCAATGAGTCCAGACTCTTGCATCTTCCCGGATATAGAAAAGGGCTAACTTCATTAACTTGAGATGGCTGTTTTCTTTAACAGTAATCTTTTGACGTTCCAACTACGTACTTTTCTGTGTTTTTTTTTGTTTGTTTTTGTTTTTTTTCAAAAACTCCTATATATCCTGGATCCTCCTTTACCTCTTCAGGACCAGTCCCTCAGAGCTATCTGAGAGGCTGCCTCCTGGGCTTAAGTCCTCCATATACCTGCTGAATATATATCTCAACTCTTAGGTTATTATTATTTTTTCAGTTGACAACCTTACGGCTTATTGCAAGTTTATTCTCTGCTTTTATGAGTTCCAAAAAGGGTGTTCTAGATCAGCAAGTAGTTCTTTCTTCCAAGCAGTGGTTCTAGAGCCCAGGTGCCCTTTTATCTTTGTGTCTCAATTATCCTAAACACCTTGCTTTCACATGTTAAAAAATAAAATTTAATGGAGTAAATTTTAAAGATCTTATTGGGTTTACTCAGTGATTCATGAATCAGGCAGCATCCAGTCTAGCAGATAGAAGAGAGCTGTGAGGAGCTGTACAAAATAAAAGATTTTTCTAGGCAGAAGGGAGCAGGAACAGGGAAGTTACACTAGGAAAAAAAGTGGGTAGATTATTGCAAGGTTGCTTTCCTTTAGGGGTTGGCAGGGGTCTGTCCGGCTGATTACCTAACTGGTGCTAAGCAGGCAATTCCTGTTTGACTAGTTTAAGATTTCATTCCTGGGGAAGCCAAAACTGTAATTAAGTCTTGGTCTGATGATATAACTCTATTTTGGGCCTCTTTTGTTTCTAAAACACTTTTGTCTTGGGAGGGGAAAGAGCTTGGAAAGTCTTCGTGGGAGGTTATTATGCCCCAGACCTGAAAATGTCAAACTTTACTTTTATTTACATTCCATTGTTAGGAACTCAGCTATGTGGGCTAAGAAAGCCACACCCAACTACAAGGGAAGCTGGGAAACAAGGTCTCTGAGGGCTCAGGAAGAAGAGGTTAACAGCCAGTGTGCCTCTACCTCTGAAGGTTTATAGAGTTTATCTGTGCAGAACTGGGGCCCTGTATCTGTCACCTCAGATATCCACACTTGCTCTAATTCTCTTTCCAGAAAACCTGTGTATTTTCTAAAATCACTATGCATAAGTCCTCTGTTCTTTCCTGATAGTGGTAGACAGAGCATTGAAACAACAGAGTTCTGGGGTAGTCCCAACACTACATATGCTTGAGCAAGTCACCTATAAGAGTTACTGTATTATCTCTACAGATGGGGAAGCATGCTGAGTGATTCTGCATGATTCTGCATGATTCTGCATAATGTCCAAGGTCACCTGGCTAGTAAATGGTGACAACAAATTTCAGCCCAGGTAGTGAACCTCAAAGCCCTTCAATTTTAAGCATATTTCATTACTGTTCTATATTTGTATACATTATTATTTGCTCTATAGGACAATGTTATATGTCCTAGGTAACAGGGACCATATCTTATTAAGAATGACAACTAGAATGACAAGTGAGAAATTACCTGAATGCAGTGGTAGCCTCCCAATACACTACCAGGCAGGCCATTTCCAAGGTCATAGAACATAAAGTCTCACAGACCAATTTAAGTTCCCTGATTAATTTTATTGAATCAATTTTAAATATATAGCAAGAAACAAGAGAAAAGATACTGGACAAATGAACACATTTCGGATAGGTTGCAAAAGATCAGTTGAATCCTTGGTTTCACTTTTCATGTGAAACCGCCCTTTCCTCCTCTTCTCCCCCTTCTCCTCCCCCTCCCTCTCTACTATCTCTCTCTGACCCTCCCCTCTCCCTCTCTCTCCTCTCACTCCCTATCTTCCTTTGAATTTCTTCTCTGCTGAGAACTAGGTTGGACTTTGAGCAAAGGGGTCCAGCAGATGGAAGTGATTTGGAGCCAACACATGCTTGCTCTGTTGGAGAGATGCAGGGCTGAGTATACAGCCATCTAGGGAGGTCACCAGTGACATACCAAGCAAACATGTCTTTTATGTGCATGTTGTCTGTAGAGGGCAAATGGTACCAAAATGGGAGTCACCAATGGGTGGTCAGTTTAAGAACTCATAAATATTGGGTAACTCATAAATACTTAGTGTCTTACAAATATTTGGCACTTCTTGGTTCTTTCATCACTTTATATCTCCATGTAGCACACACAAGCTCTACTTTCTCTCTGTCTAACATCTCACGAGGTACTAACTTAATGATTTACAGTAAATACAGCTTCTGAATTTTGTATCTCATAAATGCCTTGCTTACCTATCCAACATTTCTTATGTTTCCTACTTATGAATTACCTACTTAATATTTATGAATTTCATCCATCCAGTTTGTTCTTGGTAGGCTCTCCATAGTAGAATTGAATAGTAGAATATATTTGAGAATATTTTCAAATAATAGAAAGAACATACCTTATACATAGAAAGGGATGAGTTCCCTAAGGAGAGTGGAGCGCCCATTCCAGGCCTGAGCTACATAGAGAGAAAAAGACTTTAATTTTGCTTAACCACTGACTATTTTAGGCTGTCTGTCACTTCTAGGGGTATCTAATACTAAGTCATACAGGTGCACATTAAAAAGAGAAGAAATCTTATTAAGGAGAATCTTTAAGAGGAATAATGGACAAGATTTGTTAGTATAGTATTCCTTTCTACATTTCAGTAAGATCCTACATTTCAGTAAGTCACAGCACTAGGACCAATACAAAATTCTTGTGGACCAATGATAAAACATGGTAACCTGAAAATGTAAATATATAACATCTGTTGTTAACCATAGTCCACAAATACAAACTTGAACTCTGCACATTGTGATTCCTTTCTCTCTTTTACTGTCTCCTCTTCCCTTGCCATCTCCCTTACTCCACCTCCCTTCCAGAATTGCCGCCAGAGAAATTAAAAATTTAAGGTTAAGTCAGTTTAGCTTTTGGCAATGCGCAAGTGACATTTAGACTGATACTTCCCTTCTGTTCGTTTGGGTACTGTCTAAATATTCATTTTAGACTATGAGCCCTGTGAGGAGAGAGATTGTTTCTATCCTGCTCATTGCTCTGTCCCTAGTACCTGTCACTTTTTGAAACTTAATAGGCTCTCAGTTAATGAATGAATAAACTCAGAGTCCTAGTTTTTCCACTCAAGAGTTCATTTAGAGAAGAATCTTGGGCACACTCAGATCTATGACCTCACAATACTCTGCAACTCCCCCCGACCCTCCCCAATCCAGCAGAGAATTGGCCATGAGAGTGGACTTATCAAAAGTCCACTTTTGATAAGGAGAGCAACTAAAGAGCTTTGATCGACATTGCAGGTAACCTGTCGTGTATGATCCTTAGTCTCATGGTATTTTGAAAATCTGTAGCTGAAATTGTATTGTTGCTAATTCCAATCAGCCTTAAGGGAAGACTGACTAACTCACTGGGCTGCCAGCCAAGGACTGTATCCAAAAATCAAGGTTTTATATTTCCAGGCTACTTGAGGTTTCTTACCCCTTCCTTTTCTCTATTACGTGAATAAGTAAAGATTTCACAATCATTTGATGGTTCGACTGCTAAAATTCTTAATAGCTTAGCAACTAAAACTGACTTCTCAGTTCTTAATATAAAACCGTTTCTCTGCTCTGTGCTTGCTAAAATTATTTCTTAGTAAAAAGAGCCCTATCTCTGAAGAAATTAGAATGGTAAAGATGCCTAGTCAATTTTCAAACCTGACCTTACTTCTCTCTAGAAACAAATAGTATGCAGCATTAGAGCCCCTTTTGAAAGTGTGAGTGGCTCTGAAAAGAGCCTTTGGGTTTAACAGCACCTGGAAACATTTACTTGGAGCTGGTGTACTTGGTGACAGCCTTGGTACCCTCGGACACGGCGTGCTTGGCCAGCTCCCCAGGCAGCAGCAGACGTACGGCCGTCTGGATCTCCCTGGAAGTGATGGTCGAACGCTTGTTGTAATGCGCCAGGCGCGACGCCTCGCCCGCGATGCGCTCAAAGATGTCATTGACGAACGAGTTCATGATGCCCATGGCCTTGGACGAGATGCCGGTGTCTGGGTGGACCTGCTTCAGCACCTTGTACACATATACGGAATAACTCTCTTTGCGGCTGCGCTTACGCTTCTTGCCATCCTTCTTCTGCGCCTTGGTCACCGCCTTCTTGGAGCCCTTCTTGGAAGCAGGAGCAGATTTAGCCAGCTCAGGCATGGTGTAAAGTTATCAAACAGACAAAAACTGACAACACCTGTTACAATGCTGGCCTATTTTTGTAGGGCTTCTATGCAAATAGGTGCTTAATCGATCTCAATTCCTGATTGGGTCAAATCAGCCAGTAGAAATCTTTTATGCAAATAAGGTGATTTCAAATCTGCTTTTTGATTGGCTGTTTAAGTGGAACTAACACTAGATATCCCCCCACCATCAGAAAAAATAACTTTCGTTTTCAAAATAGTGCAAAAAATTAATGTCTTGTCCTTAAGTATCTACTTGTGAGCTTTGTTTCTCTCTAGATCCAGACCTAAAGAGACAAACGCCCGATACAAATTTATGACTAGTTTTCTGCCAAAATTCAGTTACCGGGTTAGTAATTCTAGAAAAGAGAACATAGAAATTAGCTAAATATATAAATGTTTTCAAAAGTATGCCATTGGCATTCCCAATTCGGCTTGATCAAATTCGGCAACACTTAAGCTTTACGAAGAATTAAGGATCGTCACATTTCGTCGGCGGTAGTATTTTCATGTTTTCTAGGAACAGTGTCTGGAAGTGATGCCAGCATTTGTTGGAGAGCTGGGAATTATGTAATATGGTGCTTGCATTGCTAAAATAAACGTTTATTCAAAATCAGAACCTTTGATAAGTGACGAAACTGGACTCGATCAATTACATTCAAAACCGGAGTTTTTGAAAGGGCTCAGACCTCTGGAACGTTCATTTTCGTCTCTTCCCAAACTTAATCCCGAACAAGGGGATTAAAACAAAACCAATTAAGGTATATATAAAACATGTAACATACAGGGTGAATAAATGGCGGAGGACTTTAAGCGAGAAAATATAGAGCATACTGCAATAGATCTAGATTTTCTAAAGTGAGACCTGGTATCCAATCACAAGGCCTATCCAGTTACTTAATTTACGGCGCGGAATTTGAAGATTCGGACCAATCAGGAGGACTTCGCCTGTATAAATAAGAGCAACAGCACGGCTTGTAGTTGTAGCAGTGTTTGCAATCTTTCATCATGGCTCGTACTAAGCAGACCGCTCGCAAGTCCACCGGCGGCAAGGCGCCGCGCAAGCAGCTGGCCACCAAGGCGGCCCGCAAGAGCGCGCCGGCCACGGGCGGCGTGAAGAAGCCGCACCGCTACCGGCCCGGCACGGCGGCTCTGCGCGAGACCCGCCGCTACCAGAAGTCCACGGAGCTGCTGATCCGCAAGCTGCCGTTCCAGCGCCTGGTGCGCGAGATCGCGCAGGACTTCAAGACAGACCTGCGCTTCCAGAGCTCGGCTGTGATGGCGCTGCAGGAGGCGTGCGAGGCCTACCTGGTGGGGCTCTTCGAGGACACCAACCTGTGTGCCATCCACGCCAAGCGCGTCACCATCATGCCCAAGGACATCCAGCTTGCTCGCCGCATTCGCGGGGAGAGGGCGTAAATTGGCTTTCTTAATCGAGTGATAAGTAAAACCCAAAGGCTCTTTTCAGAGCCAATCACTTTATCATATAAAAGGTGCCGTAGTACTTGGTCATTAAGAGCACAAATTTTGCGCAGTCCCGAGAGACCTTCGTGGAGACAGTCTCGGAATTAAGCTCTTTAAAAAGCCTATGGTGTGTTTTTTTTTTTTTTCGGTTGCGTTGGTTCTTCAGTGCTGCATATGGGCTTTCTCTAGTTGCGGCTAGCGGGGGCTACTCTTCGTTGTGCGCGGGCTTCTCATTGCAGTGGCTTCTCTTGTACAGCACGGGCTCTAGGCGCGAGGGCTTCAGTAGTTGCAGCACTGGATTCAGTAGTTGCAGTGCGTGGGCTCAGCAGTTCTGGCGCCCAGGTTTAGTTGCTCCGTGGCATGTTGCATCTTCTGGACCAGGGCTCAAGCCCGTGTCCCCTGTATTGGCAGGCAGTCTTAACCACTGCACCACCAGGGAAGTCCTAAAAAGCTTATGTTTAAGTTTTTAGTGTAGGAACTGCCTCCACGGCTTTACTTGCACACCTCCGTTTGGTGTATTTTGTGTAGGTTTGGTACATTTAGGCGTGGATAAACGCTTGGTCTACACCAGGGTGCCCTTGCTCACCAGAATTGTGAGGCCCAGCTCGCTAGCAACCACAAGGACCTTGTTGAGGATTGTCACGGATATACCACGACCACCCCTAAAATGGAGCCAAGGCTTAGGTTATTAGCTTTATCACCAAAGGGAAGACCTTGACAGCTCCTGAGAACTTGGTGGCGGTCTTTACCCACCAGGTCTTCTCTACAAAGGGCCAAAGCAACCAACAGAGGCAGCTGGGTGGGTCTCTGAGTAGGAAAAAATTGAATGAACTCGAATGCAGGAATCATGAGCCTTTCAGCAGACGCCATTAAAGGGGTCTTTTTCTGGGCTTCCCTGGTGGCGCAGTGCTTGAGAGTCCGCCTGCCGATGCAGGAGACGCGGGTTCGTGCCCCGTGTCGGGAAGATCCCACATGCCGCGGAGCGGCTGGGCCCGTGAGCCATGGCCGCTGAGCCTGCGCGTCCGGAGCCTGTGCTCCGCAAATGGGAGAGGCCACAACAGTGAGAGGCCCGCATAACGCAAGAAAAAAAAATAAAATAAAATAAAAGGGTTTTTTTTCTGTTTTCCTAAATTCCCTATCTTAATCTCTAAATCAAATCTTATGAAAGTACCTCATATTTGTCAGTAAAACATGAAAATCAGCTGTAAGCTTGAAAGTTCTCTATTGCAGAAAATATTGTCTTCACTTTCTTCTCATCCCTACAAAACAGCAGTGTTATATTCTGTATTGAAACGATATTCCCTTCTTGTGGAAGTAACAAGTTCTTCACTATTTCTAAACTGGTAGCTGAAGGGAAAGAAGTAAGGAATTTTGTTCTGAAACTATACAGTCTGTTATTTGGGAATGTAGAAAGGTTGTTACTAACTGGGTTACTGTAGACCGTTTGGAAGGATTTTATGTCTATTCAAACACTTCAGCAAATTTCAGGTTCAAGATGGGTGAGGTATCCTTAACTACAAAAGTGAGAACCTTCTATTAATTTATTGTTTTTTAATGGGCTGTTTCCCCTTGAGGATCAGTAAGGAAAGAGGTCAGGTGGTAAATTTAACAGAAACAAAGCTGTAAATAAATATACAGGCCAAGTTAGCTATTGTAAGTCCTAAAGGTTTTATAAAAGAAATCTTTGTTCTTGGAAGTCTGTCAGGCATTGAGACTCGGGTGATGAGAACTGGGGAGCCTGGACCCATATAAGGAAAAAAGTTTAGCTATTCATAATTCCAATAATGGAGTGTTAGATATTTGTAACGCTACATAAAGGCATTCCATATTAGAACGTACTTGCCCATATCCTGTACTTTCTTTGAGATTCTAGCACAGTAAGTTTTTTTTTTTTTTTTGCGGTACACGGGCCTCTCACGTTGCGGAGCACGCTCAGGACGCGCAGGCTCAGCGGCCATGGCTCACGGGCCTTGCTGCTCCGCGAGATGTGGGTTCTTCGTGGACTGGGGCACGAACCCATGTCCCCTGCATCGGCAGGGGAACTCTCAACCATTGCGCCACCAAGGAAGCCCTCACAGTTTTTTAATGTCTATTTCTGTCTCACCAGATGGTGGATGTCAAGATATGAGGACCAAGGGGGCACAGAAAACACCTAGTTGTATTATTAAATCCATCAGAACATCTAGAACAGTCCTTTGCCTAAAACAAACCCTCAGGAAATTAGTCAAATTGGAATTTAAAATAAAAATTATTGAACAAACAGGAATTACCATTCAGTTTATTCCTGACAGAAGTAAAAGATTGATAGACAGTGGTTGAGAGTCCGCCTGCCGATGCAGGGGACACGGGTTCGTGCCCCGGTCCGGGAGGATCCCACATGCCGCGGAGCGGCTGGGTCCGTGAGCCATGGCCGCTGAGCCTGAGCGTCCGGAGCCTGTGCTCCGCAACAGGAGAGGCCACAATAGTGAGAGGCCCGCGTAGCGGGGAAAAAAAAAAAAAAAAAAAAAAAAAGATTGATAGAGTTCATGTAACTTTAATACTATATAGTTTTACCACGTAGAAATAATCAACATTAATTGAGTGGCTGCATTACTGAGTCGGCCAAAAGTCATGTATTAGTCTATGAAGTCTCCAAAATATAAGGTAAATTCAATAGTTCTCTACTAATATACATAATTATTATTCTATTAGTTCTTTACAGATGAGGAAAGTGAAACTAAGAAAGTTTCAGTTAAAAAGGATAGAGCCAAAACTTTTCCCCTTTGGCATTGTTATATTAAACAATAGCATCAGTGTGATCCTCAACAGTTACCCCTGAGGCTTTATTCCTTGGAAGAGCTGTCATAGGAAGACTGATATGTTTATCTTAATATTTTCGTAATATGTTAAAGGAAATGGGTGGATTTTGAAAATGTACAGGATCATATAAAACTGTGTTCTGTTATACTACAATTATTACAGCCAATTGCACAGAAATATAATTGATGCACAGCAATAAAAATATAACATTAACTTGGACAATTTTTAGCCTTTCTGTCCATCATCCGATCTTGATTGGACAATTTTTAGCCTTTCTGTCCATCATCCAATGATCTTGATTGTTAAGACACACACACACACACACACACACACACACACACACAATTTTTTTTAATTTTAAAGGCATACATTGAAATGGTAGTCCTTAACCTGAGATTTTTTTAATGAATTTTGATTTTCTTGGGGAAATATCACAAATCTAAATCATGTCACATTTTATTTGTACCTGTTGGAAAATTAAGTTGTATAACCATCTCAGGCTTACCTGGTTGCCTATAAGTACATGTAATTTAAAAACAAACAAGTATATAATCTCTGAATGACCAGTAGCTTTATTTTATAGAAGTGATAGCTAAAAATCAAGATAATTCAGAAATGCCATTCTTTTTCCACATCCTGCCTACCCCATATGTACACAGGTAAATATTGATATTTTACATCTGAAGACTTTTATACTGCAAAGGTGTTTTTTTGTTTTTGTTTTTGTTTTTTTCAGTAGCCCCAAAACCTTGGATGGCATACCTCAGAAAGTAAGGGAGCTAGTGCCTAAATCAAGCCATGAGGAGGGTCATAGAAGGGGCAGAGAGATTTATGACCCTTAGCTTTCCACAGAAAAACAGAAAATCACTGAATCTGATTATTATGGGGGTAATCCTACCCATTTGACAGGATTTTAAAGCTCAGTCAATTAAAAAACACCTAGAGTAGTGGGAAAACGAGATAAAGAAGACTAATGACCTAGGGTTTAGTTTAATGACAGAAAAGAATAGATGCATTATAAATTTTCCATTGATAACAGTGGTACCCAATTATTAATGTCATCAAAGCACATTATCAGAGAAACTAGATTTTTCTAATTAGGGGAATTTATTCATGGAGTTGGAACTTGAGATGAAATTGGAAAGATTCTCCCAGGTAGAAGGAGACAAGGAATTGCAGATGAGTAAAGTTGTCCAAAAAACAAACAACAACAAAAAGGAATAGAAGGTAAATTTGAGTTATTAGTGCTGGTTAGTGTGAGCAGAAAGTATCATTATGAAAAAAGGCTATAAAGTTCTCACTTGAACCTAAGGCAAGAGTGACAATTTTTATAAGACAGAATGACCAGAATTTAGGAATTAGGGGCTGGAGAACCTGTTAGGAAGAACCAGTTAGGAAGAAACTGTTTAGGATACAGGTTAAGAAACAATGGAATCATCCAGGTATAAGAGGATAAGGAGAGAATGTGAGAGGGGAGAAACTGTCAGTTACTGAAACTTATTTAAACATCTACCTGATTTAGTGACTGAGTGACATGAGTAATCAAGGCCTCCACACAGTGACGTGAATTCCATCTGCCTCCTCCAGTTAAAAGGAGTCAGGCAATTACTAAGTAGAAGGGAGAAAGAAGTGACTTCAGCCTGGCCCCCGAAGTTACTTTTGGCTTACACCTGTGCCATATGCATAAGTACCCTCCTGCAGCTAAGAAAATATGAACATGCCCTTCACACCTTCCATGCTAAGACGTCCTTTTTTCTTTCTTTCTTTGTTTCTTTTTTTCTTTTTTGGTATATTTTGGAGACAACTACTCACACAGGCTCCTGCTTGATATTTGCCATCTTTAAGTGTAGATCTGTTGAGTTTTTCTAAACCTGGGTTTTTGCCACTGTGATTGACAGACCACCTTTGTTCAGCAAAAGAACATCAGAAATGCAAGGATGAGTGTTTGAGGAGACCCTCCTAGGGATGTGGTTTACTGATGAAATACAGGGACTAGGAATGAGCTTCCTGATCCCTCATCATCCTGCTGCAGAATATCAAGACCATCCCAAGATGTTCATTTTAACCTGCTTTAACTGCAACAAAAGTTTTGGGAGATGGAGGAAGAGTTAAACAAGTTCTGATTTCCTTGTAAATTAGAAACTGTCCCAAGGAATGGAATATGAATATTAATTTACATAAACCATTGTAAAACTAGAAGAGCATTGATTGAATCATGTTTAATCCCTTCTGGGGCATTCCAAAGTGATTGTGAATTGGATAGCTCATAAAGGGCCTAAAATAGAAATACATGAATGTTATTTTTTTCTGGATGAGCCTAAAAAGGAAATAGAGAACTCTACTCCTTTTCCAGTTGACATAATAGATGGCGAGCAGTGCTCAGAAAATGACACTAGGAATAAAGAAACTTGTGTTTGAGACCCAGGTCCATCATTTATTGACAAGGTGATTCTGGCCATTTCATCTTTCTAAGCCATAATTTTCTTAACTTTAAAACAAGTAGCTCAGGGAATTCCCTGGCAGTGCAGTGGTTAGGACTTTCACTGCCATGGACTGGGTTCAATCCTTGGTTGGGGAACTAAGATCCCACAAGCCACGTGGTGCAGTCTAATAATAATCAAGCAGCTTAGCTATACCTACTGCAAATGCTTTATAGTGAGGCAGGCATAGAAGTGGTTTGTAAAATGTAATGAACTACAGAGATACTATATAGTAACCACTCTTGCTGAATGTCACATTCCCACATAACACTTATTCCTCACCACTCATAATCAAAAGCTAAACTGTCTCATTCTGGGTATTAAAGACCTCACAGGTCTCTTCCCCCTTCCTTATCTTTCCCCCTTGATGCAATCTCTTATTTTCAAAAAGATTCTTCTGAGTAACCATTTCACATCTTCCCATTTATCCAAATTGCCTTCTCAACCAAACCAGTCTTCTAAGAGGAGGGTTTTTTGGCCCTTTCTAGAAAGAAGAAAGTATGGAATACAGTTGTGATGGGGAAAAGATGAACTCCTGCTTAGAAAAGCTAGAAAGGTAATCACAGCCTACCTCCTTTTTTTTCTTTTAAAGAAAGTTTAAATAGTAAAATTTAATAAACTATTAACCAGTAAGTTGTGTGTGTGTGTGTGTGTGTGTATGTGTAGCTGGGGGCGGGGGGCGGGGGCCGCTGGGTATGTTGTAAACAAAGAAATAAGATGAAGTCTTTCAACCATGAGGTGTTTGCCACTGAAGATCTGCTCTGGGACTCATGACTTGTTTTGTATAGTGGACTCTATGGATAGTCTGGAGAAACCTGTAAACAAATATCTTCTCAATACAATGTTTTAAAATACTTAAAGCATACAGGATAAGAAAATTAGCCACATTAAAATACAGCTGTCAAAATGTATTTCTTTTATGTAAAATGTGTTTCATTAGTCACATCAAATAACAAGGAACAACAGGTGGAATAACAAACGTCAGTTTCAAGGAATCAGAATGATGTAAATTTTATTTCAGGATATCTGCAATATCTTCAAAGTGATCCAAAAACATCTGTGATGGCCACTGTTGAAAAAGTCAGAGGCACTGCAAAATCCACTGTGATTAGCTGCCTACAGATACACTTGAAGGAAATGCTTAGCTGCATTTAGAGTTTGGTAAAATAAAGATGTAATTTTTCCCCATCCATGTTTACAACCCCCTAATGGTCTGCAGAACTCAGATTTTGGTCAAGATTTGCCAATAAAACCGAGTGGTCTTCCTCAGAAAATAACAAAAACAGGGATGAAGGGGAAATGATGTAATATCAGGTCAACCCATCTTCCTAGAGCCATTTATTTTGCCCTGGTTACTCCAGCTCAAGGTGCTCTCTAAGCAATCTTGTTCCCTTTATCAACGGTTTTTACTTGTTTCTGCCTCCCTGTTTGTTGCCTATTCACCAAAAGATATTAGACCACCAACCCAGCTCCCTGGGTCTTGTCAACATCTGAGGGGGAAAAAAATCTGTCAAAGAAAATGGTAAATTATAAACCGCCAGGGGTAGCTTACTTTTTTCTATCCCTTGGTGTCAGGGTGGTAGCAACAATTATGCAGATTTAGGCAGAATAACAATAACATGAATACTCCCCCCAAATAGGACTACATTCATCAAGCGGAAAAATCCAAGCTTTTCAACTGCTTCCAAGTATGTATCAATACAAGTCTTACTATCTCAGCCTCTAATTGGTGCAGTATTTTCTCCTGGAGCCCATGCAAGTAACTCCAGAAGTGCGTTCTGATTGGTTAACTCTCTCAATAGCCTCTGCAAACCAATGGGAATGGAAATTTTAGAAACATCCAGAGACTATAATAACCCCTTCCTCAAGCTGCACTATTTCTTTCCTAACATGTCTGGACGAGGAAAAGAGGGCGGCAAAGCGCGAGCAAAGGCCAAGACCCGCTCCTCGCGGGGCGGGCTCCAGTTCCCCTTGGGCCGAGTCCACGGCCTGCTTCGCAAGGGTAACTGCCGAGCGGGTCGGGGCCGGCGCGCCGGTGTACCTGGCGGCGGTGCTGGAGCACCTGACGGCCGAGATCCTGGAGCTAGCGGGCAATGCGGCCCGCGACAAGACGCATACCATCCCGCGTCATCTGCAGCTGGCCATCCGTAACGACGAGGAGCTCAACAAACTGCTGGGCAAAGTCACCATAGCTCAGGGATGGTCCTGCCCGACATCCAGACCATGCTGTTGCCCAAGAAGACCGAGAGCCACCACAGGGCCAAGGGCAAGTGAATCTGCCGCAAAGGCTCTTTTGAGAGCCACTAAACTCGTTACAGGCCTGATCACAACATTCGGAGAGCTCTGAACGTGGCGGTGCGCGCGCACCCTGACGCATAGCCAATCACGTTAGGGCGGCAAGTTTAAAAAAAATTTAAAAAAGAATTTTACCTTATTACAAGGCTTGTTGGTTACCTACGGAAACATATCCAGCTAAGCTCTTTTATCTGAAATTTGTGGGTGGCTCTGAAAAGAGCCTTTGAGATTTTCAAAGTAGGACGTCCCGCTACCGATTTACTTCTTCTTGGAGACCGCCTTCTTAGCCTTTGTAGCCTTGGGTTTGGTAGCTTTAGGCTTGGCTGCCTTGGCTTTGGGGGCTTTGGCCTTGGCCGGACTCTTAGCCGCCTTCTTCGGCTTGGCTGCCTTCGCCTTTTTCGGGCTCTTGGCCACTTTCTTGGCCCCAGCAGCCACCCCCGGCTTCTTGGCTTTCTTAGGGGTCTTCTTAGCGGCCTTCTTGGGGGTGGCCACGCCCGTGGCCTTCTTGGGCTTCTTAGCTGCCCCAGCAGCCTTCTTGGGCTTGGCCGCGCCTGCCTTCTTAGCCTTGGGCTTGGTTTCCCCGGTGGCCGCCTTTTTGTTGAACTTGAAGGAACCTGAGGCGCCAGTGCCCTTGGTCTGCACCAGGGTGCCCTTGCTCACCAAGTTCTTAAGCCCCAGCTTGATGCGGCTGTTGTTTTTCTCTACGTCATAACCAGCGACCGCCAGCGCTTTCTTCAGCGCGGCCAAGGACACGCCGCTGCGCTCCTTGGAGGCGGCGACAGCCTTGGTGATGAGCTCGGACACCGGGGGCCCGGACGCCTTGCGTTTTCCAGCAGCTGCGCCCGTTTTCTTCGTCTTCTTCTTAACAGGTGTTTTCTCTGTAGGTGCGGGAACAGCAGGAACAACAGGAGCAGTCTCCGACATTTCTGTTTAGCCAGGAAAGACAAAAAGTAAGCTTAAACTGTCAGAACGGCGTGTCCCGGGAACCGCCGGCTGGGGGTTTATATAGAGAGTCGCTGCGTGATGATTGGTTGCCTTTTCCGTGCGCCGCGCTGCTACGAAGGTCTCCTCGGCTCTGCCGAATGGCTGTGTTTTTTGCCCCTTAAAAAAGAAGAAAAATATAAGAAGTCTGGGCACGAAATAATTAGGGATTTGGGGGAAACTGATCCGAGACTCTTCAGGCTTCATTCCTGCCTTATTTGCTATACCTAGTTTCAAAGCCGGCCCCGTGAAACTTTCCTGATTCCCCCAACTCTCTTGGAAACTTCGGTCAAATTGAGACAACTTTCAGATTTTCCTTAAAATTAGTAGTTCTCTCTGCTTCCTTTGCAAATCTTTCTTCCAGGGCATTGTCATACACATTGTTTTCTTTTCAACCTTATATAAATAACCTCATCTTTACTCAAATATACAAGGAAAATCAGTTTTTTCGCGGGAGCAATAGCACAGCTCTGCTGCAACTTGTTTGCTCTAAGCACTGGGAATTGGCACTGGTGTAGAAAATTCTACGTACAAGATGGATAACTATTTTTAAAAGGATAGATTTTTTAAAAAAGTATTTGAGTGACCAGTGTGTAAACTGGGTTTGCTCCCAGTGTTTCGGTGATTTAAACATTTTTGGAAGGATGGGGTGTGAGGCTGCTCCATTTATTTTCTAGATAAACAGCTCCAAATAGAGTCACAAACCTGCTCTAAAAATTAGTATAATAGATTTTTCTGACCTAGAATGGGCATTAGAGATCAATCACACCATCTACAAAGAAGAAAAGTGAATCATGAAGCAATAGATTGGCAGTTCTACATCATTTTACCAGCTCTGAGCTCAAGAACTCTGTAAGATCACGTGAGTTAAAATTGTATATTGCCTAATGATATTCCGTCCATAAGATTTTCTTCCTCCATTATTTAGCACAGAATTATGTACATATTTCCTATATTTCAAAATGATACTTAAGATACAACTTTGATTTATCTTTTTTCAACATTGCAAATAGGGACACAGAGGACTAGAAAGTAAAAAGAATTCTCATTAAACTCACTTACTGAATCTTCATAAGTTTCCCTGGGATTTTTACTAACAAAATATGAACCAGGCTATCATGACCTAAATTAATTGGCTGAATGTGTCCACTAAGGAGTTGAATAAATATTTCATAGCAAACATGACTGATTTACTACTCCATCTCTTTGTAACACAGAGAGCTAATGGAATTCGATAAATATTGGATAATTAAGCACAAAATTAATATCCACCAAATAATCAGATACTGAAATTAAACCTCATGTTTGTCAAAATAAACAAGAAAAGTATTTTGGTGTTGTGTTTTTTTTTTTAAATAAATACCCCTACTTCCAAAAATCTATTTATTCTGGCCTACATTCAATAGTGACTTGAGAAATTTTTCATACAACTCCAAGACAGGATAATCAACTTAAAAGATGTCATCTCTTTGCACTGAACTAATTCCATAAAAATGACTTGGCTTGTTTTTAAATAGTCATTATTGGCTGACACTGTCTGTAACTAAGTCTCTGGGACTTGAGACCATGTTATATACCAATTACAAATACAGTGTATAAAGAGGGAAGCTTATAGGATTGGATCTAGAACATTCCAATTTTCCCAGGGAAAGCATTTTACATTTGTCTGGAGGATGGGGCTACTTGTCTTCCTCAGTATCATCACTGTCAATAGCAATAGTAACAAACATTATATACGCCCTTTTCCTTTTCAGCCCAGAGCCTAGGTGAAAAGTTCTTTCTACAGCAGATGCCACCATTTCTTTCTTGTGCAACTGTTACCGGTTCCCATGGCTATTTAGGTTCCAAATAAGTGAGAAGACATTGGGGCTCAGGGTCATCTGCTTAATTGTTTATAGGTAATCTCTGCCATTCCTGGAGGGCAATAATTGAGACTTGATTTCACCTGAAAAGTTCTTCCCTAGATGTGTATAGGAGGATGGAGCTGTACTGTGTGTAGGTACTGTTATCTCTTGAGATCCAGGTATTTACACTCTAACTGTAGCATGGACAAGGTTCTTGAAAGCTGGATCACCCCATGGGACTATAAAGTTGAAAAGTTTCACCTATTACTTGGTAGCCCACAAAAAAGTTGTCTGTATTACGTTTGAATCCTAAATCTGTATATATTCTAAAACCATTGACTTTCTGCTAGACTAAGACTTGAACTATTTTTACTTTATAGATGTAAAAAATAAATAAGAAAAACTAAAGTTAAACAAGTGATGGATGTCTCACAACTTCATTTTCTCTCAATTTTTGTGTCAAGCCCCTACTCACCATAGTAAATGACTGTGAAAGAGATAGGTAGGCTCACCAGGGCAATCCACAGGGGCTGTACTTAAGTGTTCCAAAATTCAGTAAATTTCAAACATTTAAGGAGAAGAGTGACTATGCTGACTAAATATCAAAAAGGCCAAATTAAAAATAAGGGCTATAGAGCAAACAGAGCATTGTTTTACAATGTAATGTGTTCAGAAGGGTAATGAGAAATCACATCTATTTTAATTTCCTATCAGATGGTCTCACCTGAGGAAACTCTACCACTTGAAACTCCCTTTCAAGCACAACTATATATCAATATTATTCATTTTATTTCCTAAAAAGGACACTACTACTCTCAAACTTCCACTTTCCTTTTTACATGTCCCTCTGTGTATCTGTAATATCTGCTACATGCAGAAGGTGACTAATTTCTATTACACTTCAAAAATACTCCAATCCCCATTTCCTGTAGCAAGCCTCACTCTCAGGTACCTACCACACTCTCTTTCCCAGTCTGGGCTAGAAGTTCTCCAGAAGTTCTCTATCACAATACAGCCCAATGCAACCTATTGCAATGATGGAAATGTTCCGTATCTGCACTGTAGAACAGACAACAACTACACTTGCCTGTGGTTGAGCACTTACTTAAAGGTAGAATGACTGAAGAAATTAATTTTTAATTTAATTTAAATTAATTTAAATGGGCATATGTGGCTAGTGGCTAATACAATATAGGAAAGCACAGCTCTAAAACAATTCTTCTCAAACGTGAATAAGCAAAGCACTCACTTGAGGATCTTAAAAATGTCGTATTAGTTCAGTAGATTTGGGGCTGGTCCTGAAATTCTGTATGTCTAACAAGCTCCCAGGTGACGCTAATGTTGCTGGGATATGGCTGCTCCACCCATCACTACCAGGATGAATCTAGGAGGATGGTGGGCTGATTACATGGCCCCTCACCCCGAGTTTACTTTTCTCTTCCTTCAGCTAGAGTTTGAGTTCTTTAATAGAATGTGTGATTGTCTTTGTAAACCTGGTATTTGTACACCATTCTTGGAGTATAGTAGACCTTAAATTGTTGAATGAATGAATGCAATGAATCAATGATTCTTGTTCAGTGACTTTCTCAAAAAGGAGAGCAGGGGAGATCACAATGTCTAAATCCACAGGTAACTGCACCTGAACTAAATCTCAAAAAGTTTGTGACTCAAGCAAGTTAATAGTCCTCTGACCGCTTATATGGTAAGCACCAGCAGAGAAGGCTTTTTTTTTTTTTTAAATCACCTCTGTGGTTACATAGAAGGCACTCAATGCGAATTTGTGGACTGTGAGTAATGTTGGCATTTGTCTACTAACCAATACTTATCTGTGTGTAGAATTTCAGTTACCCTTTTTAGTTGGACAGTATTTCACTGTTATTTTTTTTAAATTCTGTTAATTTGCAAACTTATTCATCCTGATGTATCTTCAATGCTTTAATGACATAGCTCGGTGGTAGGTGGCAAGGACATAAGACCACAGAATCAGAAGGCCTCAGTTCTACCCCCAATACCATTTATTAGAACAGGATTAGGTCTTCAATCCTGGGATTCTTCATCCTCACAAAGTAAATAGTGCTTTATAAATTGGGGAGAAAAGAGCGGAAATTCAATTAATGTTGGCTTCCCCTTACTAGACCTCCCTCTTTACCAGGAATGCTGAAAAACGATGGTTATGTAAACGCTTCGCCAAACGGAAATATTCAGGATCAGCCAAACTTAATATGTATTACTAGAGTTTTTAAGAATACTTACATTTTTTAAAGTATCTTCATGTTTTCAAATTAATTTTATTCTGATTTCTCTCCCTTTTGTAGACAAATGTGGCGGTACTGCCTCCTTTTGTTAAATAATAAAAGTGGTGAGGAGACTTGTACAATATTAATTGAGAAAAGTCACAGGAACACGACTAGAATCCACAAAACCAGCGACTCTGAACCCCAACCAGGAAACAGGAAACACATACTGAGTCGCATTTCCCCACCCCTTTCCCTGCTAGGCAATAGCAGACGGCCAGTGAGGAAGGGAAGAGGCGGGGGCAGAGGTCTCGTTCCCGCCCCCGCCGTTTCAGTTTCCTAATAGGTCCGTAAAACTGATATATAAGAGGCTGCAGCCCCCTGTTAAGTGCTGTAAGAGGTTAGGAGTCGCTTTTAGTTATGTCTGGTCGGGGCAAGGGTGGAAAGGGTCTGGGAAAGGGGGGCGCCAAGCGTCATCGTAAGGTTCTCCGTGACAACATCCAGGGCATCACCAAACCCGCTATCCGCCGCCTCGCCCGGCGTGGTGGGGTGAAGCGTATTTCTGGTCTTATCTATGAGGAGACCCGTGGGGTGCTGAAGGTGTTCTTGGAGAATGTAATCCGCGATGCTGTCACCTACACCGAGCACGCCAAGCGCAAGACTGTCACCGCCATGGACGTGGTTTACGCGCTCAAACGCCAGGGACGCACTCTGTACGGTTTCGGCGGCTAAGTTTCATTGCGGTCTTCGGCTGTGAAGCTCTTGTTTACTCACAAAAGGCCCTTCTCAGGGCCACCCACTTGGTCACATGAAGGGCTGCTAACTAGCACAAAGGAGAAACAAAGGTAATATTTGATGCTTTATATTGGGTGCCTATTTTAATTAAAGCAGTTGCTTTCTCTTTGTAGATCCCGGCTGTCGCGTTTTTTTGGTCTTTTTTCCGAGTTAGATATCATCTCAAGATGGCGGCTCTCAGACATGCCGAAAACAAAATCGTGCAGTGGAACTGCTGGAGTTTTTACTCAACAGAAGTGAATTGCATTTGATGTGGCATCAGTTTTCGAATTTCAACATGTTTGAGTTCATTTTTCCCCAAAAAACATTAAAATTAACTTGTCCAGAATGTCCCAATGACCCAGCACCTAGTGTCCTGAAGAGGGCACCTGGGGCCTTTAAGCAGACTTCTTCCTACAGAAAACGTTGCAGATAGCTCTGGATAGATGGAGCCATAGGTAGTGAACTCAAATCGGGTGGAAGAGACATTATAAAATTTTGTCTTATCTAGTGTACTCCTGAGGACGCGTTGGAACTCTTAACATGACTAAGAGGTCATCCAAAACGTTGATAATGTGACCTTTCATGTGGCCATCCCACCTCTGACTGCACCCTTACCTCTCCATTTTCCCACCAGGCGGAAGAGATGCTCTTCAGGCCTTCTCATGCTCATCCTGCCACCTGTGTTCTAAATCTTTCACTCCCAGAAGCTTTGTGTTTGTGTCAGTGAAAACACACCCTGGTGTGTGGGTGAACACACACCCAGGGACAGTTTCATTCTGTCCCTGTTATCTTAAGATAGTTATTAATGGAGCCCACTTCCACTATCAATAACTTATTTGCACAATAGATTAGTTGGTCATCCTGATCTAATCATAGTGATATCCCAGCTTAAAGTTTTATTCCTCTTTCTACTGGCTCTTTCCCACCCACGTATAAATATGTTTCAGTGTCTCTCAATTTAATCCATACCTCTATCAATTACTAGATCCTTTCCATTTATCAAATCTCCAAGCCTTGGGTAATCTGGAGTCACTATTCTCATGTCTTTTCATGATTATATGACTTCTTCACAAATCACTCACTAAATATATCCTTGGCGTAGTTACCAGGGACCTTCGAATGGCCCAAACCACGCACATCTGACCCTGTTTATTACTCCTGCCTGCACAATCTTCTCACAGTCTTTTGTGGTACCTTTCTTCCTAACCCAGATCCTATTGTTCTCCATGATCCTTCTCGGTTTGCTTCTTTGGGTCCTATTCCTCTGTTCTGTGGTTCCACTCAATTAACAAACTCTTGTTCTCCATTATCAGTTCATAGATCCTCCTTGAGCTGTCTCTTCCAGAGTGTGCCATAAATGGTGAGACATCTTGGCACCCCGAAAATTGAATATCAGCTGAAATGGAGCAGAATATGCCACCCCAAAATATGCCACTTTGGCATAAGGATTATTTTGAGCTAGGGCGCTTGAAAAACAGCTAATGAAAGAATGGGGCTGTGATCTCCCCTTTTCTTCCCAAAAGCAGATAATTATCCCATGTGAAAGGTGCCATCCCTATACTAGGAGGAAATGAACATTCTTATCACCAGAAATGGGGAGTCCAGGATGAGAGAATCTATACAAACAGACCTTATTAAAATAATCCTTATCTTCCTTTAGTCTCCCCATATATTTTAGTTGCTATTTCACAATTACTACTCTTTGTTCAACCTACTATATAAGCACTTAGGCTTAACTGCTTTTTGGGTCTTCATTTTCCTGTGAAGACTCCCATGTACATATAAAAAGATTAAATAAAATTTGTGTGCTTTTCTCATGTTAATCTGTCTTATGTCAACTTAATTCTCAAGCCCAGCTAGAGACCCTAAAAGGGTAGAGGAAAGTTGTTTCTCCTATACAGCTTTCTAATCCCTATAGTGGCCTGACAGGTCTCTCTGCCTGCATTATTCCCAATCTACAATCCCTCCCTCCCACTGCAGAAATCTGAGTGAGTTGCAAATTTCATCATGCCGTGTAGGAAAAAAGAGAGAGAGAGAGAGAGAGAGAGAGAGAGAGAGAGAGAAAGAAAGAGAGATTCTGAGGCTGGACAGCCTAACATTTATTCCAGGCCTGATAGTGCCACCAAGAGGGGCAGACAGCTATTGAGGATCTCCCTGCAATAAAATGCTGCACTCACACCCTCTCTCTCCAGCCGCTTCTCCTCCCCGCTCTCCCTCTCCACCTCGCTGCCGCCTCCTCCCCCTTCCCCTTCCTCTCCTCCTCCCCCTTCCCCTTCTTCTTCTTCTCCTTCTTCTTCACTTTGTGTCAGAGTTTGTGAAGAGTCTGGGATCTTACCCTACTTACAAGGTAATAAGATAACCTGAAAGTCTTTCATGGCTGCTGGCAGTAGACACAACACTCCTAGGTCAGAGACAAGAGGCTTTATTACAGCACAGCACAGCAAGCAACAATTTTGCATTGGATCCCCTTGTCCACCAGGTCCCACAGGGGCGACCTGGAGGGGCCCAGATGGATACTGCACACACAGTGGGTTTGCATCACAGCCAGGGTACAGCTTGGGGGATTGAACTGAGTGTACTAAGCAAATCCGCTCTTTGTCTGGGGACAGCCACTATCCCATTCTTTAAGGTTCCTCAACCCTGATAAATGGCATTCTTGGCACACCCAGTAAGAACCCTCAGGGCCCGTGGCAGATTGCCTCTGCCAACGCTGGGTTCAAAGGCTACACAATAAAGGGTGTAATTGTGTTTTGCCCCAAGTTAGTGTATCCTCCTTGAATATTCAGTCTATGCATTGATATATGAGTGACACCAGGAAAGAAGAAAGCTTAGTTCTAACTTCCAGTAATTTATATCTTGGTTGAACCAGAAGGTTAAACAAAAACAATTAGAAAAAATAATAAAAGATAGACTATATTCAAGTAGGAAAACTTATGGTCAGAAATTTCATTCTTAGAGCCCTTTGCAGGCAAGGGAACGATGAGGATATGAGGAAGAAGATCATATTGTAACCGAAAGTGGGGTCTGGCTGCTTGCTCCTCAGAAGCCAATAAAGAGGCAAGGTTGGTGGAAAGGAAAGTTTGCTTTATTTTGGATGCCAGCAACTGGGGTGGGGGGAGGGGGAGGGCGAACGCCTGTCCAAAGGCTGACTCCCTCCCCACTGACAATCAGTGGGCAAGAGCTTTTCCAGGCTGAGGGAGGGCGCTACATGCAGAAACAGTACAGTCAGCTCTCACAGTCATCTTGAAATTGGTCATGTGGTGGTCTGACCAGCATCATCTTGATTATTAAGTACAGTTAGTCTTTAATTCCAGGGTCGGTTTGTTCCCATTTCTTTGAGGCCATTTCTCGGATTTGTGGCAGCTTATGTCATGGCTGCAGTCTGGTCATCATGTAGTTAACTTCTTCCACCTGGTGGGGTTTTCAGTACCTACAAGGCAGCTCACAGGACGTGGCTCAGAACATTAACTATAGCCCTTGAAGAGGAACTAAAGGTCCTTGACTATGCTTAAGGACTAAACTATTATTATTTGGTCTTTGACAGTTTTCCTTTGTTTCTGTATTTTCTCACTTATCTGATTAAACTTATTCTTTGGCTAAAGTCTTTCCACAGACAAAAGTCAGGCTGAGGACATGGGGGGCATAGACCATACTGTCCTGCTCCGTTTCAATATGACAGCCGGGCCCAGAAGGAGTAGCAGGTATTTGGTTGAGGAAAGAGCAGGGAAGAGTGAGGGGAGAGGAGGCAGGTGTAAGGGGGATTCAGTTATTGAAGAGTGCTCAGTTCTGCGAAGGACTGAGTATACACGTTGTTACATCTAAGTATACGTTAGAGACTAGAGATAAACGTGTGCTGAACACAGAGAGGATCGGATTAAAGGACCAAGTAGGCACCACACATTCATGAGGCACATAAAATTCTCAGTATCTATGAGGCATCTCATACTTGATATCTTAAGTCAACCACCCACTTGACCTCTGCCCATAGGATGCAGATAAAACCCATTGGTGAGTGACAACTATAGACCAAGCAAATATACCCCTAGATCTGTTTAATAGAGCAACTGTATGTGATTGGCCCAGCTACCTTCCACCTGCTGAGTCCCCTTGTTCAACTTAACTCTGGTCCTCAGAGGCCCATCATCAGGAGGGAAGGCTGATGTGGCAGAGAGCAAAGGAGATTATATGAACATTGTGTAAATAACAGGATTCATCTAGTGAGGACCTTCCACCTGTTTGTCTTATCCTAAGTATGCTGTGCTGTCCATCTATTTCCCCATGCTTTTTGCAACATGTTTTAAATTGATTAAAATTTCTAAGCATTTTAATTTGGTCTGTGAGCCTTTCTGCTCTGTGACCTCTGGGAAAGTTTCCTGGCAGTGTACTTGGAGGTGAAGGGTGGCAGAATATGCCGCCCTAAAATATGCCACTTTGGTTTGAGTTATTTTGAGCTAAAGGCACTTGAAAAACAGCAGGTGCAAAAGAGCACTCTGACCTCCTATTTTCCTTCTAAAAACAGGAAATCAAACTCCCATATGGAAGATTCCCTCCCTGTACCAGAAGAAAATAGCATTCTTATCACCAGATAGGAAGCTTAAAGCAGAGAGAACTCTGCATTGTTAAACTAGCCCTTATCTTCCTAGTTCCTTTTCTACCATTAACTATCCTAGCCCAAACTCCTTTGTCGTCACATTTTCATAATTTAATTTAGTATATAAGCCATGTAAGAGCTGTACTCTAGTGTCTGTGGACACCCCAAATATTTCTACTCAAAGAAGGCGTGACCCTTTACTTACCAGCTGCGTGGCCACATTTAGCCACTAGCCACCTGTTGGTCCTCAGAGTTAATCTATACATCAGGAACAGCGATAGTAACACCTCCAGCATTGTGAAAACACCTTAGGGACTGAAGACCGAACACATATGTCTAAGCAACATTTTAGTGCTTCTCTTCTCCCATCTGTACCAAACTACCCTACAGACCACCAAATGTTAAGTGTGAGCTCTTTCATAGAAAAGGTAGGTGGCCCTGAAAAGGGCCTTTACCCTTGCTATATAAAAGAGAAAAGCCTTACAAAGATCAATCTTTAACCGCCGAAGCCATAGAGAGTGCGTCCCTGGCGCTTGAGCGCATAGACTACGTCCATGGCGGTAACAGTCTTGCGCTTAGCGTGCTCGGTGTACGTGACAGCGTCCCGTATAACGTTTTCCAGGAACACCTTCAGCACCCCGCGTGTCTCCTCGTAGATAAGGCCGGAAATGCGCTTCACACCGCCACGCCGGGCCAGACGGCGAATGGCGGGCTTAGTGATGCCCTGGATATTATCACGCAAAACCTTGCGATGACGCTTAGCGCCCCCCTTTCCCAGGCCTTTCCCGCCCTTGCCCCGTCCAGACATAATAGCAAAAAAGCTAAACACGGCGACTGAACCTAACGCTAGCAACCTGCAGCCCCTTATGTAGCGACTGTACGGACCTTTGTGAAAACTGCAAGACCAGAAAGGCGGGAAACTGTACTGAGTCCCCGCCCCTTGCTTCTAAGACCTGAAATGAACAAGGGCTAGGGCGTTTTACTGGTATTCAGAAAATAAGAATCTTTAAACAGAAGCATCAAACGTATACACAAAGTGAATTGCCTCGTTTAAGTATGTTTGTATGTGTTTAAAGATTTATCCATTCCGTATATTTTTGGATCTTTGCCACTGGCCTTTAAGCCCAAATTCCCAAAACAAAGTAATTTATATATACATTGACAAGCAACCACGCCAGGCTTTGGGTTTGGAATCCATAAGCAAGCTGCTCTCAAACTATTATTGGGCATGTTTATTAATCTATCAGAGACTCAGTGGCCTTATCCATAAAATAGGATCAATACTATTGATAATGGAGTTATTGTAAACAAAATAGCATCTAGTTCGTGAACAATAAATTTCTATCGCCCTGGACTTTGTTCTTAAAAATAAAGTATTTATAATACAGACAGGCCTAAGGCACATGGGAAGATTTCAAAACATTTCTGATATAACACCAGTTTGTACAGTGTGCTTTCACTTATACAGATTAAGCATATAAATTTGAACAATGAAGGATTGCAGAGGAAAAGAATGTAAATTGTCAGGGGCTAATAATACCCTGTTCTTATATAGAGGACAGAGGGTGGAGGGGTGATTGTCCTTTACTGTGGTTGGTGCATGGAATTCATGCAAAGCTATAAACGCCAATGTTAGGCAAAGAGATTTTATGCAAGTGCCAGAAGTAAAAATGTGATTTTTCCTAGATTTTTATATTATTTTTAAAAAATTGTCGAGCACTATGATTTAAATGATGTCCTTAGAATAAATAGAATGTTCAAAATAAGATTATTTTTACATCACACTGTGATATACCAAGCACACTGTCCTAAGAGCTGAGCAGTAGCTCAACCAATTACCTCATCAGTAAATTTGAGATTACAAATATCAAAACTCAATTTACTTTTGAGATAGTGGCAGCAATAGCTAAAAAATCACACACGAACATAAACGAACCAAACTGCTGTTCAATGGACATGTCATCACTAGAACAGCCAGAAGAAAGGAAAACACTGCTATTTATGCAAAAACAAACCAAAACACACCAAAAAAAGAACACTAATTTGTTAAACAAGCCTTGGAATCCAAAGCAATACACAGTAGCAACTGCTGAAGAAAGATCACAGCTTTTTTTACATTGTTATTTTGAAATAACTAAATTCACAAAAAGTTGCTCCAATAGTACCTAGAGTTCCTCGAACCCAGTTTCCCCTAATGGTGAAATCTTATATTATAATATCAAAGCCAGGTATTTGACATTGGCAAAGTACTTTTAACTAGCCTACAGGCCTTATTCAACTCTCACCAATTTTTCCATGCACCCATTTGTGTGTGTGTGTGTGTGTGTGTGTGTCTGTGTGTGTAGCCCTTTGCAATTTTATGTGTCACTACCATCTCAACGCTGACACAAAACTGTTCCATCATCACCAATGAACTCCTTAATGTAACACTTTTATATTCACATCCACTCACTTCTCCCTTGTCCTGGGGCAATCACTAATCTGTTATCCACCTCTAGAATTGCCATTTTGAGAATGTTATATACATGGAATAATACAAAATGCAACATTTTGAGACTGGCTTTTTTCACTAAGCATTACCCATCTAGGTAGTTGCATGTATCAATGGCCTCCCTTTTTATTGCTGAGTAGGATTGCATTGCATTGTGATGAGAATTTATGTAACCATTCACCAGTTGAAAGATATTAAGTTATTTCTAATTTATAAATAAAGCTGTTATGGACTTTCATGCACAGGATTTTTGTTGTTTCTCCCCAGCTGCCCCCACCCCCACCCAGTTTTGTTTTGCTTTTTGTATTTCCTGCGTTCCACCTGAAAATTACATTTTTTAAAATGGCAGAAGTGCTGCGATGATGACTGGAAGCCTAATAAGCCTTTCAATAGTCACATAGAAATCACATTGCATTGCCATTATCACTTGCAGTTTTGCTTCAAGGTTGAAAAGCATTGCACTGCGCTATTCCCACTGTTTCTGAAGTGTAACTTCTGGTTTCTGTAGCTGAGGATTTGCTCCAGTAACAGTCTGCAACGTTTGTTAAATAAACTGTTGGTGTCCAGTGTCTTTGGTTCCTGCCGTGGGACGTGTGTTCTCACTTTTCTGCAGAGCTATTCACTTACCTCCTGGAGAGCCTCCAGTGTTGTCTAATCCCCCCCGACCGGGAGTAAACCCAGGAATAAGGCTGGGCGTTCCCACTGCCAACATCTGTAAAACTGACTGACTCCACAAACCTGGCATTACTCTAGGGTTTGTCCTAGGATTCTGCATTTGTTAGAGGAAAGTTGGGAGCTGTTGTCTCATTGGCTCTTTGAGGATGAATAATAGGTGATTATGGCAAAGCCTAAGTTCTGCCTTAGTGACTATATTATGTTTCTCATGCAGGGTGCAGACACATTCTGCACAATCTGAATTTTCATTTATATGCTGCAACAACCTATAAATTCCTGATGTGCTGAACTTACTTATTAGTTCAGGCCCCAGATTTGGTGCACTAGTGCTATGCCCAACTGTATCACTGACAGCACTGCTGCCCACTCTGCTGGTGGTGCTGCTGGAAGTTGAACTCTGCAAATCCCATGGAACCCATGTTTTGGGTACCAGGTCTCTATTTTCAGTACAGAAAGTATGATGACATTTACCAGAGGATGTATTGCTTAGCACAGAAGCAAATAAGTTAACACCAAACTGCTCTCCAGTAGTACTCAGCCTGGGTCCTTGAATATGTTCATGTTCATGTGCACACACATGTGTATGTGTGTGCATGCCACATAAAACATCCCTAGGATGCTTTCCAGGTTGCTCAACGACCCACCCTTTTAATCATACCTGACGTCATCCCTGGACTTCTTGTATCAGGGAGAGGGAAATTTGAATTATTTTGCCTGGTCTGATAATTAAATTGACATAGATTAACGGGGGAAAAAAACAATTTGTATGCACGGAGGTCATTCAGAAATGAGACCACCAAAGTAACCAAAGCAGGCTATATTTATATATTTACATTATGTATATATATATGCCATATATACACACACACACACATATATGGCTTGTACTTGGGGTAGCAGACAAATGAAGTTTGCTTATACAGCTTTCTTAGTGTTGAATTCCCAAATTCTATTAAGGATACTTTCTATTCTCATACTGGTATAAGTATACCTTCACATGGGAGGTTTATTTCTCTTTTAGGGGTTAAGAGGATAAAAATATTTATATATCACCTATTTTCCCCTGGCTGTTTCTCAAATAACTTTAAGGATTGCAGAGGA
Organism: Lipotes vexillifer; assembly: GCF_000442215.2. NCBI lineage: Eukaryota > Metazoa > Chordata > Mammalia > Artiodactyla > Lipotidae > Lipotes > Lipotes vexillifer. The sequence goes on along the minus strand of NW_006798991.1, from coordinate 486,217 downwards.
AAAGTAGTTTCAGGAATCAATGTCCTGTTCTTATATGGAAGACAGAGTGTGCAGGGGTGACTGTCATTTCCTGGGGATAGTACATGGAATACTTGGGGTTGAAGGGAGTTCTGCCCTCCTCCAGCCTTGCCTTGGTGGGGGTTGGGGGAATTTTCTACTAACTTGTGATACAGTTCCTCAAAGTGAAATTATAGGTGGCTCTGAAAAGAGCCTTTGGGTTTTAAGTTGGCACTTGTTGGCAATAATAATTTATGCTCTCTCGCCGCGGATGCGGCGGGCGAGCTGGATGTCCTTGGGCATGATGGTGACGCGCTTGGCGTGGATGGCACACAGGTTGGTGTCCTCGAAGAGCCCCACCAGGTAGGCCTCGCACGCCTCCTGAAGCGCCATCACGGCCGAGCTCTGGAAGCGCAGGTCTGTCTTGAAGTCCTGCGCGATCTCGCGCACCAGGCGCTGGAACGGCAGCTTGCGGATCAGCAGCTCCGTGGACTTTTGGTAGCGGCGGATCTCGCGCAGGGCCACCGTGCCGGGCCGGTAGCGGTGCGGCTTCTTCACGCCGCCCGTGGCTGGTGCGCTCTTGCGGGCCGCCTTGGTGGCCAGCTGCTTGCGCGGCGCCTTGCCGCCGGTCGACTTACGAGCAGTTTGCTTTGTACGCGCCATTACTTATCTCCAAAATAAAGGGGCTAAACTGGTAGATTTGCTTCTATATTTATACAAGAACAGAATCACTCTGATTGGATTGTGGGCAATTCCTGTTAGTCATCCACTGCTAAATTCCGGAAGTGCTCCGAGCGATTTAGGATTGGTTTATCCATTAGGTGCAAGTTTGGGATTGGTGAATTTCAATTAGCAGACATCTTCCCAGCCCCTTAAAAAAAAAATTTCTTTTTTTCCGAGTTGTTTTATCGATAATACCCATACACTCAAGTACTGTCCAAAAACACATTACTCATTTAATATTCTTCAACATTTTTCCTGTTTGGATATACAAAATAGAATGTGTTCGGGAAAGTTTAGACTTTAGACACCCGCCATTTTCTGCAGTTAACCCGTTTTCATCGGATCTTAGTCCCAGGCCTTACCCCTATTTAAAAATCCATCGTCTAAGCATCTCATGAATCCTATTTCACATTGACCGTAAACATCTAGTTCACTGTAACATGGAAATACTGTTAAGATATAAGGAATTTTGTGTTATTCAGGGGACACGCAGCAAAATCCCAATATCCTGGAATCCCTGGGTCTTTAGTGTCGTTTGACTCAAAACTGGTAATTTGGGGCTTCCCTGGTGGCGCAGTGGTTGAGAGTACGCCTGCCGATGCAGCGGTTCGTGCCCGGGTTTGGGAAGATCCCACATACCGCGGAGCGGCTGCGCCCGTGAGCCATGGCCGCTGGGCCTGAGCGTCCGGAGCCTGATGCTCCGCAACGGGAGAGGCCACAACAGTGAGAGGCCCGCGTACCGCAAAACAAACAAAAAACAACTGGTAATTTGGCTCTGTTGTTTGGTTTTGATGCATTTTTAAAATGTCACCTTGGGTCTAACGGTGAGAGCCGTCATGAAAAGCTTTGCAATGGGGAACCTTAAAAAAGATGGCGGCGATCGAGTCTTTCTTGATAACACTGCAATGGGCCGGCATTTCGGGACTCCTTCCGAGGGTCCCAAGGTGTCCCGGACAAACCCGACACACCTGCGGTCAGGACTGGACTAGGCTAGATAACAGGATTTCCTTACCTGGTTTCCGCATCCGAACGCGAAGACTTTCATTTAATTAAAAAGAAATTGATTTTTTGTGTGTGAATGAATTTATAATCTCATGAGAGTGTTGTAAATTAACCGATAGAAATATACAAAAGTGTTCGTTTTTGATCCAATAAAAAAGGGAGTTTTTGAATCCTAGTTTACATACTACTAACCTATTGGTCAGCTTTTGTCCAATCAAAGTTTAGCTTTGTGAATGTTCGTTTGTATATCCTTGATATAAATACTCGCGATGTTCTTTTTGTTCTCGTTCTTTTAATCCCCCAATTTTGCTTACTTTGTTTACCATGCCAGAGCCGGCTAACTCTGTCCCAACTCAGAAAACGGCTCCAAAAGGCAGTGATTCAGGTTCAGAAGAAAAATGGCAAGAAACGCAAGTGCGGCCATAAGGAGAGCTATTCTATCTTTATCTATGTAAAGTGCTGCAAGTAGTTCCATTCGGACCCCAGCATCTCGTCCAAGGCCATGGGCATCATGAACTCGTTTGTCAATAACATCTTTGCGTCGCGGGCGAGGCGTCGCTCCTGGAGCATTAAAACAAGCACTTGTCCACATTCAGGGAGATTCAGAAGGCCGTGGGCCTGCTGCTGCCCGGGGTGCTGGCCAAGCACACCGTGTTCGAGGGCACCAAGGCTGTCACCAAGTACACCAGCTCCAAGTAAATTTTTCTAGGCCTCTAGCATTTCTCAATGGTTCTTTTTAGAGCCACTCATTTTTGCATATTGAGAACTATAATATCAAGATTTGTCAGTATTTTAAAAACATGTTTTTTTCTTTTCTTTTTTTTTTAACAGTCATTCTTTAAAGCGCAGGAAACAGTATTACAGTATGAGAGGTTTATTTGAATTTTTGTTCTTCAGTACAGTAAAGAATTTGAAATGTGTGTTGTAGGAACCAGTAAAAGTTCTAGTATTCTGGGTTTTGTGTTTTTATTTCTTAAAATCTTTAAATTGTTCTTGTAGCCAGTCATTGCTTAGATTGAAAATTTTAGAGTGAGTATCTGTGGACTTAAAGTTGTGTGATGCTAGTACCTGTATTTGGGTTCCTTGTTTTAAATATAATACCCATGTTACAACAAAATAATTTTATGTGCTTCACAAATATTAACTCATGAGATGGTGTTTGTACTTTACAAAGGGTCGGAATCTCAGTTATACAGTATATACTGGACTAGGCCTGGAGTATTTGCTGGAACCTCAGAGTTTAATCTCAACTACAAGTATACGCTTTCAAAGGTGAATTTTCAAATTTGAATTAAAAAGAAAAGATTTTCATTTTATTTTGTCTTGAGGCTATTATTGATATAATCAACCCTACATGGTGCTGAAGTGGGGTCTGAAATCCTCAATTTGACGAATTTTTATTTTATATTTCATTTTTGTATTTCTTGCCTTCAGTCAGTGTTAGGTTCTGTATTCATTTACACAGGAGGAAAAAAAAAAACGAAGAAACAAAAAACAGGAGTAAGAAGATGTACAAGTGCAGGGAGAACAGAGAATATGGAATGAAATGTACAGTTTGCCTGAGTTAATATTTTGATAGTTTCTGTATTGCTGAAAGCAAAATGACTGATAAATTGCTTTTAGTACTTTTCACGGCTTATAGAGTTGCTATTTGGGCGGCCAGCAAGACACTACCAATGCATGTGCCAGGTCAGCATTGGGTGTGTGAGTAGAGGTTCACATAGTTGTGAAACAATGTTCACATTAAAGTTTTTTTTTAAATGTAGGTCTTCCTTTAGATAAAGATTGAAGTTTCAGTTCATCATATCTGTTATTTTTGATGACATGGATTGATGAAGATGCCAAATGTGTTGGCTGTCTTTATTGCTGCACAACAGATTGCCTTGAAATTTCTAGCTTCAGACAACACACATGTATTATCTCACAGGTTCTGTGGGTCTGGGCAGGGTTTAGCTGTGTCCTCTGTGAGGATGCTATTGAGGTGTTATGCAGGACTGAGGTCTCTTGGATGTTTGGGGAAATATCTGCTTCCAAACTAATTTACTGGTTGGTTGGTTGTAGTTTTAAGACTGAGGGTCTTATTTTCTTGTTGGCTGTTGGCTTGAAGCCCTTATGGGCTGTTAGTTGAAGGCATCCCTCAGTTCCTAAATAGCTCTGTGAGTTTCTTGTCATTTGGGCCTGACAACAGGGATACTTGATTCATCAAAACCAGCATGTAAGAGTCAAGGATGTTACAATCCTAGATAACATAGTCATATACACAAAATTTTTTACATCCTGTCACCTATGGTCACCTGGTTTGATGGTTAAAAGCAAGTCACAGGTCACATCCACACTCAAGGGACTTGATCACACAAGAGTGAACCTCAAGAGGGGAAATCCTGGGGGCCACCTTAAGAGACCATCACAGAACCCAGCAGGAACAAAAGACGTTAGCTAACAATTGCTCCTTCTTTCCCAACCCCCTCCCCACACCCCTGCTGCCACAGTACTGGGATTGGTTCAAATGGCCTGCAGGCAGGAAACCTATGTAAGGAAAAGGCACCTAATACCTTGAAGTCCTTTTAAACAGGCCTCTGCCAGTGACTTTCTTTTGAAGCCAAGACACAGAAGAATTTGTTCATTTATTACTTTGGGGACTTCTTTCCTCTTTTCCTTTGCAAATACTGACAACATGAGAAAACCTTTGGTGTGGCGGAGTCCCAGCACAGGGCTAGATGTCCATGTAGCTCGGTTTCTGACATTATAGTTGAGAAAAGAAACAGGAGGGTTCTTGAGATGAATTAAAGTGTTGCTTTATTACAGACTACCAGGGAATAGATTTGAAAAGGCAGGAGACAAATCCCAAATTCTTTGTAGATTAAAAAACATCTGGTAATCAGTTTATATAATCCAAATATAAATGCTTTTAAGGGATAGAAGAAACGGCCCATGTGCCACCTGGGCCTCCTCATGGGTGCCTTCACTCTCTACAGTTCAGTCTTAGCTTCTTTCATTATACCTCTTCCCTTGAGTTGCCCTACTAGGGGCTGAATATTTAAAATTTACCGAAGTTTTGAGTGAGATTTGAGCAGGCCAGTAAGGCATTACCTATATTTGTCCCCCAACACTATTCATAGCTTACTGTCAAACAGTAATTCCGTATTTCAGAAAATCTAATAAATTAGTAAAATCTTAAAGTTCACTGGTTAATTTTGCAAGACCGAGAATTCCTAAGAATCAGAAGTGCTATTCAAACAATGTGGGACGCTTAAGGGTTCTACACTGGAAAAGCCATCGTGTGGCATTAAAACTGCAACACGGTGTAAACGTTTGATGCATTCAAACCTAAGCAAACATGAGCTGCGTTAAAGCAACTGCACCCAAAAAATCTAACAAACTTCGGAACTCAAGTTCCTTACAAAAAAACCCTGAAAACACCAATTCAGGGCAACGAGCTCTTTCAAGCGAGTAGTTAGATGGCCCTGAAAAGTGCCTTGGGCATTGCTACAGAAAATTAGTTTGTGGGTGCCGACTTAAACGCCAAATCCGTAAAGGGTGCGTCCCTGGCGCTTGAGCGCGTAGACCACGTCCATGGCCGTGACAGTCTTGCGCTTGGCGTGCTCGGTATAGGTGACCGCGTCCCGAATTACATTCTCCAGAAACACTTTCAGAACCCCGCGGGTCTCCTCATAAACAAGACCTGAGATGCGCTTTACTCCACCGCGACGAGCCAGGCGACGGATTGCAGGTTTTGTGATCCCTCGAATGTTATCCCGCAGGACTTTGCGGGGGCGCTTGGCGCCCCCTTTACCCAAGCCCTTCCCTCCTTTGCCACGTCCAGACATCACTAAGACAAGATGAGGTACTGTACTCAAATAGAAAGCACACCGAAATTCTTATTTAAAACCCGGAAGCGGACCTTTTTGAAAACTACAAATGAGGGTGGGTAGGGGGTGGAGTTAGTTCGTAACCTAATTTATCCCCGCCCACCATGCCTGAGAGTCAGTGGGGCGGAGCCGAAAAGAGAAGATTGCTTTGTCTGCTCATTCTCAGAATTCAGTTTAACACGTTCTGTTTAAGGGCATTAAAAAAAATTCTCTTGTTTATCAAGGGAATAAAATAATTGTACCTATTAAGCCAGCATCTGTTTTTCAAGTTTGGATATTTAGGCCAAGTCATTAACCGAAATTATACATTGCCTCTCATTTTAAACGCATATCTGAAATGCAAACGAGTCCCTGCCTCCTCTCTTCCCAGAGAAGCATTTTTTTTTTTTCGGTACGCGGGCCTCTCACCGCTTTGGCCTCTCCGGCCGCGGAGCACAGGCTCCGGACGCGCAGGCCCAGCGGCCATGGCTCATGGGCCCAGCCGCTCCGCGGCACGCGGGACCCTCCGGGACCGGGGCACGAACCCGCGTCCCCCGTATCGGCAGGCGGACCCCCACCCACTGTGGCACCAGGGAAGCCCGCAGAGAAGCATTTTTGTATACTTTAAATGAAGGTGAAATAGTTATGGTGGTAAACTTGTCTTAGGGAGCGAGGAAATTTCTGAAATCCATTGGGCAACAAGGCTTTCCCGCTGGCGTGTTTGTTTTTGGGAGGTATGACTCCATTGCTTGCGCCCTAAGTATTTGCTACCTTTCACCTTCTGACGTCCAGGACCTGTTTTATGACAGATGTTTTCTTATTTTTACTTTATTTTCTTCATTTGTAGAATGGAAATGTTAACCCCGACATCACAAAGGTGTTCTGAAAATCAAAAAGTAAACTTCTGGTCAAATGCTCAACACAGTCATTGAGGACTACTGTAATTACCTGCGGAAATTCCATCTTCATGCTCCACAGATTGACTTTCTCCCCAATATTCTTAAATCTCTCAATCTGGTATTTTGCTATCTGGGCCTATGTTCAGTTGCTTTCATAATCTCCATATCTTTTTGTGTGCAAACTTTGTATTTAAGAAGTCAGTGCTAAACTTACATCATTACATTTATATAACTCCCCCAATTTAACCAGCAGTCTCCATTGCCATCTCCTCGCTCCAAACACAATTCCCAAGACTGTATTGTCTGATAAAGTAGTCAGGAATAACTTTTGAGCCGTTATTATATATGATATATATAATATATTCATATATATATGAAAAAAATTTTTGGAATGGGATTGATGCTGCTGAGGAGCTGAATTTTTAATTTTACTTAATTTTACTTATTTTAATTTAAAGGCTGATACTCCATTGCAGTTATTGGAAATTTTTAGGTATGTTTGAACAACCTGGGCATGTGAACTTAATTTTAAACAATAAACTGTATGGAATTTAAATACAAATCATTTCCAGTAAAAAAAATTAGTGTCAGATTGACTAAAATATAAACCCAATTTGGTAGATTTAGATTGAAAAAAAGAATGTAAGATATTGCATTAATAATATCTCTATATTTATTACATGTTGAAATGAACATATCTTGGATGTTTTGGGTTAAATGCAATGTATTATTTAAAATACTGCATCTCTTTGCTTTTTAAAATGTGGCTACCGAAAAATTTTTCATTAAATGTTTGCCTTGCATTGTTTTCTTTGGTCAGTGGTGCTCTAGAATTTTCCCTTTCCCCTCTCTGTTTCTTGATCTGTATCCAACCTTGCTATCATGGGCTTTGGAACACAGTGGACGTTCAATGTATTTCTAAGAAACCCAATTACAGATACTCGTCTCAACTAAAATGAAGCATTGCAAAAATAAATTAAAAAATAAAATCACATTAGAGAACTAAGGCAGGCTTGTGGAATAAACCATTACTTATGAAGGCAGGAAAAGATGAATACTAGAAAAATTGTTGACCTTAGAATTCTTCAAGGGCAGAATATCAGGAAATGGAGAGTACCTGAAAATTTATGCTTATTTTTTTCCCCCCAAAAGTGTGTTTCTTGAGAGGGAACATTCAGAACTGATTATGAAAGCAATGAGTGTTCTTTGATTGATAGATTGTTTGATAGATTGTGCACTCAGTGGTTTTATAAAAAAAAAAGAAGAAAAGAAATCATTTAGTAGAAGTATAAAAGCGTTTCCTTAAAAGAAGGAAGGCCAGGAAACAATTTACTGTTTCTGGAAAGTAGGTAGAGACCAAGAGAGAATGAGGTTAAAAAATCAGGTAAATTACTTTGGAGTCTAGAAAGAATAAAAAGTTAAAATATCCATTATTTGATGCATGAGTAAAATAAGAATGTCAAGGAGTTACACCATGGTGTGTCATAGAAATTTATCTTAAAAGTTTATATATATATTTATATACATACATACGTGTGTGTGTGTGTGTGTGTGTGTGTGTGTATTTTTTTTTTTTTGGTAACGATTCACTGTGTTGATCTTGGGTGGCCTCAGCCTGCAGGATTTCAGTTCCCGGGCTAGAGACTGAAGTCAGGCCACGGTAGTGAGAGTGCTGAATTCTAGCCACCAGACCACCAGGGACAGTGGCCAGTGACAAGGCCCCTGGCCCCCTGGCTTTGCAGAAATGAATTCCCACAAAGAGACAGGAAGTAGTGAAACGACTAAAGTGTTTATTAGGAGGAAAAAGAGTACTTGTGAATAGTGTGGACTTAAAAAATTATTCACAACCTAAAAATTGAGAGTTATGTTTTATTTGGCGGAGATTTTTAGGACTTAAAAGCCTGGGAGGCAGCATCACAAGTAACCCTGAGAAAACTGCTCCTAGGAGGCTAGGGGAGACCCAGGTTTTATAGACATTTTGCAACAAAGGGCAGTTAGGAACATCAAAAGATTATTGTTAATTAAAGGAAACTAGATATCTCAAATTAAGGAATTTAGCTCTTTTCTATGTATGGGAAGATGCAAGAGTCTGGGCTCACTGAACTCATTCCTTTGATATGCACCTCAGCTGTCTGGGGCCAGTATCCTGTATTTTCACATCCTGAGTTTCCTCAGGGCTCACTGTATGGAGTGGCTTCAGTCTGATGGCTGCTAGATGGCAGGTATTCTTTCCTTCCTAAGTTCCCTCAGGGCTCACCAGCTCACATTGGAGAGCTGCAAGCACTGCTGACTGTGACATCCTTTGTTTACTGATATGGCAGGAAATATTCCATTTCTCAATAGGTACACATGGGTGAACTCAGAATGTTGAGTGACGCAGTAGTTTAAATCACTTATACAGGGCATCTCTTCCAGGTTTCTTTTGACCAATCTTGCTTTTCTTGGTTCTAAGTTGTATTTGGATTATCTCAGGGTCCTGCCACGTGTGCTCCTGCATCTCTTAGCCAAGATGGATTCTAGCAAAGAGGCTTATGGCTACGTTGACATCACTCACTATGGGGTGGTGCCCCCTCCTTATCTGACCTCCAAGGAGTGTTTCTGCGCGTGTGTAGTCTGGAAGGTTTCCTTGACCTTGAGAATGAGGTATATGTGGTCTCTTTATCTTTTATCTGGGCAGGACTCAGCTCCTCTCTGCTCCAGCTATTATCTTTGTCTTGGAGTATCTGTCCACAGGCAACAAACTCCAGCTGCTCAGCCTGGGGCTCATCTATCTCCTGCCTCAGTGTGAGAAAAATTGTCTGAGACTTGGAAGTAAGGAAAAAAGGAGGGGCCATCATGTCCAATATACAAGGTTATAGGCCACACAAGGATTCTATAAAAGTGTACTTAGACAGGCAACAAACTCCAGCTGCTCAGCCTGGGGCTCATCTATCTCCTGCCTCAGTGTGAGAAAAATTGTCTGAGACTTGGAAGTAAGGAAAAAAGGAGGGGCCATCATGTCCAATATACAAGGTTATAGGCCACACAAGGATTCTATAAAAGTGTACTTAGGGGCCTCCCTGGCTACTGGGACAACTGGAAAGGCTACTACTAAATTTTTAAGTCTGAAAAATTTACCCTGACCTTGACTTCCTCCTCCTTTCCCTTGAGAGACTTTATAACAATACAAACCTGATTCGAGACTGCAACAGCATTAGCTGTAAACTTCAACCTGTGGTGTAACATCACTCTGTGGGCCTGAGTAAGAAAAACCCTTTCTGACTGAAGACCTTGCAGCAGCCATTTAAAAGATACAATCTGTACATTAAACACCCCCTTTTGTCTTCAGCCCAACCTTAGTCACTCCCCTAATATAAAATAATAGATGCTTAATGCAATGATGTTAAAACGCTGGCACCATCCCCCTGCTCAAAGTGTTCAGTAAATTTTCTTTCACAAATTTGATGTTCTTCCACGTTTGATTTTAAAATGCCTGAATTTTATTTCTAAACTGAGCAGAATCTATGCAAGTAAGTAATGCCAAGTAAAAGGGAAATTTAGAAGCTAAAGTTTGTCTTTATTTCAAATTTTGAAAAATCCTAGAGTATGAGAGAAAATGATACACAGTTCAGGAAAATTAATAGCATTTATATGATGCTATGTGTCCCAAACTTGATGCATATTATTCTAATAACAACCCTACGAAGTGGGTCATGTTACCCCCATTTTTCTGATGATGGAGAAATTGATTTGTCTAAGATGACACATTAAGTAGTAAAGCTGGTATATGAACTCGGGTAAGCTAGAATCCAAATGCTGCCAGCTTGCAGAGTATACCCTAGAAAAATTAACAAGGTTATGAATTTTAAGACTGTGTTAACCTTTTTTTCCTAGATACTGCACAGTTGTTCTGTTGAGGGGCTCAAGTAAATGAAGACTTAAAGCCAAATCCATGTTCCTTGGCTGGGGAGGGGAAGGATCAGCCAGTCCCAGCCATTGTCCCCTGCCTATCTGATCCTCAGACAGCAATGGGCACTTTTACTTTTTAAAAGCTATCCTATCAGGCCCTGTACATAAAACTTTTTTCCCAAGATACATAAAATATTAAAGGAAAAAGTCAAACAGTGTACATAAGAGCCAGCACAGCAATAAACAAGAAAAACCAAGATACCTGGACTTCAGCAGGGGCCAAGAGCTGAGGGGCAAAATCATCTTGGTTTAAGCCAAGGGCATTGTTGCCTCTGACAGACCCCTTATATGGGTAACAAAGGTCTGTGCCAGGCAGAGGCTTATACCAGTCTGGAAAAAATAAAATGTTAAAATAAAACAATATACACAGAAATATCTTTGTCACTAAAAAAAATACATTATTTTGTAAACCAAAAGTTTTTATTGAAACCCTGAAATGTAAATAAATCCAAGTGAACAACACAACACACATTACTGTGTATTTTGTGGGTTTTGTTTTAGGTGGGAGTTGGGCAAATCATTTTAGCAATGTGAGTCAATTCTCATCTCAGAGGTAGGCAGACTACTAGGAATAGGGTATGGAAAAAACTGAAGCAAAGCCTTCAGAATTGGTGGCTGTCATGTTTTTCAGCATTCTGTATTTTATAGTTTGTAAAATATAGTGTAAAAGCTACACAATAAAAAGGTTATTTTTCTTCTCACATTTGGTCACTATCCCATGTGTCACTTTTCACCCAGTACAGAATCCCCAAACCGAAAAAACGTAAAAGCAAGATCACTGAGTCAAATGGCTAAAGTCCTGTATTTGAGTAACAACTACAGCACAGAATTGTGAAAAAATTGTACAGCATAGCATACCATGGTACATAGCCCTAGAAGACAAAAGCAACGTGAGATAAAGCAATGCAATCAACTGGACTATTTACAAGCAGGGCCATAATTAAATTAAGGTTTGATAAACTATGCCTGGAATGGCTACCTGTTAAGGAAATATGGTTAGACCCTCGCCTCACACAACTCCAATAACGTCTGGCTGTGGCGGAAGGAGTTGGGACAGGAAGAATTCTACCCTAACCCACCTTTCTTAAGGGGAGAATTTTACTTCCTTACGGTACAGCTCTTCAAAATGAAGTTGTAGGTGGCTCTGAAAAGAGCCTTTGGGGTTAAGATCAGCACTTAATGGAAAAACAAGTTTACGCTCTTTCACCACGGATGCGACGGGCAAGCTGGATGTCCTTGGGCATGATGGTGACGCGCTTGGCGTGGATGGCACACAAGTTGGTGTCCTCGAAGAGCCCCACTAGGCAGGCCTCGCACGCCTCCTGCAGCGCCATCACGGCCGAGCTCTGGAAGCGCAGGTCGGTCTTGAAGTCCTGCGCGATCTCGCGCACCAGGCGCTGGAACGGCAGCTTGCGGATCAGCAGCTCCGTGGACTTCTGGTAGCGGCGGATCTCGCGCAGGGCCACCGTGCCGGGCCGGTAGCGGTGCGGCTTCTTCACGCCGCCCGTGGCCGGCGCGCTCTTGCGGGCCGCCTTGGTGGCCAGCTGCTTGCGTGGCGCCTTGCCGCCGGTGGACTTGCGAGCGGTCTGCTTTGTACGGGCCATGACGATAACAGAAAAGAAAACTGGTTGGAGAGTAGTATGGTGCTTGTGCCGGTTCTGACCTTATTTATGGGTGCAGATCAGTCTGATTCCTAGTTCCCGCGCTGTGATCCAGTTGGTTCTCACGTTGCCTTTAGGAGAAATATGGTTGGATTCCATTAAAGATTAAATGAGTATCGAAATTTTATTTCAAGTTTATAGTCCACTTTGAATTGAGTCCATAACAGTAAGGTTTCATTTAGTATAGATTTTAGTGTACTTCATTCATTGAATTTTTCTGAAAAGAGAAACGACCAGTGGACTAAACAATTCTCACTAATAGTGCCGTCATTCGCAGAATTTAAAAAGCCCGCCCAGACATGTCATTGGTCAGCTATTCCTCCTTTGTTCTCTCATTTATTTTATTCATATTTTACTTTTTGACCCCAAGTTCGTTTGACTATACATTATATGTAATAATGTATATACCTCGTGTACATGCAAAACCACCACTCAACATGAGGCATTATGGTCTGTATCCTTTGTCATTTACATACATATACGTTATCCATAGCCTAAAAACCCTAATTTATGTCCTGACACAGAATTCCCTTAACAGGGGTTCTTTATGTGAGTTTACTAACGTATTGCATCTTTTCAGTTAAAGGGATGGCAGAAAGCTAGTTTTATGAATTTTTCTAAGAATTTATGGTGCATAAAATGTCACCAACGGCTAACAATTTAGCCCCGTTGTGGCAAAGATGGGAGCGGTTTCCCATTTTTAAATGCAAAACTTTTAACAGGCTAATATAAACAAAATTTAAGCGGAACTACACATTAAGACTTGAACACGTCTCCTACACTTACGAAGTATTTCAGCGCTTTGCGGGAGAAAAGTGGGTGGCTCTGAAAAGAGCCTTTGATTTTCGAAACGGGGACTGAAGAACTGCTAAACGTTTCACTTGCCCTTGGCCTTGTGGTGGCTCTCGGTCTTCTTAGGCAGCAGCACAGCCTGGATGTTGGGCAGAACGCCACCCTGAGCGATGGTCACGCGACCCAGGAGCTTGTTGAGCTCCTCGTCGTTGCGGATGGCCAGCTGCAGGTGGCGCGGGATGACACGCGTCTTCTTGTTGTCGCGGGCCGCGTTGCCCGCCAGCTCCAGGATCTCAGCCGTCAGGTACTCCAGCACCGCTGCCAGGTACACGGGGGCCCCGGCACCGACCCGCTCGGAATAGTTGCCCTTGCGAAGCAGGCGGTGCACTCGGCCCACGGGGAACTGGAGCCCGGCTCGCGAGGAGCGGGTCTTAGCTTTGGCGCGAGCTTTGCCTCCTTGCTTCCCGCGCCCAGACATACTGAATACTAGCAGGATAAAAACAGCCACAAGAAAAGCAAAAAAGGAATGTTCTATAAGGAGCAACAAGATGACAGTTATAGAGCTGGGTGGAATTGTCAAATGCGAGGTAGGATTGGTTAAAATCGTCTTTTGTACTAGACAACCAATAAGAAAGGAGATGTGATGCAAGTAAATTTACATAATCTCGTCACTAATGCATTATCAAATCAGTTCTGGATATTCTTGAATACCTTATTTGCATAGGTCGCCTATAAAAGACGAGATTCTAGACGTAAGCAGGCATATGAGAGTCATACTTTAGTGTGCGTTTCGAATTCGGCAAATATGCCTGAACCGGCTAAGTCTGCTCTTGCCCCGAAGAAGGGTTCCAAGAAGGCGGTGACCAAAGCCCAGAAGAAAGACGGTAAAAAGCGCAAGCGCAGCCGCAAGGAGAGTTATTCCGTGTACGTGTACAAGGTGCTGAAGCAGGTCCACCCGGACACCGGCATCTCGTCCAAGGCCATGGGTATCATGAATTCGTTTGTCAATGATATCTTCGAGCGCATTGCGGGCGAGGCGTCGCGCCTGGCGCATTATAACAAGCGCTCGACCATCACGTCCAGGGAGATCCAGACGGCCGTGCGCCTGCTGCTGCCCGGGGAGCTGGCCAAGCACGCCGTGTCTGAGGGCACCAAGGCTGTCACCAAGTACACCAGCTCCAAGTAAATGTTTATAGGTGCTGTTAAAACAAAGGCTCTTTTCAGAGCCACTTACATTTTCACGTGAAGAGTTGTGATGCCCTCTTGTTGCCCGTTTTGGGCATGTTATCTAAACGCAGTTAGATACCGGAGTTGGCTGAGTTGTTTCTGCAAGTAAGTCTATGTATAGAGAAGCCTTTGTGCTTATTAAAACAGGCTCTTTCTATTTCACCTCTTTCCCAAACCTTCCTATATTCTATACCAAAAAAGCCAAGAGCCCACCACGCTTTATTTTCAATTAGGAAAGCAAGGGGGCCTGGCTGGGTGGGATTAGGAAAGGGAACTCTTCCATCCTAGCCATGGTTTGGCACTCTGGTACCAGGAATTGGTTTCAGTTCCCAGCTTCCCCTGGCCCTTTCCCCAGAATGGATCCTACACTCCCAGAATCATGCCCCACCCCACAGAATTCAGAGCCTTTCCTCCACCTGGCCTCCTCTCCAAACTTTGACATTCTAGTACCTCTGCCTTCTCCTGTGTGCCCAGACCCCTATATGTGGTCCAGTTTCAGTTGTTTCTGAAACACTTCAGCTCGGGTTTTGCTCTTCCTCTCAAAACCTGTGTAACTTTTATTAAATTATCTTTGTAAAAATAACCAAGAGTTTTCTCTTTTCCTGACTGGACACTGACTAATGCATGGTGCCAAGCCTCTCTTGATTTAAACCTTTTGCTTATTTCACTGCGTTTCAGCATCAGGCACTTTGATAATCATACATTTTCCTTACTTTCGATCTCAGAAGGGTTTATCACCATCACTTCTCCCAGGTAGGTAAAGCATTTATTCCAGGAGACAAAAGAAGTGAGTCGAATTTGAGTGCAGCCTGCAGGCCTTTGGGATCTGGAGCTTCATTTCCTAGCCTAACCATGTCTTCCTTTTTCGCTGATTTGGGACACTTCATGAAAGATGAATAAGAAATGCACCAAGAAAAGGGATGTAGCCTAGTGTTGGGAGAGGAGGTAATTCATGCAAAAATACTTCCTAAAGTGTTGAGAAATCTGTACATGTGAAGTGTTTTTGAATTCTATCTAGACATCTTTGAAAGAAAATTGCATCAGAAGACATTGGTTGGAATTTGAGTTCTGTGAGGTAAATAATCTTTGGTTCTCACAGCCTCTGTTCCTTACTTTAAAAATGAGAATGTTGGGCTTCCCTGGTGGCGCAGTGGTTAGGAAATCCGCCTGCCAAATTCAGGGGACACGGGTTAGAGCCTTGGTCCGGGAAGATCTCACATGCCTCGGAGCAACTAAGCCAGTGCGCCACAACTACTGAGCCTGCGCTGTAGAACCCGTGAGCCACAACTACTGAGCCCGTGTGTCACAACTACTAGAGCCCGTGCTCTGCAACAAGAGAAGCTACCGCAATAAGAAGCCCACGCGCCACAACGAAGAGTAGCCCCCCTCACCACAACCAGAGAAAAGCCCGCGTGCAGCAGTGAAGACCCAAAGCAGCCAAAAATAAAATAAAATAAATTTATTAAAAAAAAAAAAAAAAGAGAGAGAATGTTATAGGAGTTCCCAGGCCGTCCAGTGTTAGGGATCCGCGCTTCCAGCTGCCTTGACCCCTGGTTCAATCCCTGGTCGGGGAATAAAGATCCCAGAAGCCGCGTGGTACGGCCAAAAACAAAACAAAAAACAAACAAAAAAGGATATTACTGAAACCAACTCATTGGCAGTTTTGTGTAAACAAATGCAGTAGTTACAATGAAAGCAAACATTACAATTTGATTTGCAATTCATGAAGTTATTTATGGACATTATGAGGTAAATTTTCCCATTACTCCTACACTTTACATATAATGAAGACAAGCTTTTTGATATAGTATTATAATCAAAAGTAATAATACGATAATGAATGAACAAAGTGCTGCTCCATGAAATTAGACTTTCTGCTGTTAAAATCAGACACCCTAGACACACTAGCTAAAAAAGGAAACGTAGGGGACTTCCCTGGTGTCTCAGTGGTTAAGAATCCGCCTCCCAATGCAGGAGACACGGGTTCGTAGCCCTGGTCCTGTAAGATCCTACACGGAGCAACCAAGCCCGTGCACCACAACTACTGAGCTTGAGCCTGAACTCTAGAGCCCGTGAGCCACAGCTACCGAAACCCGTGTGCTCTGCAACAAGAGAAGCCACGCGCGCAGCCCGCGGCAACAAAGACCCAACGCAGCCAAAAGTAAATAAAAATTGAAGAAAAAAAGGAAAGGTAAGTTGCCGCTGTTAAAATTAAAACAATGTCAAAATTATGTGAGCCTGCAATTTTAGGAAGAATTTACTTGTATCTATAGTCATTTATATATTTACACTTTTAAATTTAAACATATGTAGTTATAATCTTAAAGATCATTGAATACATTAATCAATAATTCTTAAACGTGAGTGCCTTTTCAATTGGTGGTCTGACAAATTATCACAAATACAGTGGCTTACAACAATACATTTATGATTTTATGGTTCTTTAGATCAATATTCTGAAATGAATTTCATTGAGCTAAAATGGTGTCAGAGGGCTTGGGCCTCTAACAATGGAAATCTGTTTCCTGTCTTTTCCAGCTCCTGGAGGATTTTCCTTGTTCCTTGGCTCACAGTCCTTTGCTAGATTTGAAAGCCAGCAGTATCTGGCCAAATTCTTCTCACACTGCCATCTCTCTGGTTCTGTACTCTGATTCCCTCTTCCATTGTTAAGGGCCCTTGTAATTATATTGGGTTCACTTGGATTATCTAGGATAATCCCATTTATTTATTTGGCCACGCGCAGCATGCAGGATCTTAATTCCCCGAACAGGGATTGAACTCATGTCCCCTGCAGTGGAAGCGCGGAGCCCTAACCGCTGGACCTCCAGGGAATTCCCTAGGATAATCCTATTTAAAGTCAGGTGATTAGCAACCTTAGTGCCATCTGCCACCTTAATTCCCATTTGTTATGTATCCTAACATATTCACAGACTCCAGAGATTAAAAGGTAGACGTAAGTGGGGAGGTATCATTCTGCCTAGCACAGTGACAGTATTTTTAGAATTTGACAGAATGCTATATACTTTCTGTTCTGGTGGGAGGACGAACATATGGACACACTACTGTATGTAATTTCTTGGATTTCATATACTCCCTTAAAGCTCATATAGACCTGGTGTAGATGTTTATCTCTGGGACTACAGAAAGCAAAAATTGACTATTTACAATAACATAAACTCTCAAATACAGCTATCTGTTATTTTTAGTTTTCATTCTTTTACATTAAAAAAATTTTTGCTTTTGTTCTTTATATGTATTGTTTGAATGTTTATGCTTTTTTTGTGTGTGTATGTTGTGTGTGCATATTTATGTGTTGTGTTGGGAGTGGGAAGCCTGGTAGTCATTAATTACACAAGATTATAGACTATTAGTACTTTTTTCCTACCAGGGTTGAAATCCTAAAAATATGTTGTAAATACATTCTTAGTATTTGTTCCATATGGGATGCCATTTATGACAGTTTATAAACTTAAGCAGGTTTGTGATTATGAGAAAAGTGTCAATTTTCATGACCGTTATATATGTATACATAGGACAGGAGAGTGGTGGTGGTATGAATTATTTTCATTTAAAAAGTTTTTTTTTTTTTTCTGACTAGGGCAAAATAATCATAACATCCACCCCGAGAGAAAATAACATAATTTAAAGGAGAGGAGGCACCAAAATATTTTAAGGGTATTTCTTTCCTGAACTGCCAGTGGGTTCGGCAATGGTCTAACTTTTCATTAGCCAAACCTTGGAAAAATTCTCCTTACAATTAAATGGCCCTATCCTGGAACCAGTGATACTCGCTTTTCAATTTCTATGCACATTAACTGTGCTGCTCCCATTAATACATAGAAAAGTTATATTGCTCTAATCAAATCGAATACATGTACATATTCTTCTTACTACCACACAGCACTAACAAGGTATTGTCAAGGATTTAAGAGGATTTCTTAAATCCTCTTCGCTTTCCATGGAGTCAGTTCGTAGGGCACACTACATCACAGCAGTTCAAATGATACTTACATGTCCACACTTGGCTAGCCTTGTAGCCAAAGTGAGCAGTGAAAGCAAGAGAAGGCTATGCTACCATTTACCTAGAAAGTAAATACATATTTTATTTTCAAACCAAAATGCTGTGTACTTCAAGTGTTAGCACCATATAGCAACAAGTTCGTTTCAATAAATTAAAATTGAGTCTATTATGGCAATCATATTAGAGACGAATCATTACAACTCTTGTGCTGAAAAAGTGGGTGGCTCTTAAAAGAGCCTTTGAGACTAACCACGAAAAGCACTTTTTTGCTGGGGTCACTTGGAGCTGGTGTACTTGGTGACAGCCTTGGTGCCCTCGGACACGGCGTGCTTGGCCAGCTCCCCGGGCAGCAGCAGGCGCACAGCCGTCTGGATCTCCCTAGATGTGATCGTGGAGCGCTTGTTGTAATGCGCCAAGCGCGACGCCTCACCCGCGATGCGCTCGAAGATGTCATTGACGAAGGAGTTCATGATACCCATGGCCTTGGACGAGATGCCAGTGTCCGGGTGGACCTGCTTCAGGACCTTGTACACGTACACAGAATAGCTCTCCTTGCGGCTGCGCTTCCGCTTCTTGCCATCTTTCTTCTGGGCTTTGGTCACCGCTTTCTTGGAGCCCTTCTTCGGGGCGGGAACGGACTTGGCCGGCTCCGGCATGACGAATACCGTGCCAAATTAAAGGAAAAAGTATGTCGTGGAAACATCACTCAAGATATTTGTAGAGCTACTATGCAAATATGGTATGTAAAACTTTACACTTTGATTGGATAAATTTTCCACGTTGTTCGGTGGTATGCAAATTATGTGACAGCAGTTCTCCTTTTTAATTGGTTGCAAGCTTTTAGACCCTTTTAGCCAATCAAACAGTGTAATTTACAATTCGGCTTCGAAGTATAATTGCTTCTCATTTGTTAAGAGAATTTGTACTTTCGTTTCGCTTCTTCTTCGCTAAGCACCTTGATTAGATTGATAAGATGTCGGGACGCGGAAAACAAGGTGGGAAGGCTCGTGCCAAGGCTAAGACCCGTTCTTCTCGGGCTGGGCTCCAGTTCCCTGTGGGCCGAGTACACCGCCTGCTCCGAAAGGGTAACTACGCTGAGCGGGTCGGGGCCGGCGCGCCGGTGTACCTGGCAGCGGTGCTGGAATACCTGACGGCCGAGATCTTGGAGCTGGCGGGCAACGCGGCCCGTGACAACAAGAAGACGCGTATCATCCCGCGTCATCTGCAACTGGCCATCCGCAACGACGAGGAGCTCAACAAGCTGCTGGGCAAAGTCACCATCGCTCAGGGCGGCGTCCTGCCCAACATCCAGGCCGTGCTACTGCCTAAGAAGACCGAGAGCCACCACAAGGCCAAGGGCAAGTAAACTGCAGTATTCAAATTCTTGATCTTTGAGGAATCAATTTTAACCAAAGGCTCTTTTCAGAGCCACCCACGTATTCATTAAAAGGGCTTACATTTTCCTTATTTAATCAGGTTGTTGAAAATGAGTTTCATCACATTTTGTCAACTTAGAAGATATATTTACACTCTTATGAAATGTAAACTAATCATACAGTTTAAAGTAATCAAAAAAGTACTCTTTAGCTAAGTAAAAATGATATAGAGAGACCTTGTATCACAAGTAATTAAGTCCATCAATGCAGGAAGCCCTCAGTTGTTAACCCTCAGAAAACGATAATGGTAGAATAATACTTGGTAAATGTTGAAAGTTTAGGTGCAAATCTAGTTGGTGACCTACAAGATCATTTAAACCACTCCTTTAGTACTATCTCATGTTGAAAGGAATTGTTTTGCATCCTAATGGGACAAGTTGATCTGTAATTCATACTTGTTTTTAATAGCCAGTCTCAACTCTACTGGGCTGGGCCCTAATCAATTGTAAATACTGGGCCCCAGGGACAGGGTCCCTCCTTCCTGACCCCCCCC